>NW_023425362.1:3760000-4146583 GCF_014108415.1 Molossus molossus
AAATCTTAACTTGTATGAGTTTTAACACAAGTAATAAATATAGCTTAGGTTCTGATGCTTTAAATTTGATCATTCAAAATCCAAAATACACCAGACTGAGTCATTTTATCACAAGGATTCGCAGACAAACTGTCCGCAACAAGATGACAGTGGCTCTTCAGAGACTTTTATTTTGCACGACATTTAAAAGCCACATGGTATTTATAGCTATTTTGGATATTACTGATAGTAATTGGCTCTAGAATCACAACAAAAATTCAAGCACCACTTGTTTAAAGAAAAGGGAGGCCCTGGCCAGGGGCTCAGCTGGAGTACCGTCCTCTACACCAGAAGGTGGCGGGTTGTTTCCAATCAAGGCACATACCCAGGTTTCAGGCAGGATCCCCAGTCGGGACACGTGTGGAAGGAGGCACCCAATCACTGTATCCTGCTCACACTGATGTGTGTGTGCATCTCTTTCCCCAATTAAAAAAAAGAGCGGGACATTCAGAATGATGAGAGTTAAAAGCTGAATGAGATGTCCATTTGGACTGCACAGAAACAGAAACATCCCTGTGCCAGGTCTGTTTTTACCCACTGATGCATCCCCAGTGCCTAGCAGTTCTGCTGAATGAACGAACACATTCACTGCACAGGAAAAGGTATATGTCTGCATTTAAGGGGATGACACAGCATTTAATTTCTCTAATATACCAGTTCTAATGGAAACTTGAGGCTGAAATTATGCATGGATTTCAAATACCCGTGTATATTTCATTTCCTTTACTAGCCGGAAGACTCCCCCCACCCCTTCACTCTGGCCAAGTGGAGACTGAGGTCTACTTCACTTCCATCAGCCAACAACTTGGCCATCCCTCCTTAAGACTGTCTTCTCGTGGCTTCTGCCTCATCCACTCAGGCCTCTTCTCCTCCACCCCATGGCTTCAATCTGCTGCGTGCTGAACTCCTCCCGTCTGCAAGAACCTCACCCCAACTCCTGTTCCAAAGAGCCAATAAGCATAGCCAGCGGTCTTGTACAGAACTCCACACAAGCCCTGAAGTATATTTTCAAAATTAAACCCATCATTTCCTCCTAGTTCAGTTGTCCCTTCCCCCATCAACCTTCACTTGACTTAACACCAGTCTAAAGAATGAGATTAGACAGAAGAAAAACTTGGAATTAAAAAAAAGGACTGAACAGAGCCACTGCAGAGGCAAGGTTGTGTAGGTTTATTCCAAAGCTGCTACCCAGAGTTCAAACCAGCTTCTCCTGCCTGACAACAGAAGCCCAGGCCACCGACAGCACCGACAGGTCTGGAACACATGGAGGGCTGAGGACAGTACTGGGAAAATTGTTAAATGTGGAGTGACCGCTGAATCCTGATGCGATTTCAATTCATGAGTCACACACAACTTATCCTCTATCTTGATCACGGGAACAAAGCATCTTAATGCACTATGCTGTCGACATGTGAAATGCTTCTGTTATACTTCAGGACTCCAACCGTACCTCGAGCCCCCGCAGTAGAGACTGAGAATGTACCCTTTCCTCTCTCCCTCCCTCCCACATGCACGTCTCTGGCCTTCTGCACTGCTATCCTCATTCCCCTTCACCATGTCACTCAACTCTGACTTGTCTACATCTGTATTTTTTTCAGCAGCGGGTAAGTCCTGTAAGGCACAGATCTCCTATTAGCATTTTTTCTATGGTCTACGCCAAGCACTTTCACAAGTAGAGTAAGCACTTCAGTGAGCTTTTATCGATCTGATTGCCCCCCAAGGCAGAAAGCTGCAGAGAACACTCACTTCACATCCGACACTCCTACGCTTTGCTTTCTTTATGGCTCTGTTCTTCAAGACTTCCTCACTGGCCACTGAGAATGTTCCCACCTGCAGGAGCATACAAATTAAGCAGCAGTAAGATAAAGCCAAATTGGAGATAAAATGCTGCACGAAAAATCTAGACCAGGCAAACGTATCTATTATCTGCTAGTTTCAAAATACTGTTAATACTTTTTTTTTTAATCCTCACCCGAGGACATTTTTTTCTTTTATCTTCAGATAGGGCAGGAGGAAGAGAAAAACATCGATGTGAGAGAGACACATCGACTGGCTGCCACCCACACGACCCCAACCGGGGTTGGGGACAAACGGCAACCGAGGTACATGCCCTTAGTGGGAACTGAACCCGGGACTCTCTGATCCATGAGCTGATGTTCTCACCGCTGAGCCAAACTGGCCAGGACTGTTAATACTCTTAATACAAACTACAGAGAGAGCACATTAAAATGAAGCTCGTGCTGTCTGCCTTTGTGAACCCCAGTGCACACCAGGCAGGCCATGAGCCTTCTGGAGCCTACGGCTGCCAGGCCTGAATCAGAGGAGTGCGTGCACGGAGTCTGGCGAGACAGGGAGTCTGGCGAGACGAAGCCTGTTGAAGCTTTGGTGCAAAACCACCCTGCCCAGCCTTCAAATATTCCAACTGTACTCAAAGGTTTGAATAAAGCTTAAGCAGGGACGTACCTTAAAGATCATCAATAGCTGAGAGTGGAGTCAGTTTTGAAACCCAGATGCCCAAATCTAGTATCTTACTATTATCGTTTCCAAAAATAAAACTGTACTTATGAAACACACATACATTATTATTTTCAGAAAGAGCTCTGCCCACCCTGGCCTGTGCGGCTCAGGTGGTTGAGCATAATCCCGTGCACCAAGAGGGCTCCGGGTTTGATCGGGGCACATGCCTGGGTTGTGGGCCCGATCCCTAGTAGGAGGTATGCAGGAGACAGTCGATCCATGTTACCCTTTCACACCGATGTCTCTCTCATCATTAAATAAATACAATAAAAAGAGATCTGCACACGTGCCCAACATCGCAGGAGCGTGCAGCTGCCGGACTCTAGGAGACTGCTGAACCCTTCCAGAGTGTGCTCCAAGTACTGCATCCACAGCCAGGAACGTGCGGAAACCCTCTGGCTCCAGTTCACCCTGTGCTGCTGGCATAAATGTTTCCTATAAAAAGTCTCATCTGTAGTGATTTCAGAAAATGTTGAACTTAAGCGATCTCTGCAGCTACAGAAGGGACCGTCTAGTTACATCTGCCCAGATGAAATGTAATGTCCTTCCACACTCATTCTTCAGACTCCATCCAAATGGGAGCGCTTTCATTCCTGAAATATTTGACTGTCAAAGCCAATCTTTATATGGTAGTGTAATCGTCCTAGGCCCAGAATGTAGCTAGAAAAAACGTAGTTATCAAAGTCTTGGTGAAAAAGCACATCAGTTAGAAATGTTAAAAGCCCTGTTAAAATAATAACATGCTTGCCATTTTGACTTCCCTAACCATATTAGTACATACATTTGTAGAGGAAAAAATATCGGTACTAGGAAACAGACTCATAGAGACAGCCATCTAAGAATAAGCTTGAAGACACTTTTGCAGATTCTTTCATTAAAAAAAAATTGTTTTTTCTTGCCCTGGCCGGTTTGGCTCAGCAGTTAGAACATTGGCCTGCAGTCCAGAGAGACCTGGGTTCGGTTCCCGCTAAGGGCACATACCTCAGTTGCAGTTTGTCCCTGGCCCTGGTTGGGTTGTGCCGGAGGCAGCCACTCGATGTGTCCCTTTCATGTTGATGTTTCTCTCTCTCCCCCTCTTCCTCTCTTTCCCTCCCACTCTATCTGAACAAAAAATGGAAAAATGTCCTCGGGTGAGGATTAAAAATATATATATATTGTTTTTTCTTGACACTATCCTATTAACTTGAAAGGCTAACTTGGTTCTAGACTTCCTGGGTGAGCTGGCCCAGGAGTACCCCACTGCTGATGAGGCATCAGGAACGCAGCTGTGTTCTGCTCTCTCTAAGAGAGAAATTACAGTATCTCCTCGGGGAAGGCCATTCTTATTCTGTTAGGAAAGAAACTAGGTCAATCTAAATTCTATTCCTATCAATGCCATTGTGGGGAGGGTGTCTCAGATTGTAAGAATACGACATACAGCTGGCCTCTGAGAAGATTCGAGTAAGCGAGGTGACCGCAGCCACCTGAAATCTGAAATGACGGGGACGGCAGGCTGAGACGGTGGTGGCCTACCACTTGTTGAGTCTGAGTGCTGGCACTGAGCTAAGGTCACGACTAGATCACTGACTCACCCTTCAATCTTGACTGAACCATGGTTTACAATGCTCAAGTGTATGGAATTCAGGAGGAAGGTGCTTCTACAAAGGAGCAGAATATTCAGGGACTAGGTGCTGGTGGAAAGGCACCCCAAATGTAATTAATGAATGTTTACACTAAGCACAGGTCATGAGAAACCATACTTATTTCCGATGCAAGATGGTCTTAAAAGGGCTTTTTTATTTTACCTCAGTCTCCAGGAGGAAGCCAACTTTAAATTTAGAAGCAGTAGGAAATCACTCTTAGGAAACTACTTTTTACCTCTTCGGCTTCATCTTCTTGATCCCAATTCCTATCTGTCAGTTCCTTCTCGGCAATTCTTTTGGCCATTTTTTCGAAGCTAAAAGTAAAAAGATTCCAAGTCAAATGTTTTCTTTTCTAGACCAAGAGATCACTTTTACAAAGAATTTTTAAAATTGCCTCTAGCATGAAATGAGATAACAGCAGGCTGATGCCACTGGGAACTGCTCTAATAACTGTACTGAGGGGTCAGGCGCCCACTGCTTCAAATCCAACAGAGGGTGTTTGAGGGCAGAGCAGGTCTTCCGGGGACACTGGCACTCTCCTGAACCACACCAAACCAACTCTATTTGAAAAAAATTAATGTGCGATCTCAATTGAGTTTTTAAATCTGAAATTTTAAGTACTATATATATAATCAAGAAGTGTTTAACTAATTTATTCTATGCAAGTTACACTTATAACCGTGCCACCGACAAAACGTTTTCAATTATTTAAATTTCTCTTCAAGATGACCCAGTGAAGAAGTTCATTCCTAGGTAGGTCATACGGGTCCTCTTGTTTAGGCTACAGACAATGGATATAAATCCACTTCCCAAGACTGAACATTTAATTGCCCCAAATTGTATATTGATAACATAGGACATCATTTAAAAGCTCAAAATGTAATTAATATGAATGTGTTGACTCTCTGAGAATACAACCCTTTCAAAAATAAGCCATGAGCTCAATTCCTCTAACAGGGGGCGGTGCACAGCTGACTGACAATATTATCTCTGCAGTGAATACAAGCACCTACCTATCCAGAGGGTGCCTTGTATCTTGTCCCTTACAATTTGCCATTTTTTTTTATCCTGTATCATATCTTTTGCCATCAAAAACAAAATCAATGGAGAGCTCCGCTGTGAGTGGCATAACTCACCAGTTAAATGGACCAAAAAACCCTCTATTTCTTCTGCCACTCACCTTGTCCAGGAATTTATCCATTAGCTCAGGGCTCCTGAAACCCGCCTACACCATTTCTGATAGTCTTTCCCTACCCAAGTTTGCCCTTAACACCGCAACCCCAGAATAAGTTCCTGGAAATTCACGGTCATTAAGATACAAACTTAGCCTGGCTGGTGCAGCTCAGTGGTTGAGTGTTGACCCATGCCCCAAGAGGTCGCCCGTCAGGGCACATGCCTGGGTTGTGGGCCCGATCCCCAATGGGGGACATGCAGGATGCAGCCAATCGATGTTCTCTCCCATCGATGTTTCTATCTCTCTCTCCCTCTCCCTTCCCCTCTCTCTAAAAATCAATAAAGAAAAGAAAATTTTTTAAAGGAAAAGATACAAACTTAGACATCACCTACTGCTCTTTGGTCTCTCTAAAATAAACTTCGAATGCTGACATCCCAAAGGCTTCCAAAATCTGATACCCTGTAATTACATAGGGGTTTTTCAGCTTTAAATAACATCCTAATAATCTTTGAATACTTTTTTAATGTCTCCCTGCAAACATTTGGTTAAGTTTTGCTACTACTTTGTGTAATCCAAACAAAAACAATGTACTTTTATATATAATTTCTCCTGAACTTGACTGCCCGCATTTCTTTGGTCATTTTGCTGCTCGATAACTAACACTCCCACCAGAGGGTAGAAGAGGTGATAAGTTGAAATAGTCACTGCTACTATTAAGATAAACTATTAACTGTTTGTTAATAACTTAAGTTAGTCAATGGAAAAAAAGGAGTGGAACTGAAAGTGCTGAAACTGTAGTAAACTAAAATTTTTACCTCTCCTACCCACAATGAATAATCATAATCTGTACACCAAAACAATCTAAGGGTAGCTGCTCCCACATTCTACCCTAATCACCACCAAATCAGTATCCAACCAGAGAGCAGAGATCCTTGTTCTGTGTTCTAGGTGTACTCCAAACACCCCAAATCCGTCCATCTCATGACGAGTGTTCTAGCTGTTGTTGAATCAGTGAACTGGGACACTACATATTTAAAAAAATACTCCGTAAGATGCTGACATTTTCCAAGAAATTACAGGAGACCTTGGGCAAGTTATTTCATCCCTGTGCCTCAGTTTTTTCTTATGTAGAACAGGGAGGTGTGAAAATTAAATGAGATGTAAAAACTTAGTTTACAATAGTGCCTGGAACAGAGGAAGGGCTTAATAAATACTGTTAAAGAAACAAGTTTTGTTAGAAACAAAGGCTATAAAATACTACCCCCCTCCCCACTTAAAAGTTCTACACTATGGGGAAAGATAAGTTAGTTACTTGAGGTATGAGCCAAGCTTTAACATATATTTTAACAAGTCCATATTTTATTTCAAAGCATGACACTTCAGACAATGAACGCTTTTTATGCAAGATGAGGAAAAAACACCCCTGTAAAGTACTTAGAATAAGGCCCGGCACTAGAGGGTGTTCTGCACTATTATGATAGGGATTTAAAACCTTTGGGCTTGTGGTTACAAGTTATGAAATGACTCTTAGGAAGCACTGTCACAGGAAATTGAAACTTATGGTAATTGGAGGACACTGGTCTCTGCCATCTGAAGCTGCCCAGCTCAAGGTGTACCCTAAGATGAAAACCGATTTGAGAGGAGTGGGAGCAGGGAGAAGGGGGGTCACTGGGGGCAAAAAAGGGACATCTGTAATACTTTCAGCAATAAAGATGAAAAAACAACCAACCACCATCCCCCAAAACACAGACTTGACCAGACTTGAAAGTGTAGTGCCTGGAGGGCCCTGGGAAGAGGAGAACAAGGGTCAGACCGGGAAACGAAAGCCAAGGGCAAGTGCAACGGATTTTTCTTTCTTTTTTTTAATTTTTAAAAATATACTTTTATTGACTTTTAGAGAGAGAACTAGAAACATGGATGTGAGAAACACTGACAGGCTGCCACTGGAAACAGCCCCGGCCGGGCATGTCCCCTGTCCGGAATCGATCGGGACCTCTCACTCCATGGGCCAAGCTCAATGCACTGAGCCACTCGGGCGGGGCTGACCCTGACCCTGTCCTGCCCTGTCCGGGTCGCTCAGGTGGTTAGAGTCCAGTCCCATGGGCCGAGAGGTCCGGATGGATTCCTGGTCCAGGGCACGTGCCCAGGTGGACCCGTCCCCCCGTAGGGAGCGTGCAGGGAGCAGCCAATAGATGCTTCTCTGCCCCCCCAAATCAATAAAAACATTTTTTTTTTAAAAAGCAACCAATAAGTGCATGAAGAAGTGGAACAACAAATCCACATTTCTCTTTCTCCTTCCCTAAAAGTCAATAAAAATTAAAGAAACTGCTTCCCTTAAAGGAGCAGAGTAATGGGGTGATCGATGGCCCTGCATCCTAAAAATCAGTACAAACTAAAAAAAGAAAAGAAACTGCTTCCCTTAAAAGAGCAGAGTAATGGGGTGATCGACGGCCCAGCCTGGCGGGGAGAAGCGAAATCGGGCCACAGAGGCCGGGGGGGGGGGGCCGGGCGAGCGGGGCCGGGCGCACGGAGAGGAGGTGCAGCGAGGAACCCGAAGGCCACGCAGGGCAGCGGCTGCCCGCTCGGCCCCCAGCCCGCCGGCCGGCACCCGGGAGAGACTCCGCCAGGGCGGCCGGTCCGCTTCACAAACAGCCCGGATTGCGTGGCGGCTGTCATCCCGCCCCACCCTCGCGGCTGCCCCGCGCCCCGCGCCCCGCCCCAGGCCCGGTTTTCCAGGCCCGGGTCCCGCACGCAGACCCGGCTCCTCCTGCCAGGCCGGGGCTCCGCACCCCGGCTCCCCCAACCCAGGGTCCCCCCCCAGGCCCGGGTCCCCTCCAGACCCGGCTCCTCCTGCCAGGCCGGGGCTCCGCACCCCGACTCCCCCATCCCAGGGTCCCCCCAGGCCCGGGTCCCACACGCAGGCCCGGGTCCCACACGCAGGCCCGGCTCCTCCTGCCAGGCCGGGGCTCCGCACCCCGGCTCCCCCTTCCCAGGGTCCCCCCCCGGCCCGGGTCCCGCGCCCTGACGCGGCGGCTCCGCACCCCGGCTCCCCCTTCCCAGGGTCCCCCCAGACCCGGCTCCTCCTGCCCAGGTCAGGGCTCCGCACCCCGGCTCCCCCATCCCAGGGTCCCCCCCAGGCCCGGGTCCCGCGCCCTGACGCGGCGGCTCCGCACCCCGGCTCCCCCTTCCCAGGGTCCCCCCCAGGCCCGGGTCCCGCGCCCTGACGCGGCGGCTCCGCACCCCGGCTCCCCCATCCCAGGGCCCCTCCAGGCCCGGGTCCCGGGTCCCGATGCGACTCGTCCCCAGGCCCCGGGCCCGCCTGGCCGTCCCCGCAGCCCCCGCCCCCGCCGCCCGCCGCCTCTCACCCGCGGCACTCGCTGGGGCGTGGGAGCGGCGAAGCTCGGGTGCGCGACGGGGAACAGGTGCGAGGTCGCGGCCGCGGCGCTCGGGGCTGCGGCGGCTGCGGGTCGCCGGGTGAGCGCACCTGGCCGCTTCCGGTGCGCCGAGACGCGCGAAGGACTCGGTGATCGGCAAACCCCGAGCCGCAAACACCATGTCCCCCGGGGGCCTCGCCTCTCTGTGTTCGGCGGTGACGAGGACAACCGTCCCTTCAGCCGGAGATCGCCGAGGAAACTGCGCCGAACACGCTCCAGGCCGCCATTTTGTAACTCGAATCTACTCCTCAAAAGCGATTCGAAAAAAGGGAGGAAAGAAACGCCCGCGTCCGGCTACTGCGCAAGCGCGCTGGAGTCTTGGCCGGCAGCCCCTCCTTCGGCGGACAGGGGGCGTCACGCGACGCATGCGCCTCGCTGTTTGGAAACTTGTGCGGGCAGGAGCGCCCCTGTCTCACGCATGCGCACGCCGGCCTCGGCCGGGGAGCCGGCGGCAGGAGTTGACGCACGTTGGTCACGTGTCGGCCACCGTACGCGTTCGAGGCGTTCGCGCGCAGTGGCTTGTGCTGTGCAGGTCCGGTCAGTCCGTGAGCGTGGCCGAGGCTCGTGGCGGTCTGTGTGCGGTACAGCAGGGCGGAGAGACCGGCCGCGGCCGGGGAAACGTGAGTGAAATCCGGAGAACCACGTCGGAGGCGCGGCGCCGCCACTGTGGCCCGCAGAGCTACCCCGGCGGCCCTGACACGTGGCCGCCCGCGACGTGCCCGGCTGCGGCGTGGCGCGGAAAGCCTGGCGCCACGGACCCAGGAGGGCGGCCTCGGTCGCCGCACAGCTTGTGTTGATGTCCGCGCTGTGCTGGCCCCTTGCCGGCGAGGAAACGCCCCACGTCGCGCCGCCGCGGTGGCTGGACGAAGTGAGGGCCGCAGACGCGCGTGTGAGCCGTGGAGCCGACACGAGGCCAGCGTCGGATCTGTGCTCCTGTTTTCTTTGCAGGGTGGCGTGTCCAGCAGTAGGCAAGCTGCGGTGCAGTTCGGTGTGGTCCACCTCTTGCCTCGCAGTGGACACCCCTCGACCGAAGACTGCGGGAAGCAGACGAGTTAGGAAACTTCCGGGAAGGCACGGCTCGGAGCAGTGGTTCTTAGCATGTGGCCGAGGGGTGTTTATGGACGTGCTGGGCAGTGCAGAGGAGGTTTGGACGTGGGAGTGGAAAACGTTTGCCTGTGAGGTCAGGTGCTTCTGAACCCCCCCTAAAATCCTCTCCGTGGACCCCTGGGGTTAAGGACTCCTTATCTAGACCCTGGATCCAACGTATACAAGTTAAAAACAGCCCTGGCCAATTTGGCTCAGCGGTTAGAGCATCAGCCCACGGACTGATGTGTATCGGGTTCGAGTCTTACCAAGGGCACGTACCTCGATTCCCCCCTGGCCCTGGTGGGGTCATGCGGGAGGCAACCAGTTGATGTGTCTCAGCAGTGTTTCTCTCTCTCCTCCCTCCCTCCCACTCTGATAATAAACAGAAAAATATTCTCGGGGTGAGGATTAAAAAAAAAAAAAGGTTAAAAACCCAAAACCGCCCCCCGCTGTGGACGTATAAGAAAAAGAGTTCATTCCCTGCTGGGATGTTGACTTCCCCTAAAACCGGCAATCCAAACGGAGATGTTGCTGAAAATGTGTTGTTCTCTGCTGTAGATGAAAAAGTAGCCCCAGCCAGGGACCTGTATTAGGTGTCGGGACAATGTGAACTGCATGTATAACTAGACAGTGTTGGACTAACCATGCATTGCAAAATGAGGTCTTCAGTGGCCTGCTCTCCGTGTCTTTGTTTTTATCAACAAAAAGAGCACTTAAAACGCAGACCCTACAGGTTGATGCATAGCTTGCCAAAGCCATCCGATTGGTTGGTGGCAGAGCTGGAGCCAGAGCCCGGGTCCCCCATTCTACACTGAATGCCTGCTGTTGGGGACTCCATAGAGTTTCGGGGGCCCTTGGTCTCTTCTCACTGCCCCAGGTCTGCTTTCCCATACTCCACAGCGACTATAAATCCTTACCAGGAAACTTTCCTAGCCACCTTTCTCCCAGCCCCCAGCCTCACCTCTTGCTCACCGTCCTCACTACCAAATAGGCACTCCATTATTTACCAAATGAACAAATCCTTCTTTTTCTTCATTGATGGAAATGTTATGCCAGACATTTCTGAGTTCCCTTCTGACTCATAGCTTGTGAATCTTGGTATTTGTTTTTATCTGTGGGAAGCTCATTCACCCCAAACTGTTTCCTGGTGCCTTATAAACTGAATGGTAATGCTTGCTTTGAACATCAGAATTAGTCAACTTGCTGTTAATATTGTGGATGAAAAGGGGGCCACACACTAAGCCTGACAGGCTCAGGAGAGGTCTGCATAGCTGCCTTACAAACTCAGACCGGAAGTAACCCCATAGGAAGGTCTGAACATAACATTTCTAACTGAAAGTGAGTCATCACCACCTAAGCCTTTAGCTTCCTTGACAAAGGTCAGTCTTTACCTCAAGTGAGCCTGTCGGTTGTCTTTTTGCTTCTAAGATATACACCCTTAGGATGTCAGGGTAATCCCGGTTTCCAGATCCCTCTGGGTAGTTCTACCTCCCACCAGAGCAGAGAACACAGAACCCCTCATTATTATCTTGTTGCCCACATGCTGTCTCTGTGCCGTAAATGTAAATTAACTATCCTGTACCCACCAGTGTGAAAGAAGTATGTATCCCTTTGTTTTACTTTTCATTCAGTCTCAGATTTCTCTGATGTGCTTTCTCCCGCCTCCCTAATCTGCCATCAGTGGATTTCACGTAGCCCCCTATGTCTACTCCTTTGAGTCTAATGTATAACATAAGCTGTGAAACCACTATTCTCTGGAGCATTTTCTCAATCCGTTGAGATTTTGCTTCCTGGCAATTGTCAGTTTGGCTCAGATAAACCCATAAAAATTCTCTACAGGTTTGGATGTTTCTTAGGTCAACAATATCTAGAATGTTACCGTTTAAGGACACAGCTTAGATAGTGATAGACTTTTTTTATATTCACGTTTCCTCTGTTGAAATATGGCTTATTCAAAATCTCAATTTTTAGTCTTGCAGTAATACAATATTTATCTTGTAAGATTAAGCAGGTTTACTTTTTAATTACGTATTATAATATGAGGTAATTGATGCCTTTCTCATGCAGATAAAAAAAGATTTATGCATACAATAGCATGTTGGCTGACTTGCACATTACAGGGTAGATTTCAGTGCTGACTAAAATGACAGCTTTAAACTGGCTGTAACTCAGAATGGAGGTAGTTTGTATGCAGACCCTACTGCCATGGAATTGGGCTGCTTCCTTTCAGGGAGGCTCTTTGTCCCTCATTTGATGAAATAGTGCTCTAAAGGTTTTAAGCCAGTTTTTTCTGAAATCTACCTCCAAAAATCCCTTTCAGTTTGCTTAACCCCTGAGGATTTTTAACCCTTGAGGTTGCCAAGCTGGTCATTTTCATTATTATGTTCAGTAAATAAGCGTCCAGACATGTTGGTTTACCTACAGTACCTAATTCAAAACAAGTTCATGGCGATGCAATCTCACATTCCTTTCTGTTGCCAGAGTTGCATGACATTGTGTCAGCTTTGGCACTGTGATCAAGTCACAGATGTCTCAGATAATTCATGCCTAGTTTACCCTAGTAAAGAATATTGCTCAATAGCCCTGGCCAGTTTGGCTCAGAGGTTAGAGCGTCAGGCGGAAGACCAAAGAGTCTTGGATTTGATTCCAGTCAAGGGCACGTACCTCAGTTGCGGTTTGGTCTCCTGCCCTGGTTGGGGTCCTGTGGGAGGCAACCATTCGGTGTGTCCCTGTCACATCAGTGTTTCTCTCTCTCCCCCCTTTCTCTTCCTCTCTCTCCCTCCCACTTTATCTGAAGATAAATAGAAAAATATCCTCGGGTGAGGATTTAAAAAAAACACAAAATATTGCACAATGATATGTGCTGAATTCCATCTGTGTTCTGACCTTTGTTTTAGGTAGGCTTGAGTCTTGAGATTGGAATCATTCTCTTGGGCTTACCAGAAAACGTCCAACAATAGGAGGCTACAGGACCACACTGCGCCCCTAAGTTAAGGAATTAAAACAGGCAGTGTTCTGTCCTCAGCCCAGCAGTGGGGCAGAGGGCCTGGAGTGGTGCTGCTGAAGTCCCCACCTAATAGAAGTCGGCACCTCCTTTGTGTCTGGAATGACCTTTTTCAATCAGAAATGATGTTTTCTCTTTATTTTGGCTCCTGTGTTGACCAGTATCTGTGCTCGGTCCTAGAGTATCTTTTACCTGAAGGGTTAGGACAAGTGGGGCAGAGCATGCAGTGCTGAAAAGAAGGTCACATATCACCGTTTTTCTTGTCTTGTTCTTCAGTTCTCCATGAATTTGGCTTTGAATACTGATAAAATGACCCCCCATAGTCAAGGGAAGTTAAGTACTAAGCAGAGGAATGAAGAAGGAATTCTTGCCCCGGCCCGTGTGGCTCAGTGGATTGAGCATTGGTCCTCACACTGAAAGGTCATGGGTTCAATTTCCAGTCAAAGACACGTACTTGGGTTGCAGGTTCGATCCCCAGCCCTGGTCAGGGTACATGCAGGGGGGCAACCAATCGATGTCTCTCTCTCACATCAATGTTTCTCTCTGTCTCTCCCCCTCCCTCACTTCCACTCTCTGTAAACTTCAGTAGAAAAAATGTGCTTGTGTGAGGATTAACCAAAAAAAGGGTTTTAAAGAGCTGGGAGATGCAGTTTTCCCCAGACCTGTCTGAGAGCCACAGTTTAGCTGGTGATGAGGACCACAGGCCTTCTCCAAGTCGTTTGCTCGCAGGATGCTTCCTGCTGAAGCTTGAGTCTAGTGGAAAGCCCTCCTCTAGTTGTTGGGGAGGGAAAGGTTATCCAAACAGATGAATGAAATAGTGTTATACGGGGATTAAGAACGTGAGCTTTAGAGTCCATTGTCCTGAGTTTGATTCTTGACCCACCTGCTCACCAGATGGGTGGCCTTGGACAAGCTGTTGAACTCTGAACTCAGTTTCTTCGTCTGTAACCTCATCGTGGGGTTGTGAGGATTAAATGAGGACATTCATGTAAAGCACACAGTAAGGGCTCATGAAATGGACCATTATTATTAAGCCAATAGGCCTCGTTTTTAAATTAATTTTTTCTAATGGGATTCTTGTTTTAAAAGCTTTGTTTTTTTAATTGTTTTTTTTTAATCCTCATCCGAGGACATTTTTCCATTTTTTGTACAGATAGAGTAGGAGGGAGAGAGAGGGAGAGAGAGAGAGGGAAACATCGATGTGAAAGGGACACATCGAGTGGCTGCCACCCACACGACCAACCAGGGCCGGGGACAAACTGCAACCGAGGTACATGCCCTTAGCGGGAACCGAACCCGGGTCTCTCCGGACCGCAGGCGGATGCTCTAACCGCTGAGCCAAACCGGCCAGGGCTAAAAGCTTTGTTTATGAAACAATAATTTACTTTCCCTTTACTAAACCAAATTGCAACAGCCCTGGCCAGTGTTGCTCAGTGGTTAGAGTGTTAGTCCACACATCGAAGTGTTGTGGGTTCCATTCCTGGTCAAGGGTACATACCTGGGTTGCAGGTTTGATCCCTGGTTCCCATTGGGATGCGTGTGGGAGGCAACCAATCATTGTGTCTCTCTCACATCGATGTTTCTCTTTCCCCTCCCTCCCATTCTCTCTAAAAAAATTCAATGGAAAAAATTATCCTTGGCTGAGAATTAACAACAAAAAATGTAGTTGACATTTAAAGGTTTTTACTTTGTATCATAACTCATATAATCACACCGAGTTCTTGTCATTCCAGCTAAAAGCAAAAGAACTGTGATGCTACAGCTGGAGCAGTTTTATGTGAGTTAGATTTATGATTTCCAGTAGGCTTTCAGAAATGTTGCCCAAGGGTTGTAGATTCTTAACTAGATCTTTCTCAATCTCAACACATTTGGCTTCTTAACAAAAATTTAATAATTATTATCGTCAACATCATTATTTTAAATCCTCACCTAAGGATACTTGTCCATTTACATTCAGCCTGCGTTTATCACAGTTAATCAGTTCCAGACTCTACTTCGATAAATCAGCTTCTGCGAAGTAGGATTCTTTATTTATAAATTGAATATTTTCTCAATTAGAGCATAGAAAACCTACCATTACACTTGTATTAGCCCATATATTAGATAAAAGAGAAAATAAGACATATTAGATGTTACAAATATATTATTATTGTACATTTAATTATACACACACAGTTCTTTTTTTTTTTTTTAATCCTCACCTGAGGACATTTTTCCATTTTTTGTTCAGATAGAGTAGGAGGGAGGGAGAGAGAGAGAGAGAGAAACATCGATGTGAAAGGGACACATCAAATGGCTGCCACCCGCACGACCAACCAGGGCCGGGGACAAACTACAACTGAAGTTCGTGCCCTTAGCGAGAACCAAACCTGAGCCAAACCAGCCAGGGCAACATGCACTCAGTTCTTACACACAACTGCTAACCTATGAAAATAGTGCAACTTGTTCGTGCACGGCTGAAGAACATTGTGATAGGCAGTTGCTGGCACTGTCTTTTCGTATGTGTGAGGCTTTTGTAGGTTCTATTACTCCATCAAGTGCATTCCGGAACCATAATGCTCGCATCATTTGTGAGTCCCGTTCGCCTACATTAAGAGTTCTCACGACTTGCAAGAGACGCTCAAGTGTAAGGCCAACTTCCTCGTCCTGACCCCCAGGAACCTCTGGCTGCTCTTCCTCCTCCTCACTCGCAGACTTAGTCATCTCCACCAGATTCGTCAGTGAAGTGATCCGAATGTGTCTCCAGCAGCTCATCCATGTCATCGCGGATCATATCTGTGAAACCTCCTCCCAGTATCCGGGCTAGCTTAACTGCCTTATCCACTGCCAAGTTGCTTATATTCTCTGGGGTAAATCCTCTGTAGTCAGGAAAATTTCAGGCCACAACACCTTCCAGCTGGCCTTCACGGCCTCCATCTTCATGTCCTTCAGCGCGGCCTTGATGTTCTTCAGACAGGTGGCGATGGCATACTGCCGCCAGTACTCCTCAGCAAGAAGTTCTCCTCAAGGTCCCTGCCTTCGAGGAGGTGCTGCAGGGTGTTTCGTGTGTAGAGGGCCTTGAACGCGTGAATGACACCTTGATCCATGGCCTGGATCAGTGAAGTGGAGTTGGGAGGAAGGAACTCGATCCACACACTGTCATAGGATAGGTCTTGTGCATGACCTCCAGCGTTGTCCATGAGGAGAAGGACATTAAACTCAAGTCCCTTCTCTGCGAGATACAGCTTGACTTGGGGAATGGAGCACTAGAGGAACCAGTCCGATGACAACTGCTTCGTGATCCAGCCCTTGTCGAGCATCCAATGCACTGGCAGTAGGTTCTAGTTTTTTTGTTGTTTTTTTTTATCCTCACCCGAGGACATTTTTGCATTTATCTTCAGATAGAGCAGGAAGGAGATTGGGAGGAAGAGAGAGAGAAACAATGTAAGACACATCGACTGGCTGCCACCCACACAACCCCATG
Organism: Molossus molossus; assembly: GCF_014108415.1. NCBI lineage: Eukaryota > Metazoa > Chordata > Mammalia > Chiroptera > Molossidae > Molossus > Molossus molossus. The sequence continues at coordinate 3,776,340 of NW_023425362.1, forward strand.
GCCCTGGGGACAAACTGCAACCAAGGTACGTGCCCTTAGCGGGAACTGAACCTGGGACACTCTGGTTCATGGGCCGACGCTCTAACCGCTGAGCCTAACCGACCAGGACAGCAGTTTCTTGTTTTTATTCTTCAGAGCCCTAGGGTTCTTGGCCTTGTAGATAAGGGCAGGCTTGAGCAAAAATCCCTCAGCATTTCCACACATAGCAATAGTCACGCGATTCTTACACACCTTGAAGCCACGGACCTTGGCCTCATCCTTGAAAATGAATGTCTGGGAAGGCATTCTTTTCCAGAACAGTCCTGTTTCATCCATATTGAACACCTGTTCTGGATGATATCGCCCTCAAGGATCTTCTGGAATGTATTGTTCACGTCCTGTGCTGCAGGCTGGTCAGCAGAGGCAGCTTCTCTGTGGAGAGTAACGTTCTTCAGATGATACCTCTTCTGGAACTTCTCGAACCACCCCTTGCTTGCCGTGAAATCTATGAATGTTGCAGAAGAGAGACCTGGTTGAAGTTCGTCTGCTGTAAAGTGCTGATAGAACTGCCTCACCTCCCGGGTGACCGGGGAATCCAACTGAATGTTTTCTTGCGGCTGTCGCTGATCCAAACGGCTAGGGCAGACTCCGTTTTCACAATGAACTTATTACAACTTGTCACGATGCACTTTGCTTCCTTGTTGAAAGAGACAGTAACCGTTGCACGGATGTTCTTTTCATCTTTACCAATGGAGCGAACAGTAGACTCATTCAAGTCATAATGGCGGGCAGCCTTCACAATATTCTTGCCGTCTTTGATCATATCCAAGAGTTTCATTCTCCTGGATGGTAAGCATCTTCCTCCAGTGCTTAGTTTCATCGTCAGAAGGCTTAGAAGAATCAGCACATTTAGGAGCCATCGTGAGGCTTAGATAAAAGTTCTCAGAAATCACAAACACAAGAGCAGAGATGCTTCCGATGCATAGTGTTGTAAAAGCGTGTATGAGAGAAACGAACATTTCTCATGAGGCTGAGCCAATCAGTGGCCAGGATAGAAAGAGGATAGGATAGCCAATCAGTGAACAGCACGCTCTGATTGGCTTGGTTTCACCACACCTGATTTTTTGGAAAAAAGTTACTGCTCACACGAGTGGTCGAGTGGTTGCACCTGTTATTGAAGGATTTGCAGGGGTGCTCAAATGAATAGGCCTACAGTCCATATGTATAGTAATTTTAATTGTAATACAGGGGTGTATAGTTGACTCAGACAACTGAGTGCGTGCTGTATGATTTTCACTGTCTTGATTGACTTTTTAAAATTTATTTTTTTTAATTTTATTTTTTTATCCTCACCCAAGGACATTTTTGCACTTCAGATAGAGTGGGAAGGAGAGAGGAGGAAAAGAGAGAGAGAAACATCGATGTGAGAGAGACACATCGAGCAGTTGCCACTCACACGACCCCAACTGGGGCTGGGGACAAACTGCAGCCAAGGTACGTGCTCTTAGCGGGAACTGAACTCGGGACTCTCTGGTCCACAGGCCGACGCTCTAACCACTGAGCCAAACCAACCAGGGCTCGATCAACCTTTTAATGAATATATTTGAAAAAACCGTGATAGAGTGAAGTGAAAGTTGAAGCGCAAAGTGGCGAGGGACAACTGTATTCAGATGAAATGGGAGGGAGGGAGTAAGAGAGAGAGACAGACAGACAGACATCGGCATGGAAATGAGAGAGACACATCGATTGGTTGCCTCCTTCCCGACCTGGACCAGGGCTGGGGACCAAACTGCAACCAAGGTACGTGCCCTTGACTGGAATTGAACCTGCAACTCTTTGGTCTTCGGGCCAACTCTCTAACCGCTGAGCCAAACCAGCCAGGGCCAAAATGTAATTATTAAACTGGGATTCAGTTGTACTCTCTTGAGACTTTGAGCAGTGCATGACTTATTTTGTCGTAGAGATTTTAGTACATTGGGTTCTCAGAAAAAATGTTTCACAGCTAGTATTTTTCATATTTCAGACTTCAGTGCAAAAGGATTAAAATTAATGTGTAAATTTTCTAGAACTGTTATTGTGTCTTCTTGAGGCTTTGCAGTCACTAAAAAAGTAACAATATATAGTATGTTTTAAAGAAACTTTGCTTTGGCCAGGTGGTTCAATTGGTTGGAGCGTAGTCCCATACACCAAAAAGTGGCAGGTTTGATTCTCAGTCAGGGCATCTACGTAGGTTTTGGGATAAATCCTCAGTCATGGAGCTTGCAGGAGACAACTGATCGATGTTTCTCTCTCTCTCCTTTCCTCTCTAAAATAAAACAAACAAAAAAACATATCCTCAGAGGATTAATAATACTGTAAATAAAAAAGTTATAAAATTTTAAGATACTGAAGTATATAATGTAGCACATTGTGTCATTTTTTCTGGGAACAAAATCAGTTGATAAGGATTAGAAGTAAAATAATAAACAAAAGTCATCAAGAGACATGGGCACATACTGCAAGTCCCAAGGAGGGAGAGATCACCAACAGAAGTGATCAAGGACGTATTCCCAGCAGTGGGCTCAGCAGCCTCCCAGGGTGAGTGGGTTTTGTGTAGATGGAGAGGAAGTGGGTTGGGGGAGGAGGGTGGAACAATGTGAAGTCATTAAGGGCTCTGGGTCTTGGAGAAAAGACATAAAGGACAAGAGCAGGTTGACCATATCTGTGAAGAGATCCAGCTTGTCCCTCCTGCCTTGTCTAAAGCCCTTGGAACTTGACCCTTTTCTCCTTCTTGGTTGTGATAACATCATAACCTGGTTATTTAACAGGAAAGATGTAATTGGAAGAGTAGATTATACGGGCATGCCATTTATACAGCTTTGCCAGGAAGCTGCAGCTAACACTCTCCAAGTCTGTTCCCCACAGATTGATGGGAGAAGGGACTGGACAAAGGCACTTTGACACATGTCCAGTAAGATGTGGGTGATATGGGAAGGTGCTTACCTGTCAGGCACACCTGGGAACAAGTCAGTGGCCAGAATAGGCATGGCCATTGCAAGAGCATGAAATTGGAATATTTAAACTCCTACACAAAGGAAGTTCCTCTCGCTTGGTGCTCTTGGCCCTCTTGGGACCCCTATTGCAGGGGGAGTGCTCCCCTGCATTCGCCCACGTGGCTCACGGTCATGTGGGACCCCCACAGTGGACGGGTGTGCACTGTGACTAGCCTGATGCTACATTGGACTCCACTGTGGAAAGGAAACGACACTGGCCCTGCTTCTAGCTCTGCTGCATCCCAGCTGCATGTCTCCCAGGACTGGGGTAAAGGAACTGAGACTTTGGGACTCATGGGATGTAACTCCATGCAAATAAAAGTATTTTATCATATCTGATTCTCCCGTAGGGGCCTCCAAAAATGCTTATTGCAGCAGTACCCTAAGAACCTCACCCCCATGAGTATTGGGGAGATTTAGCCCACTGATTTCTCCATCGACAGTTGCTTGTACCTACAAGTGTTCAAGAGCCTCAGAATAATGTAATGGGACAGTTCTCTTTGAAGAAAAAGAATATTTTGAAGAAAAAGTAGATACAGAATATTGAAAACCAGTAAGATGGAATAAGACAGTCTGGGGTTATGTAGCTGTATGTACGGAATACTTGCACTGAGCCCTATTGGGCAGGGATACTGTGATCAATGAGAACACCTAACAGCTGGATAAACTTCCTATGAAAAGACCTCGGAGCATGCTACGAAGACAGGCTACCGGTGGATAAGCTACTGGGTAAAGGTCCACGTTACTGAAACTAAGTTCTGATTTAGCATTTCACCTGAGGGGTTTTTGTTTGTTTTTTAGTAAAAATCAACACTGTGAAAAGAGTAATGGGGAAATGAGTAGTTATGAAACTAACATAGCCCTGGCCAGTTTGGCTCAGTGGTTGAGCGTCAGCCTGCGGACCAGAGCATCCTGGGTTCGGTTACTGCTAGGGGCACGTACCACACACAAAAAAGAAAACAATCTAAGTATGATTCATGAAGCTACTGACCGAGAATTTAACAGATCCTAATAGTGAGATGTCAGGTTGCTGTCTACACAGATTCTGTTTAGATTTTAGGTGGAGATAAAATCCTCAAAGCCGGATAGCTTGGCATTGTGACTTTCAGGTGAAATGTGAGGTCTGAGGATGTAGGGGATGTGGTGCAGGTGATGTTCACAAGGGAAGACTGAAGAGGGCGTTAGGGTTCGGATGCTATTTTTTCTCCTCAACTGTGTCATAACCCTCCTGTAGGGCACCAGAGGGTGGGATCTGTTAAACGAAGACTCTGACTAGAGAAAACAAATACTACATTACAAATAGGAACCTTGACATTGCGCCTTGAAAGCAACTTACAGAATAATATTATTTCCAACAGAAAAGCTCACACTTTCTCCAGGCTCCGAATAAGACATCGAACGTGGGGGGACTGCTGGAATGGGCCAGGACCTCCAAACACCAGCTCTTCTGCTGGATCGCTGAGTGTTCATTACATCCCTTCCTCCACCCCACCTCACCCCAGTTCTGAGGTTTCATTCCATTTCCATACTTAACATTCATTTCTGACTTAACGAAGGTTAATATATCTCTAGTCTTGAACAATACCAACACCTTAAAGTGCTTTCATCCAAACACCTGGCCGATCTCTTGTCATTATTGCCCAATTCCTTTTTTTTTTTTTTTATCCTCACCTGAGGACATGTTTCCATTTATCCCTAGACAGATTAGCAGGAGGGAGAGAGAGAGAAACATCAATGTGAGAGCGACATGTCGACTGGTTGCCTCCCCTGTGATCCCGACCAGGGCCAGTGACGAACCGCCACCAAGGTACATGCCCTTGGCCGGAATCAAACCCAGGTTTCATTGGACAGCGAGATTGATTCGTGGGCTGACGCTCTAACCGCTGAACCAAAACCGGCCAGGGCTCATTATTGCCCATTTCTTTGTTTTCTTTTTTGCGAGGGTTGCTGGGGAAACCACAAATCATTGACAAGAGGGCCTAGCATATTCCTGGTTGTTTCCTACACTTCCCAAATACCAATGTTGTTCTTTTCTCTTTTTTGCTCGGAAGAGTTGGGGGAAACCTTTCTTTAAAATTTTTGCTTGAGCCCTGGCCAGTTTGGCTCAGTTAGAACATCAGCCCAAGGACCATTGAGTCGAGGTTCGATTCTGGTCAAGGGCATGTATCTAGATTACGGTTCATATCCGGCCCTGGTCGGGGTCGTGCGGGCGGCCACCAGTCTATGTGTCTCTCTCACATTGATGTTTCTCTCTCTCCCTCTCTCCCACTCTATCTGAAGATAAATGAAAAAATATCCTTGGGTGAGGATTAAAGAATAATAATAAATAAGCCCTGGCCGGTTTGGCTCAGCGGTTAGAGCATCGACCTGCGGTCCTGAGAGACCCGGGTTCGGTTCCCGCTAAGGGCACATACCTCGGTTGCAGTTTGTCCCCGGCCCTGGTTGGTCGTGCGGGTGGCAGCCACTCGATGTGTCCTTTCACGTCGATGTTTCTCTCTCTCTCTTCCTCTCTCTCCCTCCCCCTCTACCTGAACAAAAAATGGAAAAATGTCCTTGGGTGAGGATAATAAAAAAATAAATAAAATAAAAATTTTGCTTGAATTACTTTCTCAGAAAGTACTTGAAGCTTCCTCTAGAATGTATGTGTTGTATAAATAAAGTTACCAAATGCTTTCACCCTGTTTCCTTCTGGTTCTGAGCTGTGTGTGGGCTAGGTTAGGTCGTCAGGGGGGAGAAGGCGCTCAGAGGCAGCAGGCCTTAGGGTATGAAAGGGTCTGGAACATTGAGGGAGGGAGGGGCAAAATGGAAGGCTGGGGCAATTCTGTCTCCAGGCCAGGCGAGAAACAGGCTGGCAAGGTCTGCCAAGATGAGGGCATTATGATCACGTTTTAGAGCCTGGTCCAGAGCCATAGGCAGGCCATCTCTAGGGCCACGTGTTCCTGAGCACTCCAGGTGTGGGGTCGACTTCGCGCTTCCCTTCCCTCCCCTTCCTGCCTCCTCCCTGCCCGACTCTCTCTCACACACACATACTCATTAGTACTCAAAGTGCAATCCATTCATTCATTAAATAACGTATTGAATAAATGTGTCAGGTTCTAACCCATTAAGAAACAGGAGCAAGTGAAGACCAAAGCATGGTGTCAGCTTTACTGATGGGTCACACAAGTGACCGGTAACCTCAGAGGAGCAGGGTTACCTGGTGCACATGGGTGAGGAACTGGACGGATGCCCCCTTCCATCCCCCTCCGCTGTCACAGACAGAGAGGTGGCTCCTGGACAGGCTGCCTGATTTGTACACAGGGAGACCAGTGGTCTGAGGTGGTGGGAATTAGCTTTGCCTGGTGACTGAGGCCCTTTGTTACAGGACAGAGCAGTGAGGGTGGCATTGGGGGCGTGCAGTGGTCAGTACCCCACTCCTGGTGGACGTGTGCAGAGGTCTCAGTGGCTGGATGGGGGACATAAAGACTCCTCTTTAAGAGGGAACTTGGAGGGAGACTTTTATGGGGTGACCGTGCTTCCTCAAAATGCACATGTTGAAGTGCTAACCCCAGTTACTCAGAACGGGCCCTTACTGGGAATTAAGGTTAATGAAGATGTAATTAGTTAAGATGAGGTCACACCGGAGCAGGGTGGGCCCTAACCCAACATGACTGGTGTCCGTATAAAGAGGGAATTTGGACACAGACACGCACAAGGGAGAAGCCATGTGAAGACAGAAGCAGAGATGGGTTGATGAGCCTACACGCCAGAAACCCCAAGGATCACCCCCCAAACTCCCAGGAACTAGGGGCGAGGCCTGGACAGTCGCCCTGAGGGCTCCCACAGGAGCCAGCCCTGCGGACGCCTTGACCACAGATTCTGCCTCCGTGAGCACAGTTCTGCGGTGTGAGCCCTTGTGTGGCGCCTATTCCGGCCCCCCACCCCCACCCCGGGCGCTAATGCAGACACCTGGAGAGGAGCCCTGGCGGAGAGCCTGAGCACAGGTCACCAGCGCCCTCCCCAGAGCTGCAGGAATGACCTGGCCTCCAGGGAGAGCAGCGATTCCAGCCTGCTCCACGGTCTTGTCCTCTGCCCCAGATCTCTGCTCGCGCTGCAGCTGGGGACTGCTAAGTCCCTGCAAGTGCAGAGCCCAGAGCGAGGCAGCCACCGTGAGCATGTGAGCAGGTAGGAGGGCCTGACCTCTGAGGACCCCCTAAGTGCGCACCTGAGCCGACCCTTCTTGGGGGAGCTCCCCACACGCCTTGGTTTTCAACACGGTGGGCTTCTCCTGGTTCGTGGCCTCGGGGGTTCTCTCATCTCTGTGCGAGGACTTCCGCTGGCTCAGCCAGAGGCCCTGAAGCTCGCGCTCACCTTATACACTTGTCTGGGCTGCAGCTACCATCCGCAAGCTTCTCCAAAAAGTGCAGATTTAGGAGAAGCAGGTTCGGGAAGGGAAGCCCAGGAGCAGCTTCCTGAGTCACTGGTAGATGTCACCCGCCTGAAGTCCCCCCCCCCCTGCCTCCCCTCACTGCCCCTTGCACCCCAGCTCCCATCGGAGGGCAGGGCCCCTTCCTCCTCTGCCCTGCGCAGTTCCTGGGTGAGGCAGGCTGGCAGCAGCAAAGGACCACCGCTGGGGGAAGCTTTCACCCACCCAGCTGCGGCCGAGTGGCCACCGACCTAGGCGTCCTCCACTCCGTGTCCTACCCGAGCCTCTCAAGTTGCATTATCCGAACCCGGGAATGAATTTCCCTGGCATCTGGCCTAGGGCCTGGCACCTGATATTCCAGGAGCATTCAATTTATTTGAACCAGCCTTGTGACCTGGGTCAACTCATTTTATGTCCCTGGCTTTCTCCCATCACCTCTGGCCAGAGAGGGAGCTTGAACTAGCTCTCTCCAAGGTGCCTCAGCGCTAACTCGTTCCTATTTGACATGTGACCGTCACTGTCCAATAGCTTCGAATCACCAAGTAGTCAGTCCCTCCAGCCCCTTGCCCCAGCCCCAAGACCACGATCCACATGCATGCGATAGACATTTAATCTGATTTGAGGGGGTAGTATTGAGAAATGTGAGGATTGTTGAATTATGGGGATCACAGGATAGGAAAGAAAGTCAAGAATGAACCCCAGCTTTCTGCTTATGAGCGAGGAATTTGTTGGAGAGGGTCTGGGTCTGGGATGGGTTGGAGGCAGTGAGCTCAGGTTTGAATGTATTGGTCTGAGAGGCCTGTGATACGTCCACAGAGGTCAGGTTCAAAGGGGTTTGAGCTGGGAGTCAGAGGTGCTCAAGGAGCAACCGAAACACCGGGAGTGGACGGAGTTGCCCAGCGGTGGGATTTAGAGCGAGGACTTCCCCTGCGAGCGCCCAGAGATCGGGACAGTCAGCTCGGGGTACAGAGGCAAACTGGGAGAGGACATCTAGCGGGTCAAGAAAGGGGATGGTCGGGGGTCAGACTGTGCTAAATGGTTACGTGACTGGTGTCTCTGGAGTAAGCCATTTCGGAGAAGGGAGGGGTGAGGAGAAACCCTTTGCACGGCTTGAGCAAAGGGGAGCAGAGAACCTGACCGAGGCTGGGCTGAGAACAGAGGCTTAGGGACTGGACATGGCTGGAGGGGGCAGTGGAATGGAGGGGCACTTTTTTTTTTTTTTGAAAGTGGGAGAACCCTGAGCAAGTTGAACCACCGAGAGGAAGTACCTAAGGAGAGGCTGAGGAGGGACAATAGAATACAGTTCTAGAAGGTGGGAGGGCTGGGACCTGGGCACCGGGGAAGGCTTGACCCAGGAGAGCGGCGAGCAGGGGGGAGGGGATGCTGTCAGGTGCAGGAGAGTTTGAGTCAGAACAGTCCCTTTCCTAGGGCCATAGGAGGTGCCACGTTTCTGTGGGATTCAACCCTACAAACATTGCTGACTCTGCCGACACTACGCTGTGAGCTGGGGACACCAGGGAGAAGGAATCGAAGGCTGTCATGGAGCTAGAAGCGGAGGAGACAGAGCTCATAACCACCCTCAGAGCTGAGGCTGACGGAGCACGGACGCGGGGCCAGGCAGCAGAGCATTTAGTTCCCACAGCAACACCAGGGAGCGGGCAGCAGAGTGATTCTGTTTTAACAGGGGAGGGGGCGGAAGCGCAGAGAAATGAAATTACTGTCCTAGGCTCTGCTTTGTACGGGGACACCGCGTGCCGTGCTCTTAGACCGCGTCTCAGAACAACCGGCGGCCAAGTGCCGTGCACCCGGCCACCCGCTCGCCAGGGCCGTCGGGCTAGCATCTCTCATCTCCTTGGAGAGGCAGTCCTCGCGTCTCTCCTCTCCTTGGCCAGGCCGTCCTAGCGTCTCTCATCTCCTTGGCCAGGCAGTCCTAGCGTCTCTCATCTCCTTGGCCAGGCAGTCCTAGCGTGTCTCATCTCCTTGGCCAGGCAGTCCTAGCGTCTCTCATCTCCTTGGAGAGGCAGTCCTAGCGTGTCTCATCTCCTTGGCCGAGGCAGTCCTAGCGTCTCTCATCTCCTTGGAGAGGCAGTCCTAGCGTCTCTCATCTCCTTGGCCGAGGCAGTCCTAGCGTCTCTCATCTCCTTGGCGAGGCAGTCCTAGCGTCTCTCATCTCCTTGGAGAGGCAGTCCCAGCGTCTCTCATCTCCTTGGCCAGGCCGTCCTAGCGTCTCTCATCTCCTTGGAGAGGCAGTCCTAGCGTCTCTCATCTCCTTGGAGAGGCAGTCCCAGCGTCTCTCATCTCCTTGGCCAGGCAGTCCTAGCGTCTCTCATCTCCTTGGAGAGGCAGTCCCAGCGTCTCTCATCTCCTTGGCCAGGCAGTCCTAGCGTCTCTCATCTCCTTGGGAGGCAGTCCTAGCGTCTCTCATCTCCTTGGCCAGGCAGTCCTAGCGTCTCTCATCTCCTTGGCCCGGCAGTCCTAGCGTCTCTCATCTCCTTGGCCCGGCAGTCCTAGCGTCTCTCATCTCCTTGGGAGGCAGTCCTAGCGTCTCTCATCTCCTTGGGAGGCAGTCCTAGCGTCTCTCATCTCCTTGGCCCGGCAGTCCCCTATCGTCCTCTCATCTCCTTGGAGGCAGTCCTAGCGTCTCCATCTCCTTGGCCCGGCAGTCCTAGCGTCTCTCATCTCCTTGGCCGGGCAGTCCTAGCGTCTCTCCTCTCCTTGGCCAGGCAGTCCTAGCGTCTCTCATCTCCTTGGAGAGGCAGTCCCAGCGTCTCTCATCTCCTTGGCCAGGCAGTCCTAGCGTCTCTCATCTCCTTGGGAGGCAGTCCTAGCGTCTCTCATCTCCTTGGCCCGGCAGTCCTAGCGTCTCTCATCTCCTTGGCCCGGCAGTCCTAGCGTCTCTCCTCTCCTTGGCCGGGCAGTCCTAGCGTCTCTCCTCTCCTTGGCGAGGCAGTCCTAGCGTCTCTCATCTCCTTGGAGAGGCAGTCCTCGCGTCTCTCCTCTCCTTGGCCAGGCCGTCCTAGCGTCTCTCCTCTCCTTGGCCCGGCAGTCCTAGCGTCTCTCATCTCCTTGGCCCGGCAGTCCTAGCGTCTCTCATCTCCTTGGCCAGGCAGTCCTAGCGTCTCTCATCTCCTTGGCGAGGAAGTCCTAGCGTCTCTCATCTCCTTGGCCAGGCAGTCCTAGCGTCTCTCCTCTCCTTGGCCAGGCAGTCCTAGCGTCTCTCATCTCCTTGGCCAGGCAGTCCTAGCGTCTCTCCTCTCCTTGGCCGGGCAGTCCTAGCGTCACTCCTCTCCTTGGCCGGGCAGTCCTAGCGTCTCTCCTCTCCTTGGCCGGGCAGTCCCAGCGTCTCTCATCTCCTTGGCCCGGCAGTCCTAGCGTCTCTCCTCTCCTTGGCCGGGCAGTCCTAGCGTCTCTCCTCTCCTTGGCCGGGCAGTCCCAGCGTCTCTCATCTCCTTGGCCCGGCAGTCCTAGCGTCTCTCATCTCCTTGGCCCGGCAGTCCGTGAGCTTTCCTTCTGGCTTCACAGCTGCTCGCTCCTGCTCAGCCTTCCAATGCAGCCTGTTGGCCCCTGCCTTCTCGGCAAACCTGCTCTTCTGTGTTTGAATCCTTCTGGGTCCTTAATTATAGTTATTTTCTGCACCTCAAACTGGACCACAGAGGGTTTGATTTAATTTAGAAGTTTGTGGGAAATCGTACAACAGGCTCACAGAGAAGCCGACATGAGCGCTAAGTCGCCAGCAGAACCCCGCCCTGTGACTCCGGCTGCCCACGCGGACTCTGCACTTGGACATGAAACGGACATCTCACACTTCCAAGCTTTGACCCTCCGAAGTCTGATTTCCACCCTTGACGTGCACCCTTGCCTGCTGCCCCAGCAGCCTCCCCGTCTCAGTCCATGGCGTCTCCACAGCCGCAGGTGCTGGGACAAACCTCTCCTTGTCCCAGACCCCGCCTCCAGCGCGCCGGCACACCCCATGGGCTCTCCCTTCACACTGTGGATGTCCACAGTCTGACCACGTGATGGTGAATTTCATGTGTTACCTTAGCTAATGGTACCCAGATATTTGGTCAGATACTAGTTTGATATTGCCATGAAGGTATTTTTATTTTTTAACTTGTCTGTATTGTTGAATGTATTACAGATATCTCCCATTTTTGCCCCCATTGACCCTCCTCCTCCCCACTCCCACCCCTCTCCTGCCTTCCGCACACTATTGTCTGTGCCCACTGGTTGTGTATATATGCATATAAGTTCTTTGGTTTATCTCTTCCCGGGCCCCCCTTCCCTTTGAGGTTCATCAGTCTAACAACCAATTTGTTCTTAATCCCTTCACCGTTTTCACCTTTCCCCCCACTCCCTCCCATCTGGAAACCAACAAAAAGTTCTCTGTATCTATGAGTCTGTTTCTGTTCTGCTTGTTCATTTAGTTTGTAGATTCAATTGTTGATAGATATGTATTCAGTGCCATTTTGTTTGTTCATATATCTTTTTCTTCAAGAAGACGCTTCAACATTTCATATAATACTGGTTTGGTGGTGATGAACTCCTTTAGCTTTTTCTTTTCTGGGAAACTCTGTATATGTCCATCGGTTCTAAATGGTAGCTTTGCAGGACAGAGTAATCTTGGTTGTAGGTTGTTGCTTTTCATCACTTTGAATATTTCTTGCCACTTCCTTCTGGCCTGAAAAATTTCTTTTGAGAAATTGGCTGAAAGTCTTATGGGAGCTCCTTTGTAGGTAACTAACTGCTTTTTTCTTGTTGCTTTTAAGATTCTCTCTTTGTCTTGAACCTTTTGCATATTTTTTTCTTTTTTTTTTAATCCTCACCCGAGGCCGTTTTTCCATTTTTTGTTCAGAAAGAGTGGGAAGGAGAGAGAGAGAGAGAGAGAGAGAGAGAGAGAGAGAGAGGTCAACGTGAAAGGGACACATCAAGTGTTTGCCTCCCGCACAACCCAACCAGGGCCTGGGACAAACTGCAACCAAGGTACTTGCCCTTAGTGGAAACCAAACCCAGGTCTCTCTGGATCACGGGCCGATGCTCTAACCGCTGTGCCAAACCAGCCAGGGCGAACCTTTTGCATTTTGATAACAATGTGTCTTGGTGTGGGCCTCTTTGGGTTCATTTTGTTTGGGACTCTCTGTGCTTCCTGAACTTGTATGTCTGTTTCCTTCACAGAGTTAGGGAAGTTTTCTGTCATTATTGTTTCAAATAGGTTTCCAATTTCTTGTTCACTCTCCTCTCCTTCTGGCACCCACATGATATGAATGTTGGTACGCTTGAAGTTGTCCCAAAGGCTCCTTGCACTGTCCTCATGGTTTTGGGTTCTTTTTTCTTTTTGCTGTTCTGATTGACTATTTTTTGCTTCCTTATATTTCAATTTGATGGTTTGCTTCTTGGCTTTATCTATTCTACTATTGATTCCCTGTAAATTATTCTTTATTTCAGTTGGTATATCCTTCATTTCTGACCGGTCCTTTTTTATGTTGTTGATGTTCTCACTAAGTTCCTTGAAGTTCTCACTAAGTTCATTGAGAATCCTTATAACCAGTGTTTTGAACTCTGTATCTGATTGATCACTTATCTTCTTTCATTTAGTTGTTTTCCTAGAGTTTTGTTCTGTTCTCTCATTTGGGACATGTTCCTTTGATGCTTCCCTGTGTTTGTTTGTATGCATTAGGTAGAGTTGATATGTCTCCTGGGCTTCATAAGGTGGCCTATTGTTGTAGGTGTCCTGTAGGGTCCAGTGGCACAGCCTCCCTGGTCACCCCTCCTGTGGACTGTACACCCTTCTGTTGTAATTGAGTCTTGATTGCTGTTGGCACATCAATGGGAGGGATTCACTCAGGCTGATCAGCTGCAAGGACTGGCTGTGCCCACTGACCGCTGGCCTCTGACTCCCTTGGAGGATCAGCTGTGCAGGGCCCACCACACAGAGCAAGACTTACTTCAGCAGGGCTCTGGTACCACTGAGTCCACTCCTTGAATGTGTCACTTGTGGAGGTTGTTGGGTGGTGGTGCTTCAATGTGGTCTGAAGCTGTCCGCTGGGTGTGCTGGCCCTGGGGCAAGGTCAGCCTCTGCCTGTGTTCTATCCAGGGCCACCCGGCATAAGCTACAAAGCGACCTGCAGGTGGCTGCTTCTTGTGCTGGGCTTGGAGGTGCCCAGGCAAAGCCAAACCGTAAACCAAGGTTGGCTGCTGCTAGTGCCAGGCCTGCGGCCACTAAGCAAGAGGTATGGGGCTCATTGGGGCCAGAAGCTGTTTGTTTGAGAGAGTTTAGGAAAATCTGAAGCAGGAGCCAAGACAGGCCAATCCTATGGTAAACCCACTGGAAACAGCTTGGGTGAGCTCAAAAGTTAGGTGAGGCGGGGCCTCAGGGAATCACCAGGGTGAAGTAAACAGTGTGAGCCAGGTTGCTGGAGTCCCAGATGGTGCCATCTGACTGCCCCGTGGGGGAAGGGCTCACCAAAGGAACATCCCCTCCGCCAGCACGTCTGTCCAGGAGAAAGCTGCCCCTCTAGCTCTCGCCTGATGCCAAACAACGCAGTTCTTCCCCATATGTTTTTGGCACTTTTCAAGCTGCCTCACCCATGCTGAAGCCTGGAGGGTACAAGTCCGATAAGTCCCTGCGCGGGCCCTTTAAGAGGAGCTGCCTGGGCTGGCAGCCTCGTGTGGGACAGGGGCCCCTCACTCCTCAGGGAAGACCTTCTCAGCTGAGGTGTCCTCCTGATTTTTACCCGCCACACGTGGGTGTGGGACCAGCCTGTCCACCTCTGCCCTCCTACCAGTCTATATGTGGCTGCTTCTTTAATTTTGTAGTTGTAGGACTTTCGTTCAGCTTGATGTCAGGCGGTTCTGAATGGTGGTTGTGCTGTAGTTTAGTTGTAATTTTGATGCAGCTGTGGGAGGAGGCGATACCGCGTTTTCCTACACCTCGATCTTGACTGGAAATTGCCCTGAAGGCATTTTTAGATGAGGTTGACTTTTCAGTCAGGAGACTAAACAAAGCAGATTGCCTTCCATAATATTGGTGGGCCTCATCCAATCAGTTGAAGGCTTTGAGAGAAGAGGCCGACCTTCCCTAATAAGAGGGAATGCCCTGCAACCTGCCCTTGGACTTGAGTTGCAGCATCAGTTCTCTCCCGCGTGTCCAGCCTGCTGGCCCACCCTGCAGATTTTCGGCCCGTCTCCGTACTCATGGGAACCCTGTCCTTAAAATAACTCTCTCTGGAGAAGGAAGGAAGGCTCATGACAGTCGCAGTCCTCATTTCTGTAAGTGCTCCTGTGGGCATGGCTGGCAGTTGTAACAACTTCTTCCACTGCCCGTCTCGTGTCCCCTTCCCCCTTCCCAACACCTTAGCTTGTCATGATTCTTTACCTGGTGGCACCACCCAAACTTCCATTCCTGGAGGGTCTGAGCCCTTGGCGGTCCTGCCTGGGTGGGTGTCGTTTCCCTGACTGTAAGTGCACAGCACGGTGACACTCAGAGAGGCCCTGAGGGATCTCCCGTAGGATTTCAGACATTCTCCTCCTTACCTCCACAGTGGAGAGCAGTCCAGTTCCCCTCGGTCATCAGGCTCAGTCACCCAGCCAGCACGGTAACTTCCTTCTCTGCCTGTTGACTCGGAGGCATGAGGAGTCCCGAGAGGCCAGGCGGCCGTCTTCCCCTCCAGGGCGGTGGAGTCACTGCTGTGCCTCCTGGTGGGAGCATTTCTCCCTCTCGGACTAAGCCTCTGGGCCAGCAGAGCCCAGGCCATGTGCAGGAAGCAAACATTTCACTAGCGGGGCGCGAAGGGTGCCACTCACTCCACCCCAGTCTCATGGACCCGTGAGTCCCGGCTACTCCATCCGCAGACACACTTCCCGCTGGTTGCTTCTCTGCAGAGTCCGGAGAGAGCAGGACGCACTTTCCACTTCTGCATCCTCCGGCCCCAGCCGGCCCCGTCTCTGCTGGATTATTGCAAAAGCCTCCCTCCCGGGTCATGAATAGATCGGTGAGTGAGTATGCAGGACGCACGAGAGCTTGCCAGATGGGGAGGCGGTGGTGGGATGGCCTTCCGGGCAGAGCAAGTCGCAAAACAAAGGCAGGAGAGTTCTTTTTTTTTTTTTAATTTTTCCCCCTTTATTGATTTTAGAGAGAGAGGAAGAAAGAGATAGAAACATCGATGAGAGAGAACATCGATTGGCCGCCTCCGCCGTGCCCCCCATTGGGGATCAGGCCCACAACCTGGGCATGTGCCCTGACTGGGAATCAAACCGGTGACCTCTTGGTGCAGGGTCGGTGCTCAACCACTGACCCACACCGGCCGGATGGCAGGAGAGTCTGAAAGGGCAACTATGTCCATCTCTATGCACCAGTGAACCTGACAGGGAGGGTGAGGAAGACCAGGTTGGGACAAACACTGAAGCCTCTTATAAGTTTTTTTTTCTTTTCTTTTTTTGTTAATCCTCACCCAAGGAAATATTTCCATTAATTTTTAGATAGAATGGAAAGGACGAAGGGGGAGAGAGAGAGAGAGAGAAACATCAGTGTGAGAGAGACACATCGATTGGTTGCCCCCCACATGACCCCAACCAGGGCTGGGGATTGAACCTGCAACTGAGGCACATGCCCATGACTGGAATCGAACCCCCTGACTCTTTGGTCTGTGGCTGACGCTGTAACCCCTGAGTCAAACTGGCCAGGGCGCATTGTCTTATTTCAATATGGTATTTGAGCAGCAGCAGCTGTTTTGTGCTTATGTATATGAAAGCGTATTCCGGACCCTAAGGTTCTGAATATGTCCCTTAGCTCAGTGTGTTAGTTTTGTTTCTCAGCTATATACTCTGTTTACTGGATTTTACCTTTGTTTCTTCAATCACGGAAAAAAGGTGTATTAGAATCTCCCAAATGTCATGGTCCGTTGGTGAATTTCTTCTTGTAATTCTTTTGGGTTTTGCTGTAGAGATGCAGGCGCTATGTAATTAGATACACACGCATTTAGAATTTTCTATCTTCCTGGTGGTTTAGCTTCCCGAATTAATTAGTGACGGTGGCTGGTGACTGCTGACCGCGGGTCTCGGGGTCTCGGGCCTGCTTCCCCCCATCCTCCCTGCTCCTGTTTTGTTTCCGGCTTCTGAGAATTTCCTGTTCTTTTCTCGCACGACCAGTCCTGCATTTCGGAGTATACTTTCGTCTTAGCCTTGAGCCCCTGCGTGTTCAGCGGGGGAGCGCCAGGGCCACTGACCACCTCCTTGCTGTCCAGGACCTCGGTCGGGCTCCGCTCTCTCTGCTGCAAGGAGAGCTCCCCCGTCTCCGCTCTCAGACCCTCCGTGCGTGTCCGCCCCGCACTCTGCCCCGTTCCCTGCACGGCTCACCGCCAGGGAGCACAGGGAGGGAGGCAGAAGGGCGCTTGGTCCTCCCTTCGCCGACTGGGAATCTCTGTTAGGGAGTAGCTGCTCTTGGTCCTGGACTGTCCTGGTCAGCACAGAGTCGCGTGAGGGAGAGGACGCGTTTCTTCCTGGGCTCGGGGGCAGCGGCGCGGCGCTGGCTCTTTAAAGGCGCCCCTCAGGACTGTACGAAAGGACAGGCCTCAGCTGAATGCAGGGCTCACAGTCACCCGCCACCCGTCAGCCAGCCGGGGGAGGAGCCACGTTGCTTGGCCTCTGGAAGCCGCCCTTGGGCAGCCTTTCAGCCAGAGTGGCTGGTCCCAGGTCCGCTCCCCGGCCAGGCAGGAAGAGGCTGTGGCCGAAGCCCAGCGCTGCGCGGACCAGAGGCCGCCCTGCTGCCAGCCGGGTCAGTGCCCTGATTTCTCCGAGTGTGTTGGGTTGTCCCGGAGCCGAGGCAGCGCAGCGGCGGGCGGGGGCTGTGCCCTCCTCCGGAAAGCAGTGTGTGGTCCTCCTGTCCCGAGAGAAGGCGGAGTGGTAACCTGGCGGAAACCTCATTTCTTTACCGTGACCTTTTCCCCTTTCTTACCCTTTGATTCAAACTGGCCCGTCTGGCACCTGACTCACCCCTCCTCCTCCCTGCATGTCCGCCCTTGGTCACTAAGCCCTCAGGACAGTGAGGTTCTGGTGGAATCAGATAATCTTAGGAAGGAAGCCCCCTGGGGCCTGTTGACCCCAGAGACAGAGTTCCCATCAAATTAGAGATGACATCCAGGCCTCAGCATGTTTCAGCTCCAGGTCCAGAAAAGCAGCAAAACCAGACCAAGCGATGCCATGGCTGACCTCAGGTCCGGCTGCAAGGACTAGTGACCCCTGACCCTAGCCCCAGCCAATCAGCAGACACCACGACCCTAACTCCCTTAGTCACAGATCAATGGTTCTCTCCCTATATAACCCACCCCCGGGAGCCACGGGGAGCCAGGTGTGTGGGCATCAGTCCCCTGTGTCTCCAGGCCTGGGTCACCTCCTAGAAATAAACCTGCACTGTCTTGGCTGCAAACCCCTGTTCCGTCACCTTGGGCACTGATGCGCCAGGCAGACAGACCCCTTTAGTCCAGTAATAGCGTTTCCTCTGGTCCGTCTTTCTTCCTGCAGCATGGAGAACGTTGAAGACAATGGGGAACCCCAGGGGTCCTGTGAACAGTAGGCCACAGAGTCACGTAGGGAATTAGGGGTGGAGGTGGAGGGGAAAGTTTCCACAGCTTTGCAAATCATTCTCACCAGCCTACGAAGGACAGTGGAAGAGCTGCAAACTAGGAAGTAGGGAGCAGTAAGGCCCGAGATCAGGGTGGTGGGAGCGACCAGGGTGGGTGGAGCCATCAGGTGGGTGGCAGTGATCAGCCATCAGGGTGGGTGGAGCGATCAGGGTGAGTGGAGCCATCAGGTGGGTGGAGCGATCAGGGTGGGTGGAGCCATCATGGTGGGTGGAGCGATCAGGGTGGGTGGAGCCATCAGGTGGGTGGAGCCATCAGGTGGGTGGAGCCATCGGGTGGGTGGCAGTGATCACGGCAGGAACGGTCACTTCTCGTCTTCAGAACTCTTTCAAGCTGCTCGTGGGCTTTGTCAGTCCAGAGGATTTCAAGAAAAAGGTGCCCAGTTGTCATAGGTGCTAAGATTTTTTTTTTCTTTTATCCTCACTCGAGGACATTTTTCCATTTTATGTTTAGATAGAGTCGGGGGGAGAGAGAGAGAAACATCCACATGAAAGGGACACATCGAATGGCTGCCATCTGCACGACCAACCAGGGCCGGGGACAAACTGCAACCAAGGTCTGTGCCCTTAATGGGAACTGAACCCAGGTCTCCCTGGACGGCAGGCCGACGCTCTAACCGCTGAGCCAAACCGGCCAGGGCATAGGTGCTAAGATTTTAAACACTGGATCCCACACTTTGAATTTGAGACAGTGCTAAGCAGAATTATGATTCTGACCCATCCTTCCGTGACCTCTGAGAACCGAGGACCCGCTGGAGCGCGAGCAGAGCAGCCCCCGGGAAGGTTCCTGCACAGTCAGGGGCAGATGGCAGGCACCTTCCCAGTCCGCACGTGTCTTTAATAGCGCCTCCCTCCGTGGCTCTGATCCTGCTCGTCCCTCCGTCCCTCCGAGTGGCCAGGCTGACAGCACCCTGGAGCTGCCTCCTCAACCCAAAACACCTGCCCTCTTGATTGCGTGCCCATGCCTGTCGGGAAGCCTGGTGTCCTGCGGCCTTTCCAGCAGCTAAATGTCAGGAGAGCAGAGGCCACGCCGTTTGAGACCTTGACTCTGCAGGCAGGCCTCCCAGCTGGGTCCTCATCCCCTCCACCTGCTCCCGGATGGAGAGAAAGGGCCGTGGCTGGAAGGAGTGTTAGCCACCGCGGCGGCTGCCTTCACGCCCCTGGAGGACGAAGGAAGTGGGCGTTGTGGGCCGCGTCTGAGGAAGCCGCTCTGTCTGGTTCAAAGAAGAGAAGGTCTCAGTGGAACTAGGTAGTGAACTAACAGTAAAGATCGTCAAGTATGGAAAAGGGCTTGCACCTCTGGTGAGGAGGAGGAATCAGAGGAGCCCAACAAGGTGCCCAAACCCCGTGTGAAGGCCCGGGAGAGCAGCCACGGCAGCCAGGCCACGGCCACGGCTCTTCCCTCGGGGCGCCGCTGCTGTGTGGCAGGGAGCCCAGAAGCGGAGCCCACACACTGCCCGGAGCCCTGACATTCACAAGGCGCTCACGGTTACCAACCGCCAGGACGGGATGGAAAGGTCTGGAATGGGCGCATGCTTCGGAATGCCAGTCCTTCGAGGAGTGACCAGTGGATGGGATGTAAAGCTGCCCAGGAGAGGCAGATGCTTGGTCAGCAGGTCATGCCTTCTCTGGACAGACAGACCAACCCTTCATGGGAAGCGAGGTTCTGACCAGACAGCTCTCGATGAGCTTGGCATGAGGTCGTAGGGGTGGAGTCTCATGTTTCCAGTCCGAGGCAGTCAGCCTGACAGGAGGGGTGGCCAGAGCCCTAGAGTGGGGCACCGTGTCCTCAGACAGTGCCCCGATGGGCACTGCTGGTTCCACTCTTTGGTCTCCCCTTTTCTCTCTTTATTCTGGTCCCCATTCCTTTAGTTTGCACAGAATTCCCTCAAACAGAGTGAACTACGGTAAATGTGGTTTCTGCCTAATTCCCTCTCGCACTGCGGTCCTGTCTCTGAGGCCCGGGGGTGCAGGAGCCACCACGCCAGCTCAGGAGCACTGACCGTGCACGTCCCTCCCGACTCTGCAGCCAGTGTGTCAGAATGGCTGTGGTGAGAAATTTTACAC
This sequence comes from Molossus molossus, assembly GCF_014108415.1. Taxonomy (NCBI): domain Eukaryota; kingdom Metazoa; phylum Chordata; class Mammalia; order Chiroptera; family Molossidae; genus Molossus; species Molossus molossus. The sequence goes on from NW_023425362.1 coordinate 3,796,456, forward strand.
CACAGAAATGGGCAAACGCTACAGGACACGACTTCTTCCCCAGCGAGCCCATTGTTAAATATTTACCAGCACACCACAGCCCAGACTTCCCCATTGGCCTTGGTGGGGTTATTTCAAACTCTTGGACCTCACATTCACAGAAATTCCCCATTAAATCATGAATGTCCACAAATTCTGGAGCAACTTGGTTTCTCATGTCTCCAGGTTCCCGAGGGGAACATTGTACTGTTGCCCCATGTACCAGTTAAAAAAGCCAGGCTGTGAACTCCCTCAAACAGCAGGGTCAGAAGAACAACGAAGGAAGATGAATTAGGAAGCCAGTCTGTAGGGATGGGGATCTGGTGGATGAACAAAATGTAACCTTGTGATATAGATTCTTGTGCCCTGGCCAGCCTAGGATCAAAGTGTGTGTGGGCAGACAGGTTTGCCTGGAGCGCAGGAAGACAGCCCCGTTTGGAACTGAATGTTTGCGTGTGAATAGATTAGGTGTGCATGTCAAAGGGTTGGTAGACTACCCTGAGAGGATCATGGGTGAAAAAGCCCAGGTGAGGTTGGATTTGTTATTTTTTTAATCTCCTCTGATGTTTCTTCGCTGTAAAAAGCGAGAGAGAGGGCTTGGCTGTATGGTCAGCAGAGACACCATCTCAAGGAAATAATTACCTAAAACAACATGTAACCTGGGGAACCACTTTGCAAATAAATTGGGCTGCATCCAAAAATCTGGAGCATTTTCTCTCTTGTGATGCTCCCCCTCACTCCTACCAGTGTCTGCTTGTAGTTCGTTGCACTGCGCTGACCCCTGGCGGGCTGAGAGAGACGGCACCGGCCCACTGTCCAGCTGAGAGGCAACAGGTCTGCGTGGGGGCACTCACTCCACTGGGCTGGTGATTTCACAAGAGAGCAATCCGCACTTCCACTGGGAACATTCTCTCAGGGTTACTGAGAATTGCGAGAGTTCTCAGAATGCCACTGTGTCTCGATTCATTTGACCCAGTTCTTCCTGAATCTGCTCTCCAAGTGGTCAACGTTTCCAGGGCCCCTGGATCCCAGGAGACAGATATTTTCAGAAACAGACCCATGAGTGTGTTATACCCAAACGAAGTCATATCAACCATCCAGGGGACGGGGAGTGTTTGGTTCTGGAGGGACAACTTAACAGTAGGTGAGAAGAACTTGGGGTTTTATGTATTTATTTATACACAGGCATCTTGGATGACTGTTCTCATGAATGTACCTCAAAAGTCTGTTTCTTGTAATCTGGGATTTGTCCCTGTTAAGCCCTGAATTGACTGCACTCTGGCCAAGTAAATTTTATTTATTTTTGCCTCAGAGTATAGCCCAATGTACAGTTCTGATTGCCCTGTAATTAGGATGTTCCTCAGTAATTATCTCAGTAGCCATCGATGGTTGTGGTTGGTCCAAAGTGATCTGCCCTTGGAGGCAGAGTCTGTCCCTGCTGCCCGGTAAGTCAGGAAGGCCAGAGCCAGGACTGAGGCAGAGCAGTGTCTCGATACTGGCGCAGGGCAACTTGGTGGCTGCAGAGAGCCAAGGAGCAGACAGCCACCTGAGCACAAGAACCTCAGGGATCGTGTCAAGCCAGATCCCCCTAGAAGGCCAGACCCACCACAGAAACAGGTTTTAAATGAAAAGGGAACCCACCATATGAGAGAACATATTCGCCAATGATTCACCTGATAAGGGGTTGATCTCCAAAGTATATAAAGAATGTATACAATTCAACACCAGGAAGACAAACAATCCAATTTAGAAATGGGCAAAGGATCAGAATCAACACTTCTCCAAGAGGACATGCGGATGGCTGAGAGACATGATAAAACGCTCAACGTCACTAAGCATCGGAGAAATACAGATTAAAACACAATGAGCCTGGCTGGTGTGGCTCACTGGTTGAGCTTTGACCCTGCATCAAGAGGTCATCGGTTCAGTTCCCAGTCAGGGCACTTGCCCAGGTTGTGGGCCTGATCCCCAATGGGGGGCATGCAGGAGGCAGCCAATCGATGTTGGTTTCTGTCTCGCTCCCTCTCCCTTTCTCTCTCTCTAAAATCAATAAAGAAAAAATATTAAAAAAAACCCACAATGAGATACCACCTCACACCTGTCAGAATGGGCACCATCAATAAATCAGCAAACAAGTGTTGGTGAGGAGGTGGAGAAAAGGGAACCCTCATGCACTGTTGGTGGGAATGCAGACTGGTGCAGCCACTGTGGAAAACGGTATGGAATTTCCTCAAAAAATTACAAATGGAACTGTCACCCAGCCGGTGTGGCTCAATGGACTGGGCATCTTCTCATGGACTGAGGGGTCCCAGTTCAATCCCCAGTTGGGGCACATGCCCAGGTTGTGGGCTTGATCCCCAGTAGGGGGACATGCAGGAGGCAGCTGATCAATGTTTCTCACATCAATGTTTCTATCTCTCTCTCTCTCTCTAAAAAAATCAATAACAACATATTTTTTAAAACAACGGAACTGCCTTTTGACCCAGCAATCCCACTTCTGGGAATATATCCTAAGAATCCCGAAACACCAATTCAGAAGAATACGTGCACCCCTGTGTTCATAGCGGCATTACTTGCAACAGCCCAAGTGTCCATCAGTAGATGACTGGATAAAAAAGCTGAGGTACATGTACATAATGGAACACCATGTGGCTGTAAAAAGAAGGATCTCTTACCCTTTTGACAGCATGGGTGGACCTGGAGATTATTATGCTGAGCAAAATCAGTCAGTCAGAGAAAGACAAGGACCATATGATCTCACTTATATGTTGCGTCTAATGAACAAAACAGAAAGAGAAGCATGGATACATGGAATAGACCACCAGCTGTCAGAGAAGGGGAGGGGAGGATGGGCTGAAAGAAAGTGATGGGATTAGCCAGAGAGCATATATGCATAGCCCACGGCACAGACAGCAGTGTGGTGAGGGCCAGAGAGGAGAGGGCCGGGGCTGGGTGGACGTGGGCAAAGGAGGAAATAAGGACATCTGTAATCGCATCAATAACAAAAGTAATTTAAAACATCTACTCTGGCCCTGGCCGGTTTGGCTCAGCGGTTAGAGCGTTGGCCTGTGGTCCGGAGAGACCCGGGTTCGGTTCCTGCTAAGGGCATGTACCTCGGTTGCAGTTTGTCCCCGGCCCTGGTTGGTCGTGCGGGTGGCAGCCACTCGATGTGTCCCTTTCACGTCGATGTTTCCCTCTCTCTCTCCCTCCCATTCTATCTGTACAAAAAATGGAAAAATATTCTCGGGTGAGGATTAAAAAAAAAAAAATCTACTATGTACAATGAAGAAACTGTTTGTATGTATATTAATACAGCATATTTTATATGCTATGAAATAAATAACACTAAAATCCAAATGTCAACAATGGGAGACACAGAGCTAAAATAGTCATGTACTTTAAAAAAATATAGCACTGAGCTGAGCCCTGCTCTGACCTTTCTCAAAGATCTTTCGGTGTTATTTTTTTTTAAATATGTTTTTAGCCCTGGCCAGTTTGGCTTAATGGTTAGAGCATCAGCCTGCCAACCAAAGAGTCCCAGGTTCGATTCCAGACAAGGGCACATACAGTTCATCCCCGGTCCTGGTTGGGTCGTGCAGGAGACAACCGATTGACGTGTCTCTCTCACATTGATATTTTTTTTTCTCTCTCTCTCTCCCCCTCCTGCTTTTGTCTGAAGATAAATGAGTCCCAGGTTCGATTCCAGACAAGGGCACATACAGTTCATCCCCGGTCCTGGTTGGGTCGTGCAGGAGACAACCAATTGATGTGTCTCTCTCACATTGATATTTCTCTCTCTCTCTCTCTCTCTCTCCCCCTCCTGCTTTTGTCTGAAGATAAATGTAAAAATATCCTCAGGTGAGGATTAAAATAAATTTTAAAAATGTTTTTATTGATTTTTGTAGAGAGAGAGGAAGGGAGAGAGAGATAGAGACATCGATATGAGAGAGAAACATCAATCGGCCGCGTCCTGCACGCCCCCTACTGGGGATTGGGCCCGAAACCCAGGCATGTGCTCTGACAGGGAATCGAACCGGGACCTCTCAGTCCATGGGAGGATGCTCAATCCACTGAGCAACACCGGCCAGGCCTTCATCTGTGTTATTTTTTTGTTTGTTTGTTTTGTTTTAATCCTCACCTGAGGACTTTTTTTTTTACATTTATCTTCAGATAGAGCAGGAGGGAGAGAGGGAGGAAGAGAGAGAGAGAAACATCGATGTGAGAGAGACGCATAGACTGGTTGCCACCCGCACGACCCCAACCCGGGCCAGGGACGAACTGCAACTGAGGTACATGCCCTTCGCAGGAACTGAACCCCGGACTCTCTGGTCCGCGGGCCGACGCTCTAACCGCTGAGCCAAACGATCCAGGGCTGATGTGTAATTTTATCGAATTCTTGTAACGTCACTGTGAGATGGTGAGGTGAGCAAACCGAACCGCCTCTTCTCTCGTGAGGACACGAGGTTCTAAGAGTGACTTGGCCCAGTGGGCCCAGCGGCAGAACCACAGAAGTCAGTTCTGTACACGGAACCCCAGGGTTCTGGCCCGCGTTCCTCCTGCCGACCACGAGGCTGCGGGCACTCTGTTCTGTGCGTGCTCACTTCGGTTCAGGCTTGTGACGGAAGCAGCGGAAGGAGGAGACCGGTGTGGCTGGAACCGAGGCACCGCCATTGAGGTTGGGGGGTGGCTTGTCTCAGCAGTGGCTCCCATGGACCCCCACGTCCCCGGTGGGCCCTTCCACACTGGCCCTAACCATCTCCATGCCCCCGCCACTCTCCCTTCTCCTAGCTGTCACCTGGAAATGCTCCCAGCAGGTCCTTCACGCACTCCCTGACGGCGCTGGCACCTGGCTGGCGCGTTCCTGGACACCGCCTGGGGTGTCGGCAGGGATGGCGGGGAGTCTGCAGGTGGAACGTCGCCCTTCTGACGGCACCGGGTGGCGCGGAAGTCGGCTCACAGCTGTTCGTCTGGAAAAGACGATAATTAATACGTCATTTTACAGGCACAGACTGCTTCATGTACTCACGCCTGGAAGCCCACTCCTGCCCCACCCTGTGCACGTTTTCTGACCCGTGAGCATGGGGTCCCCCATGTCGTTAGCTCTGGAACTTCTCGGCAGCGGTTTGGAGTTGCCGTGTGCACGGGCTCACCTCTTCTGGGGAATCATTCCTGTGTACTTCATCTCACTGTTGCTGCAGTAAACGGAACGGCCTTTGTTTCACTTTTGGACTTGTCTTTGGCAACGTGTACATGTACAATGGATTTTTGCACCCTGATCTTACATTCTGTAACTGCTGAATTTGTTTGTTAGTTCTAATAGTTTTTTGTGGATTCCTTAAGATTTTCTTTTTTTTTTTTTTAATATGTTTTTATTGATTTTTTTAGAGAGAGAAGAAGGGAGAGAGAAATACAAACATCGATTGGCTGCCTCCTGCACGGTCCCCTCTGGGGATCAAGCCCGAAACCGGGGCATGTGGCCTGACCGGGAATCCAACCGGGACCTCTCGGTCCACGGGCCGACGCTCCGTCCCCTGAGCCACCCCGGCCGGGCTCCTGAGGATTTTCTGTGCCCAAGACCAGGTCTCTGTGACTAGAGATAGTTTTACCCCTTTTTATAACCTGAATGCCTTTTATTTCTTCTTATTGTGAACTTCCCTGGCTTGAACCTGCAGCAAAACGTTCAAAGGAAGCAGCCGGAGCAGACCTTCCAGCCTTGTCCCCGACCCGGAGGAAAAGCGCTCGACCCCCGTCCTTGCATGTGATGTAACTGGGCGTCTCAGATGCTCTGCATCAAGCTCAGCAGGTCCCACGCGCCCAGCTTGGTGAAGGTCTTTACGAAGCGTGGGTTCTGTCCACTGAGATGGCTTTGGTCCTTTACCCTACCCATACGGCGTCGACTGACTTGAATGGGAAACGAAGCTGGCGCTCCTGGGGTGAGACCCCCACCCATTCCTGGGGTCACTCCCCTTTGGTCGCGCTGCAGGGTCCTTTCCGCAGGCTGGGTTCCACGTGCCAGTATCGTTGAGGGTTTTTGCATTGTGTCCCCAGAGGCCTTGCTCTGTGGCTTTCTGTCCCGGCGCTGTCTGTGACTGGTGTCGCTGTCGTGCGATGCTGGCCCTGCGGAATGACTTGGGAACTTCCTTTCCATTCGTGGACCACAGCTTTCAAACGGGCGCTCAGCGCTGCCAGACACCCCTGCCCCTCTTCCCGGACGAATGGACCTCCGTACTCCACCAGGTGACGAGTACACTGCCCCTCAAGTTCCTAGCACGACTCAGCCGATGTGCCTCATGTTTTATGGGGAACATAGACGCAGCGAAATGAGAACCACCTCATTGCCCACCCCCACGCTGCCCACGCTCGGCACGCATTGCCCTGGCTGACCACTGTCCCCCGGAGCCTGGCTGGCAGCTGCCTTCTGCCCCGGGGCTGCCCCTCCCCACCTCCCCCAGGTCTCAGAGGTGATCCTCCCCCCACACCTTCCTCTTCTGAGCTGCACTCGCCAGGTGACACTGTGTCCCCAAACCTTCAACTTTGACTCGGAAATGTGTTCTCTTCTGCCCTGACCTCACCACTGGAGACTCCTGCACCATCTCCTCGTCATTGTCTTCAAGCATCTAATGGCATCTCAGACACTGCCCTGCTGGTCCCCGGCGCCCAACCCTGCCCCCAGCTGCCCCTGTCCTGCCTTCCCCGTCTCTGGGGCAGCAGCTCCTCGAGCTGAGCTCACCTGAGGTCACCTGAGTCTCCCCTTTCTCCCACACATGTTCTTTTTTTTTTTTAATTCTCATCCGAGGATTTTTTTTCGAGGATATTTTTCTATTTATCTTCAGATAGAGTTGGGGGGATGAAACATCGATGTGGGAGAGACACATCGAATGGTTGCTTCCCGCATGACCCCAACCAGGGCGGGGACAGACCACAACCGAGGTACATGTCCTTGGCTGGAACCAAACCCACAACTCTTTGGTCCAAGGGCCAACGTTCTAACTGCTGAGTCAAACCGGCCAGGGCTCCCGATCCATCCTTAACGGGAAAGTTCTGGTCGACTCCACTTCCAGAACCTCAGCTGCGCCTGAGGTGTCCCCGCCGGCTCCCTGACACCTGCTCGCTCCGACCCGTCTCTGGTCCTCACGGCACAGCCGAGCCTTCTCTCCAACCCCTTCTCCCCTTTTCCCTTTCTCTTTCATAAACAAAACTCAGCTAGGAGAGGATGTTCATTCATTGCCTTAAATGAAAAAGAAACACAAGTACTATTCTGCTTTCTATCAGGAAATGGGGTGCCCGGGCAGGGCTGCCGTGTGCAGGCTGGGCATCGCACTGGCCCGAGGACGGGGGCACTCACGGCCCTGCCGCTGCAATTGGATGTACGTGGTTTTTTTGTTTTTGTTTTTATCCTCACCTGAGGACATTTTTCCATTTTTTATTCAGATAGAGTGGGAGGGAGAGAGAGGAAGGGAGAGAGAGAGAAACATTGACGTGAAAGGGATACATCGAGTGGCTGCCACCCGCACGACCCAACCAGGGCCGGGGACAAACTGCAGTTGAGATATGCACCCTTAGCGGTAACTGAACCCGGGTCTCTCTGGACCGCAGGCCGACGCTCTAACCGCTGAGCCAAACCGGCCAGGGTGGATGTACGTGTTTTAAAAATATTTTTATGTGGCAGAATATAGATAACAAAAAGCAGACCCTTTTAACTATGTTACAATGTACAACGCGTTGGAATTAAGGACACCCACAATATTGTGCGGCCGTCATCACGATCCATTTCCAGAGCTTTCCATCAGCCCAGAGACGCCACCCACTGAACACCAACTCCTTCCCCTCCGCCGGCCCGCTGACCCGGAGACTTTCCTACTGTAGGTGCCCAGGTAAGTGGGGTCGTACGGTGTGTGTCCTTTGTGTCTGGCTTATTTCTGTGCATCCTTTTCCGTTTCCCATTCTGGAAGAGTTCCATCTGAAGGTTAAAATTTGAAAACATTATTTAAGTAGCACACAGTTTCCTTTTATTTACTTATTAAAAAAAATTTTTTTTTCTTTATTGATTTTAGAGAGGCAGGGAAGGAGAGATAGAAACATCGATGAGCGAGAACATCAATTGGCCGCCTCCTGCATGCCTCCCACTGGGGATCAGGCCCACAACCTGGGCATGTGTCCTGACCGGGAATCGAACCGGCAACCTCTTAGTGCATGAGTCCACGTTCAACCACGGAGCCACAGTTTTCCTTTAGTTTAACTTTGTATGTAGTATTTTTGGTAGCTTACTTTGTTATAAAATGTAGTTTGTCTCAGAGGATCTGTTAATACTACATTTTTAAAAAAGAAGACGTTTTATTAGGACAAAGATTCTTAGCTTGACCAAACTTCAGTCAGACTCCTGAACCTTCTCCTTCCATCTGTGAACTTGTTTATAAAATCTACTTTTTGGCTTGGCCTGTGTGGCTCAGTGGATCGAGCATTGTCCCAAGGAATGAGAGGTCCCGGTTCAGTTCCCAGTAGGGGCACATGCCTGGGTTGTGGGCGCATTCCCCAGTAGGGGGCGTGCAGGAGGCAGCAATTGATGTTCTCTCTCATCGATGTTTCTATCTCTCCCTTCCTCTCTCTCTTAAACACCAATAAAAAACACCTTTTTTTTTTTTGCACTTATCCTCAGATAGAGCAGGAGGGGGAGAGGGAGGGAGAGAGAGAGAGAGAGAAACATCAATGTGAGAGAGACACATGGAGTGGCCGCCACCCACACAACCCCAACCGGGGCCAGGGACAAACTGCAACTGAGGTACATGCCCTTAGCGGGAACCGAACCTGGGACCCTCCAGTCCGCGGGCTGACGCTCTAACCGCTGAGCCGAACAGGCCAGGGCAATAGAAAACATCTTTTTTAAAAAACTACTTTTTGGCCCTGGCCGGTTTGGCTCAGTGGTTAGAGCATCGGCCTGCGGTCCGGAGAGACCCGGGTTCGGTTCCCGCTAAGGGCATGTACCTCGGTTGCAGTTTGTCCCCGGCCCTGGTTGGTCGTGCGGGTGGCAGCCACTCGATATGTCTCTTTCACGTCGATGTTTCTCTCTCTCTCTCTCTCTTCCTCTCTCTCCCTCCCACTCTATCTGTGCAAAAAATGGAAAAATGTCCTCGGGTGAGGATAAAAAAAAAAAAAAAAAAACTACTTTGTGGCAAGCACCCTGCTAAGTTGTTTTAGCCAGAACCCCCACCCCGATATCTGACCACAGTCGCTGTCCAGCCAGGTTCCGTCCCCACTCCCCCCAGGTGATGTCTGACTCAGCGGACCTGTCTTCAGCAAAGAATCCTGTCGGGTCTGTTTAAGCCAGAATCCCTCCCTGCAGCCCCTCCTGCTGGTGTTGCCTCGGGGTCGCTCCCATCCATGGAGCCCACCTGCTCTGGCCTTCAGAGCCGAGCCCAGCTTCTCTTCCCCACGGCAAAACCCCACGCACTGGTCCCTGTGCGCATCCGGGTGGTCCCGAGGCGCCTGACTTTCCCTTTCCTAATCACCGTGGATGAATCACAGGGCGATGTCCCCAGATGGAAAGACGCGTATGTGACTTCCATCAGCCACTTGTCTTTCCTTTGTGACCGCAACAGGGGTTTAGATTTTATCCAGAAAAGTTTTTTTCCCCCATTCACATTAGGATTCCCCAGGTTTTCCCCTTTTTTCCTTTCTCCAGTACTTTCCAATCTGAACCAATCAGAGCTCACACTTTCTGCCAGAAAAATCCAATCAACCGTCCCTTGAAGCCAGACGCTCGGCTGAGCGCGGCGCCTGCAGGCCGCGGGGCCTGGGGACAGAAAGTCCTGCATCGCGGGCTTGGAGACTCGAGATGGCGGAGGAGCCTTCCTGCCCCACGCCGGCCCACCCTCCTCTGCAGACTGGAGACAGCCAGCTCCCGGCGCCGCCGGCTTCCAGAGGAAGGTAAGACAGTCTCAACGCCCCTTGTTCAGGACTACAGCAAATTCCTCCCCAACCCTCCTTTTAAAGTCAGCTTGGACTCAGCAGGAAGTCAGATTGGCTGCTTCTGGACTTCCCCTCTCTTATCCTGCCAGGACGTATCAGGACGAACTCCGTCACCTTGTCCTGATGACAGCATGATAACGACAATGACGATAACCACCCGACCTAATGCAGCCCTCTCCACCTCTACATGTGTTAGTGTTGTGACCCTCGGAGCAACCCCAAAGCGTAAGGGGACGGAGGCAGCGGAACTGAGCCGGTGGCCTGGGTCACAGACAGAACTGCTGCGTGTCTGAGGCCGTGTCTGAGCGGCTGTTGGCTTCCAGAGCCTGCTGAGCCCGTGAATTGTCCCGGGGCCTGTCCCCAGTCTAGCACCTCATCTTGTGCAGCGGATGCCTGAGCTTAAGGCTTTCAGCGTCAGCCTCCCTGCTCCGGCCATTTAAGCGCTGGCCAACTGCAACCACGTAAGTCATTTTCTTTGTACTGGTGCAGCGATTTTTACATGCTCTGTCCAAGGTAGCTACTCACCGTGACCCTTAAATCAAGAAATACAATGTATTTAAAGCAATAAATAGAATGTATCCAAATGCAATGTGAGCAAACACAATGTGTCCAGGGACAGAGTAAACAAACACAATGTATTTAAATCGATGGATAAAATGACCAAGGGACCCTAAGTGGACACTTCCGTGGTTCCAGAGGATGCTCTAGTTTCTACACTCTCCTGGCACAGAGGAAGGGAGCCGACACAATGTATTTGTATTCTGGTTACTTTCATTCTTTCCCAGTGCCTCTGAGAACTTTCTCTGAACTCCTCCAGCCCAGAAACAGACAGTGTCTAAAGCCATACTTTGCCCATTGTAAGGCTTCAGAACATATGTGATGGGTGCGTGAATGAACAGTCCCCTCATTAAGACATCGTCTAATGGAAGAGACCCGTGAACACACACCAAGCTCGTCTCCATTGATCAAAAGAGGATGAGTCTGGATTTGTCCACTGAAATTTCATTGTATCCCAAGGGCTAGAACCTTTCAGCAGAGTCCAAGTGAGACCAGTAAAGCTGTATGAACATTTGTCTTTTGTGTGTGTGTGTGTGTTTTAATCCTCACTCAATATTTTTTTTCTATTTATCTTCAAGTAGAGAGAGAGGGAGAGAGAGAGAAACATCGATGTGAGAGGGATACATCGATGTGTTGCCTCCTGCAAGACCCCGACCAGGGCCACTGAGCCAAACCAGCCAGGGTTGCATGAACATTTGCAAGTAAACATTTTTTAATTCAAGCAAGGAACATCGAGTTCCCATTTCCGTCACCACGGTCCCTCTCATTGCATCGCTGTAGGATTCCAGAGTCTCAATGACCTTGAACTTGTTCCAGGGTCCCCCTCCCTCCCTCCCCCATTGCTGTCTATGGGCAGGTTGCTGTCCCACAGCCTCAGCTCTGAATGACCCGAGGGTCATGGTACACACGTTCCCACTCAATGGGCTGTTTTGTTTTTGCAGAAAGGTAATCCACCTCTCAATTAAAGCAGTAATCATTTTCTAAGTAATGAAATCAGGGCTCAATTCTGGACATGTGGGGAAAGGCACGGTCTCTACCCGCAGGTTTTCATTCTCATGGGGGATATTTTTTAAACGATTGCATGTTAAATGGCAGGAGGAGGTTGACAGGGACAGAGGCCACAGCACATGCTACGTCACGGGACAGGACATAATGAATTTATAAATGACAGGCTTCAGAATTCAGAGGATGGGAGGTGACTCTGGGCTGGGCTGGGGTGGGAGGCTTGGAGCCCTGTCCCTGTGGTCAGGCTGTCAGGGCCGCGACCAGGCCATCGGTCAGGGAAGACAGCGGGCTGACCCCTGCCCCGCGCTCCGGGCCCCGCAGTCAAATTGGTCCAATCAGGGTGGGAATCGACGCGTGGATTGATTTATACTTCCACTCCCCCAACCAATTTCTTTCTGTTTCTTATCATCACTTGATGAATCCGTGTGCTAATTAATAGCTGTTGCTTCATACTCAGCAGCTTAAGCTGCGGCTGAAAATTACGACGGGGCTGAAAATGAGTGATGGCCAAGACACGCTAATTACGTCTCCAGGGAAGTGCCCAGGGTATGCAGACGAGTTCCTCTCCTCCTCCTTGCCTTCCCCGAGCCAGCGAGTTGGCGCTAATCACTCTTGAAGACAGCAAGTTACATTGTAACCCTAGCATCCTGGGGTTTGTAAGCCCAGAGCTAGGAGCAGGGCTGGATTCTGTCAGCCGAGCGGTTGGCAGGCTTTGGAATGAGAGGTGCCAAGGCCGGCACACAAGCACGTGGGCAAACAGGGCAGGCGGCGGGACTCGTGCGGACTTGCCGCCTCCTCACTCAGGCGTTGCTCTTTCAACCGAAAGGAGGGTGAGGTGGGGGAACCAGCCCGTGTCCCAGTGGGAGGGCGCCACCTTGGTACGTGGTCGGCCAGCCTCTGTGCCAGGACCTCCTGGCCAGTGTGTTTGGACTTCATGCCATCCGAGTGGCTCGTTCGGCATTCCGAGTGGACAGTTAAGGGTTAAACACCTTGGGTGGAGCCTCAGGGGTGAGATTTGTCCTATCTGTGTCCTGAGTTTCACTGACCCCAGGCAGCTGGGTCTGCGGAAGCGGAGCCGCAGGGCCACCAGGGTTGGCATGCCCCTCCCCCAGCCCTCCTCCCCACACGAGAGCCACTTACCACCGCCACCCAGAACCTGTGGACACGCCAAAGGGACAGTGTGTGAACCGGGAGCAGGGGGCCGGATCGGGCACTGGGGCCCGGGACGCGTCCTGAAGCCACCCACACAGCTGGCAGAGGCGGTGACTGGCATCTCCACGGCGACTGGCCGTTGCCTTAGAATCTCCGCGGCTGCCGCGTGTCAGCCTTGGACAAGAGTTCAAGTGTTTTTTTTTTATAAAATTTTTTTCTTTATTGACTTTAGAGAGAGAGGAAGGGGGAGGGAGAGAGAGATAGACACATCGATGAGAGAGAACACCGACTGGGTGCCTCCTGCACGCCCCCCACTGGGGATCGGGCTCACAACCTGGACACGTGCCCTGACCAGGAATCGAACCGGTGACCTCTTGGTGCAGGGTCGACGCTCAACCACTGGGCTCAACCAGCTGGGCTTTAAAAAAAAATCTTCATTGTTGAAAATATTACAGATGACCCCCTCCCCACTGGCCCCCTAAGAATTCAGGTTTTGCTCATGAATCCCAGAGACAGCAAGACGTGACCCAAGTCGACTTAGTCTTATAGAACGAGCTACATGAAGCTTCGCTTGTGTGATTAAACCAGTTTTGTCTGCTCGGGGAGTTTCAAGGCTGGTCTCCATTCGGTCTGGGTTGTGACCAGTGGTTTTCCCGTTCTCCCTACAGTCCCCTCCGTCCGCCCTCCCCCAGGCCAGCCGCTGGACCACCGGGCACACGTGTCACGGAAATGCTGCCTGTTTTTCTCACCGCACCCCGCCATTTCCCGGCGTCCACTCTCGTCACCCGATGAAGGCGAGGTCTGCCGGGCTTCTCTATAGTGTCCTTTAAAAAAAAAAAAATATATATATATATATATATATATATGTTTTTGTTGATTTTTTTTTTTTTTAGAGAGAGAGGAAGGGAGAGAGAGAAACATCAATGTGAGGGAGAAACATCCATCAGCCGCCTCCTGCATGCCCCCTACTGGGGATCGGGCCCACAACCCGGGCATGTGCCCTGACGGAGAATCGAACCGGGACCTCTCAGTCCACGGGACACGCTCCATCCACTGAGCCACACCGGTCAGGCCTTTATAGTTTTCTTTTCCTCTTTTTTCCGCTGTTTCATGGGGAGGTTCTTGGAAGCTCTGCAAGTATCTCCATAAACCATCAGATGTTCTTCCATTCATTTATTTATCTGTGTGGATTCATGGTTTTCTGTTATAATTCAATGGCTTGTTAGAACCATTATTTTAAAGCTCCAATCACACTAGATTTGGCCAGTGGCAGCCTTTTCAAAGGTGGACACGTGTATTTCGACATGACCCTGTGATCCTAGGAGCACTGAGCACTTCCCTGTCCTCTCCAGGCCCCTCTGCACGTGGTCTCTCAAGCCAGGCCCCTCAGCAAAGAGGGCAGACCCCAGTGCCCAGCACCCACTACGCTTCTGGCTTTGCTGTGCACTGAAGCCTCCTTGGCCAAAGCAAGTCACATGGCCGGGGTCTCAGTTAGGCGGGCCACACAGGGGGCCACACAGGGGACCTTCCCGGGGAGGTGGGATTCCTTGGGGACTATCCGTCCTTCAGTCCATCACTCCATTTTTGACAGCAACACAGATACAGAGAAATATTTCTGTTCTATAAGGAAAACAAAACGAAATAGGGCAGGAACAATTGCAAAAGTCAGCCGACACCCAGCGTCTGTGTTGAAGAGCAAACGGAGTGTGGGAGCCACTGGAGACTGAGCCCCCCAACCGCAGGGCAGCCCCCTCGCAGCCCAGCTGGTCGTTGCTGGGAGGCTGTGACCCCAGTGCTGACGACGCTCCTGAAATGTCCGCTTTCAGAGACACAGAACATGGAGAGTTCGATAAAACCTGGGTTGTAGAGTATGGCTCACATCCGTAGCCCGTGTGGGCCCTCTGCACACAGGCCACCCCCTGGCCGCGCCTCAGACCCACTGCCCCCGCCCTGCACCCAGAGTCTTTCCATCAGTGGGGGGGGGGGGCGGCTTTCCACCCAAGCTTGCTTCAGAAAGCTCCAGAAGGAAAGTGACCTGTTCAGTACGGAGAACTCGCAAGGCGCTGGGGCCGGCGTGGCTTCCAGAGCTCAGGGCAAGGCGCTGGGGCCGGCCGTGGCCTCCAGAGCTCAGGGCAAGGCGCTGGGGCCGGCCGTGGCCGCCAGGGCTCAGGGCGACTCTCCGGGTGGGACGCGGTCTCGCCTTCGTCGGCTTCATCTGAAACAGCCTCTCGCTCTGCAGCTGCAGACTCAGCAGCTCCGGGTAAACAGATCCTCAGTTCTACTCCCGAAGGAGACACTCTCCTCCTGCAAGGGCCCAGCTCCGCCCAGCGGGCACGCCCTCCCACCACCAGGCCCACTTCTGTGCTCTGCCCAGGCTGGCCCGGGAGCCCACCCTGCCCGGGAAGAGGCTGGGACATTGGTGCAGGGGGCAGGGGAGGATCCGAGCAGGAGGAAAGGCCCGGTGTCCACGCAGGGTGGGAGGCCAGCCTTGGCCTGCAGGTGAGGCGCGTGGACGCCAAGGGGCTTACTCTAGCTCCCACCCAGACGGCGAGAACCTGGCGAGCCCCCCCCCCCCTCCCCCGGGCTCTTCTCTCTGCAAAGGTTCTTGGTGCCGAGACGTCCCAGTCAGAGTGAGGTGGTGACTGTGCTCCCTGCACGTGGGTTTCGTTACCAAAACTTGGACACAAGATCAGAGTGGGACCCTGAGATTTTTTTTAATCCTCACTTGAGGACATTTTTCCATTTTTTGTTCAGGTAGAGTGGAAAGGAGAGAGAGAGAAACATCTATGTGAAAGGGACACATCGAGGGGCTGCCACCCGCATGACCAACCAGGGCCGGGGACAAACTGCAACCGAGGTACGTGCCCTTAGCAGGAACCGAACCCGGGTCTCTCTGGACCGCAGGCCGACGCTCTAACCGCTGAGCCAAACCGGCCAGGGCTAGAGATTTTTAAAGTCTTGTTTTATTATTCTTATTATTTCTTGCATGTTCATTATAGACAGTTTTAGAGAATGCAAAAGAAGAGGAGAAAAACTCACTGTGAAAGGTAGCTGTAGCCGATGAGTTGGCACATTTCTTTCTTTCTTTCTTTTTTTAAAATCCTCACCTGAGGATAGTTTTCCTATTTATCAGCAGATAGAGTGAGAGGGAGGGAGAGAGAGGGAGAGAGAGAAACATCGATGTGAGAGGGACACATTGACTGGCTGCCTCCCAAACAACCTGACCAGGGCAAGGGACGAACCGCAACCCCGGTACCTGCCCTCGACTGGAATCGAACCCACGACTCATTGATCCGCGGGCTGATGCTCTAACCGCTGAGCCAAACCAGCCAGGGCCATTTCTTTCTTTTTCACCCGGGCAAGCTTATGCTGTTTGTGTGACTTGGCACCTGCTTTTCCCCTAAAAAATCGTAACTTCCTCGAGTTGCTGTCAACGGTCCTGCGTGGGGTCCCCAGCCGGAGCTCCTGGAGGGCCGGCCTCAGGACAGGACGCCAGCCCTGGGCTGGGCTGAGCTCTCTGAGGAGGGGGACCCAGGGGAACGGCCGGCCCCGACTCTCAGACAACCCAACTGCCGCAACCCCAACCCTTCTTCAAGACCCCATCTGTGGACACGTCGGAAGCGCGGGGCCGGTGACTTCCCACCCGCTGCCTGACTTCTCTGCTCCTGACCCGGGCACAGTCACCGCAGTGACGGAGGAGGGGAACCCTGCGCCCCGGCCTCGGGCTCGCTCCCTGCTGGCTCCCGTGTGCTGGCTGGTGGCCTGTGAGCAGCACATAGGGTCCCTTTGCTGGTGTGTCCGTGGTCCCTGGGGCCCCCCGCCTCACCGAGCGTTCGACGGCCTTCCAGACCAGCCACGCTGAGCCTGAGGAATGGTTCTGGCTTCTCCTCAGCCCATTTACGAAGCCCACACTCTTTATGCCACAGACTGAGTGGGTCCCGGGGGGCTGTTTCCCTCCTCCGGTAAACCCACGCGTAGAGAAGTTTAGCGCACACAGAGTATGCACTCAGCCGACTGGAGTGATTCTCTGTTGCTGTTACAGTCGGTGGTGAAAATCACACGCACCACTTTGTATCGTAAATAGTATTTTCACCTGATAGATCATAATAGCTCTCCAGAGTTAAGGCCTAAATAGTCCGTTGAGAGCTGTGGAGGTGGGGGGGGGGGCGAGAAGGGGAGTCTCATCCAGTCTTCCCCCAGGAAGCGGCGGATACACGCTGGCTGCACTGTTCCTGGGACTTCGGTCCTTAACCACCTGTGCTTAGAGGGAGTGAAACACCACGGACTCCCTCTCCACCCGCATTGTCTAGGCCAGGAGTTTCCGTTTCATTGAAGTATTCCACTGATCAATGTAAAAATCATTCATTTTCTTTCTTTAAACTTTTAAAATCACTTTTAAAGTATAGTTGGTATACAATATTATGTTTCAGGTATATGATATAGTGATTCGACATGTATATGTACCTTACAATGTGACCACCCCACTAATTCTAGTAATCACCTGTCACCGTGCAAACTTATCACAATATTATGGACTTCAAAGGGTGACCATGGACCAACCACATCTGAACACTGGGAGGGGCGGATTAAACTCTGTAGGTGATTCTTTGTTTAAAAATAACTTTAGCCCTGGCCGGTTTGGCTCAGTGGTTAGAGCGTCGGCCTGCGGCTCAGAGAGACCCGGGTTCGGTTCCCGCTGAGGGCACATACCTCGGTTGCAGTTTGTCCCCGGCCCTGGTTGGGTCGTGCAGGTGGCAACCACTCGATGTGTCCCTTTCACTTCGATGTTTCTCTCTCTCTCTCTCTCTTCCTCTCTCTCCCTCCCACTCTATCTGAACAAAAAAATGGAAGAATGTCCTCAGGTGAGGATAAAAATAATAATAATAATAATTTAAAATATATGTTTTTATTGATTTTTTTAAAGAGAGAGAGAGGGGCCCTGGCCGGTTTGGCTCAGCGGTTAGAGCGTCGGCCTGCGGTCCTGAGAGACCCGGGTTCGGTTCCTGCTAAGGGCACGTACCTCAGTTGCAGTTTGTCCCCAGCCCTGGTTGGTCGTGCGGGTGGCAGCCACTCGATGTGTCCCTTTCACATCGATGTTTCTCTCTCTCTCTCTGTTCCTCTCTCTCCCTCCCACTCTATCTGAACAAAAAATGGAAAAATGTCCTCGGGTGAGGATAAAACAAAAAAAACATTTAAAAAAAAGAGAGAGAGAGGAAGGTAAAGGGAGAGAGAGACAGAAACATTGATCAGCTGCCTCCTGCACACCCCCTACTGGGGATGGAGGCTGAAACCCGGGCATGTGCCCTGAGCGGGAATCGAACCGGTGACCCTTTCTTTGGTGCATGGGCCGTCGCTCAACCCACTGATCTACACCAGCCAGGCTGTAGGTGATTCTCATGCAGAGGATGGAGTCTGTGCCCACGAAGAAGAGAAGAAAATGAAAGTGGAGAATAAAGTGTTCTGGTGAAGTCATAGCAGAACAGCAGCTGCAGGGCCACCCCTCTGTTTTATGATAAAATATATGTAACATAGAAGTTACCATTCTCACCATTTGTAAGTCACACTGCTGTGCCACCATCACCGACATCTGCCTCTAGAACTTTTCATGTTTCCCAAATGCCCCCTAGGGGGCGATATGTGGGAAGAAACACAAGACACAGGTGCCCCTTGATTAAAACAAGCAACACCCTTTAGCCCCCGCCCAGGTCAAAACCCTGACCTCCACCAGCTGTTCCAGAAGCCGCACTGCGTGCCTGTCCCAATCCGCCCCCCACGACTCGGATTAGGGGTGGGGTTAGCCTGACTAGTAGGGTGATCGATTCCTCACGTTTCTCGATGATTGCATCACTCAAGCGTGTGTCCACGGACGCCGCACTTGACTTTGGCCTGATTAAAATATTTAATATGGTTTTCAGCTCTTCTCATGTCTATTCCCCTCCGCGATCAGACACTTTGTCTTGCTTTGTACTTTATCTGCCGCGAGCCCGGCTGATCGCCCTGCCGTTGCCCGGCGTCTGGACCGAATGGCAGCCGTGTCCGCGCCGGCCGGGAGCCTGGCTTCTCGCCCTCTGCTGGGGCTCTCGGTGCTGCTGCCTTCTCCTGCTGGTTGGTCGACAGCAGGGGCTCGTGACATCTGACATCTGACATCTGCAGGCCCGCGGGTACATCAGCGGACCGCAGTGAGGGTCCAGCATCGCTGTCCTTCACTGGTTGACGGGGCGCTCTTGGCCAGCTTGCACTGTCCCTGTCTGACTTCTGCAGTGGCTTCCAGACTGGTTTCCTCCTCCACCTGTGCCCCCTCTGGTCTGTCCTCTCACAGTAACCCCAGTGACCCGTTAAGCACCATCCTAAGACCTCCTCTGTCCACACTCCCCACCCCGGCTCCTGCCTCACTCTCGGGAAAGCCATGTCCTCCCAATGGCCGCAAGGGCCTGTGCAAGCCGGCCGGCCGCTCTGCACCCCTCTGCCCCGCTCCGCCGCCAGCCACCCCCACTGCAGGGCCGTGCCCTTGAGGTCTGTTTGCCCAGACACACTTCAGGGTCCTCAGGGTCCTTGGTCGGAAAGCCCGGCCCTTCCTTCCCCATTGGAGTAGCAGCCCCGCTCTCTCCACAGCAGCGCCCTCACCTGGCGCCAGAGGCATTTACTGGGACTGTGGGCTCCCCCAGCAGGGACTTCCTCCCTCTGGTCTGGGACTGGACCTGCCAGGCCTAGGATCGCCCGGCAGCCACGGGCTGGAGTCCGCGTTGGCAGTTGGCGGGGAGAGCAGCGATGAGCGAGGGAGGGAGGCCTTCCCAGGCCAGTCCGACTCAGCACGAAGGACCCTGCCCCGAACTTGCCCTTTTTTTTAAACTGTGGTCAACTGCACGGAGAATAAAATAGCACCTTAATGCATCTTTTTTTCTCTTTATTGATTTTAGAGAGAAAGGGAGAGAGAGAGAGAGAGAAACATAGATGAGAGAAAACATCGATGGGCCACCTCCTGCACGCCCCCCACTGGGGATCGGACCCACAACCTGGGCATGTGCCCTGACCGGGAATCAAACCAGCGACCTCTTGGTGCAGGGTCGATGCTCAAACACTGGGCCACACCGGCCGGGCTTAACGCATCCTTAAGGAGACAGTTCGGGGCACTGAGTGCACACACACTGTTGTGCTGCTCCCACCGCCATCCCCAGAACGTCATCCTCCCGGCCTGATGGTCTTCATTCAACGCCAGCTCCCCACTCTTCCCCCTTCCTCCCGCCTCTGCCCCCACGGCCCACTTCCTGTCTCCGCATCCAACCGCTCTGGGCGCCTCATGTGAGAGGAATCATACCAGGTTTGCCCTTTTGTGTCTGGCTCATTGCACTGAGCACAGTGTCCCAAGGTTTCTCTGAGTTGCAGCATGTGACAGAAGCTCCTTCCTTTTTCAGGCTGGGTCACATTCCATTGTAGGGAGAGACCATCCACGTATCCACTTGCCCATCCACGGACACTTGGGTTGCTTCCACCTTTTGGCTGCGTCGAGTTGATCTGCTATGAACGAGGGCGGACACGTGTTTGTTCGATTCCTTGCTTTCAATTCTTTTTGGTGTTTACCCGGAAAAGGGTGTGCTGAGTCATAGGGTAATTTTTTTTTTTTTAATTTTTAAAAAATTGATTTTAGAGAGAAAAAGAGAGGGAGGGAGAGATAGAAACATCGATAAGAAAGAACATCAATCGGCAGCCTCCTGCATGCCCCCCACTGGGGATCGGGCCCACAACCTGGGCATGTGCCCTGACCAGGAATCAAACCGGTGACCTCTTGGTGCAGGGTCGACGCTCAACCACTGAGCCACACTGGCCAGGTGGGTAATTCTAGGTTTAATATTGTGAAGAACTGCCATACCTAACTCCCTTTTTTCTTTGTCAGTAAAATGCCTAGTTCCCTCAAGTCTCAGTTCCTTGGTGACAGATCTGTGGCTGTTTCGGTCGCGGAGTCTGTTGTCTGAGGACTTCCCTCCACGTCCACTCAAGTCCAAGCTTCAGGGTCCTCTCCGCTTCCGAGAGCGCCCCGTCGTCCCTCTTCAAGTCACTAGATGGCGCTGGAGAGTAGTTTGTTGGTTTTGGATTTAATTTTGCTCCCTCCTGGAGAAAGCCCTCTTTGTTTTCTTCCGGGCTGGGGGAGAGCCTCCTCCTGCCAGGGTGGGGGCTGCTGTTCAGAGTTCTAAGGTCTTAGTTGGGGAAGCCCCGCACCATCCTCCGTTTTAAAAGGGGTGCTGGTGTTGAGAAAACATTGGCGTGTTTGAAAGAACATCTGTTGAGGTGTCAGAAGATCTTACACTTTAACCCCAGTTCCACCAAGAGCTCTGTGTGGCTGGAACACGGCAGCTGGGCTCTCCTGGCCTCGGTTTCCCCACCTGGAATCTGAGGTTTGGAGCAGAGAGTGGTTCTGGATCCCGGTGGTGCGTGAGGACCCCTGGGGAGAGCCCGTCAGTGCCAGTACGATCTGAATCTCTAGGTGCTTCGCGGGAGAGTCATGCAGTGTGGGGGGCCCCAGGGGAGGTGCTCCCTGAGGTCCCTCTTAGCTGGCAGCAGCTGGGTGACCCGGGGCCCCCGTTTTTTCATTTATAAGATGGGAACAGCCACAGTACCGCTGGCCACATAGGCTGTGAGCACAGAGGAGGCAGGACGGGTTAGCACCAGGCACAGCGCCTGCGGAGCAGCCGTGCCCAGGTACCAGCTGTTCTTTCTCCACCGCAGGTCTCCAAGCACGGGCGGCGGGCGGCGGCGGGTGGCAGAGGGAGTCCCGCGAAAGACACCTGCTGCCCAGGGTCCACATCCTGACCTTCCGAGTCAGTGGGACCGACTCAGATTAGTGGGACCAGGTAGGTCCGACGCAAGTCCACTGACACGTTCCCCAAAACTTCAGTCACTAGGTGCTCAATACATGTTTGATGAAACGAATTTAACGAAGAAAAGCTTCTAGAAGAAAATGACCCAGAGCTGAGTCTTGAATGCGAACCAGGTATGAGCAAGACAAGGAAGGGTGAAGAGCTTCCTCCCTGGGGAAGGGGAGGCGGTGTGTGACGTCAGGGGAGGCGGTGTGTGACATTGGGGGAGGCGGTGTGTGACGTCAGGGGGAGGCGGTGTGTGACATTGGGGGAGGCGGTGTGGGATGTCAGGGGGAGGCGGTGTGGGACGTCAGTGGGGAGGTGGTGTGTGACGTCAGGGGGAGGCGGTGTGGGACGTCAGGAGGAGGCGGTGTGGGACGTCGGGGGGAGGCGGTGTGGGACGTCAGTGGGGAGGTGGTGTGTGACGTCAGGGGGAGGCGGTGTGTGACCTTGGTGGGGGAGGCTAACAGTCTAGCTGACAAGCACTGGGACCGGCTGTCCCTTCACTAAGGCTCCCTCTTCAGAGTGGGCCCTGCAGGACAGGGAGCAGGTGGACACATTCCCGGGTGGGGGAGCTGCACGAGATGGACCCTGAGATCCACCGTGCAGACTGAGAAGTCTGAGCTTTGTCCTGCATGTTCTGGAAAACTCTGGGAGGATTTAAAGCAGGGGAGTGCTGGGACCCCGTGGCCTTCCCGGAAACGCACGTTCTCCGTGGCTGTGGGACGGGGCCGTGTTCTCGGGATGTGGGACGGGCTGTGTTCTCTGTGGCTGTCGGATGGGGCCATGTTCTCCGTGGATGTTGGACGGGGCCGTGTTCTCCGTGGCTGTCGGTCAGGGCCGTGTTCTCCGTGGCTGTGGGACGGGGCCGTGTTCCCAGTGGCTGTCGGACGGGGCCATGTTCTCCGTGGATGTTGGATGGGGCCGTGTTCTCGGGATGTGGGACAGGGCCGTGTTCTCTGTGGCTGTCGGATGGGGCCGTGTTCCCGGTGGCTGTGGGACGGGCCGTGTTCTCCGTGGCTGTCGGACGGGCCGTGTTCTCCGTGGATGTTGAACGGGGCCGTGTTCTCAGTGGCTGTGGGATGGGGCCGTGTTCTCAGTGGCTGTGGGACGGGGCCATGTTCTCCGTGGCTGTGGGACGGGGCCGTGTTCTCCGTGGCTGTTGGACGGGCTGTGTTCTCCGTGGCTGTGGGACGGGGCCGTGTTCTCCGTGGCTGTGGGATGGGGCCGTGTTCTCCGTGGCTGTTGGACGGGCCATGTTCTCCGTGGCTGTAGATGGAGCCCTGGGGGGGCAGGGACGGGGAGACAGGGATCTGTTGCAGGTCGGTCTAGGCGAGGACTGAGGCCCTGTGGGGAGTGGGCGGAGGGAGCGGACTCAGGAGGCACGGAGGAGGATGGTGAACAGTGTGAGCCCCTCGTGGGGCAGAGGGGGTGGCTGGCAGGGCACAGCAGAGGGCCTTGCTGGCCCCGGGAGGGTTGGGCACTGTTTGGTGTTTGGGGGCGGGAAGAACATGCTCTGATTGAGGTCTCAAAGGACCACTCTGGCCCATGTGTGGAAATGAGGGTGAGGGTGCAAGTGGGGGCTTCGTCAGGACGTTAAAACCGTCCCGTGGTCCCTGGTCCGGTGGCGGTGGTGGAGGAGAGGTCAGTCGGGACACTTGGCAAGGCAGAGCCACCTGCATTGTCGATGGACTGGGTGTGGGGTGAGAGAGAGGGGTTGTGAGACCCCAAGACTTGTAGCCTCAGCAGCTGGAGGGCGGGGGCTGGTGTTGATGAGATGTGGAGACTGGAGACGGTTGAGTTGGGGAGTTTGGGGTTTGTGGGTGCTTGCTGGGCCACCAGGGGGGCTGTCCGGGCCGGAGAAGTCAGGCCTGGAGGGGAATCTGAGTCACAGTGCACAATGGGAGTTTTTAAAAACCTTTTTGTCGTTGTAGTTAATCCTCACCTGAAGATGTTTTTTCCATTGGTTTTTAGAGAGACTGGAAGGGAGGGAGGGAGAGAGAGAAACATCGTTGTGATAGACGCATGGATCGGTCGCCTCCCGCAAGTGCCATCCAGGTCTGGGGATTGAACCTTCAACCCAGGTACGTGCCCTTGACCAGGAATCAAACCCGTGTCCCTTCAGTTTGCAGGCCGATGCTCTAACCACTGGGAAACACCAGCCAGGGCTACACGATGGAATTTAGAGTCAAGGGACATCACCGTACCCACTGGCGCCGTGGGGGAAGGCGTTGGCTACGGTAGCCACTGCAGCCCCTCGGGTGGTCTGGGGCGGACAGCAGCGTGGGCGAAGGTGGCAGGGTAAAGGTCAGTGGCCTGCATGAGTCAGCTCAGCCACCATAACAGAGCACCTCCGCCGGGGCTTAGACAGCACAGGACCGCTCCCAGTCTGGGGCTGGGGGTGTGAGGCGAGGGTGCTGGCCCCTGGGGCTGGTGGGGACCCTTCCTGCATCGCCGACATCGGTCTCCCGGCGGTGTCCTCGGACCAACGGCAGGGTTGGGGTGAGAGAGAGAGCTCTCTGGTGTGTCCGTTTTTTTAAAAAAGTATTTTTGTTCCATTATCTTTTATTTATCCTCACCTGAGCATATGTTTATTGATTTTAGAGAGAAGAAGGGGGGAAGAGACAGAAAGAGAGAAACATCGATTAATTGCCTCCCGTACGCTCCACAACTGGGCTTGAACCCACAATCTAGGTATGTGCTGTGACCAGGAATCAAACCCACAACATTCTGCCCGGCTGGTGTGGCTCAGTGGTTGAGCGTCGACCCTGCACCAAGAGGTCGCAGGTTCGATTCCCAGTCAGGGCACATGCCCAGGTTGTGGGCCTGATCCCCAGTGGGGGGCGTGCAGGAGGCGGCCAATCGATGTTCTCTCTCATCGATGTTTCTATCTCTCTCTTCCTCTCTCAAATCAGTAAAGAAAAATAATTTTAAAAAACAACAACAACAACCCCCCCACACACAAAATTTTGATGTACTGGATGACGCTCCAACCAATCTAACCATCAGCTAGGATGCTGGTCTCTCTTCTTACAGGGACACTAGTCCTGTCAGATAAGGGCCCCCACCTTACGGCCTACCTCCCAGCTACCCCCCAAATCCCTCCAAAGTTCGCCTGTCCGTGGCGTGGGTGCAAGGCGGGCTCCAGGCTGGGGTGGGGGGCCAGGCCCACCCTGCCCCGTGCACGGCCCCCAGCCAGCTGGGACATGAGGTGTGGGTGCAAGGTGGGCTCCAGGCTGGGGTGGGGGCCAGGCCCACCCTGCCCCGTGCACGGCCCCCAGCCAGCCGGCGGTGCAGCTTCGGGAGCCATGGCGGGTTCTCCAGGGAGGTCTGTGCCCCTGTCCTCTCCCCTCTGGCTTCCTCCCCGCCCCCTTCCCTCTGCTCCCTCCCCCTCTCAGGCCCCTCCTCCCTTCAGAGGAACCGTAAGGAGCTCGGTCCACAGGGAGCCCGACCCTGGGGCGCAGGCAGGGCCCTGGGGAAGATGAAGGACCACTTGACCTGCTGTGGGGGCGGAGAGGAGTCTGACCGACCCTGGGGCGCAGGCAGGGCCCTGGGGGAGATGAAGGACCACTTGACCTGCTGTGGGGGCGGAGAGGAGTCTGACCGACCCTGGGGCGCAGGCAGGGCCCTGGGGGAGATGAAGGACCACTTGACCTGCTGTGGGGGCGGAGAGGAGTCTGACCGACCCTGGGGCGCAGGCAGGGCCCTGGGGGAGATGAAGGACCACTTGACCTGCTGTGGGGGCGGAGAGGAGTCTGACCGACCCTGGGGCGCAGGCAGGGCCCTGGGGAAGATGAAGGACTTGACCTGCTGTGGGGGCGGAGAGGAGTCTGACCGAGAGAGGGCGGGGACTGGGGGAGGGATGCTGTGAAGACCCCTTGGGACGTGGGGCTGGAATGTGGACACAGCAGCAGCCCAGGAAGGAGGGAGGAGGTGAGGCCCAGGGGCAAAGGGGCAAACCAGGCAGGTAAAAGTGCGGCCCCTCCTGGAAGTGCGGTGCCAAGGGACCCAGACTGGGCACAGCAGTGAGGCTGGGGTGGGTAGGCCAGGGACTCCATGTCCTGGCCCTTGTCCGCTTCCCGCAGGCAGGGCTCCGCATACTGGACCCTTCGGGCACCTCTGCTTGTCAGCCTGCCCTGCCCACCAGGCGCCCGCTGGGCAGCGGTGTTCAAGGCAGGGACCCTGTGTGCCCAACTCTGCCCCACGCCTCCACCTGGAACCTCTCGTTACTGTCACAGTGGTGGCAGCGGGTGGGGGTGAAGGGTCACGGGGCCTACCAGGCGGTCAGGGTGGGGTGGGCATGTGGAAGAAAGCTTGTCTCTGCCCTGCGGGTGTGGCTCAGTTGCTGGATCCATGTACCAGGAGGTCGCAGTTCATTCCCAGTAGGTGAGGAACGTGCCGGGGTTGTGGGCTCCATGACCCCCAGTAGGGGGCGTGCAGGAGTCAATGTTTCTCTCTCACTGATGTTTCTATCTCCCCCTCTCCTTTTTCTCTCTGAAATCAATAAAAACATATTTAGAAAAGAAAAGAAAGCTTGTTTCCCAGATAAGATTCATGAAAGTGGTTGGCTTGGTGTTGGGACATGAATTGCGGAGCTATGCCCATTACATACATCTCCTTCACGAGGACCTGGGCTGGGGATAAGGAGATCCGAGTGTTGGGGTCGGAAGGACCTTAAGATGCGCCCCATGAAGCTGCCCGGATGCTCCCGTCGCGCCCCAGCAGTCTGCAGGCCACCCCTGGGGGTCTGCCCTTGGAATCTGCCCTCCTGAGAAGACCCAGGCTGTTACATTGTATCCGCCAGAAAAAGAAATGCCTAGAGCAGAACCCGGGCTTGCTCACGGTCACGTGACCACCGGGTTTGGGTTCCCGCGTCTATTGGGACGTCCAGGGACCAGTCTCTGCTCTTTCCAGCGCTAGAGAATGTTCCAGGGGGAGGGGCTCTCCACAGAGGCCAGGGGTCACTGTGGGGTGGCCTTGGCATGAGCCTGGTTTATCTGTCGTTAAATTGGGAGGATTGTGCGAGTCCTCATGCGGCCCTAGGAGTGCTTGTCTCTCCTCGGCTGGCAGAGTCAGCGCCTGGGGCGGGGGAGGGGCAGCGGGCAGGCTCCCAGGTAGAGTCAGGCCCTGGGGGGGGGGGGGAGCACCAGGCAGCAGGCTGGCTCCCAGGTAGAGTCAGGCCCTGGGGTGGGGGGAGCACCAGGCAGCAGGCTGGCTCCCAGGTAGAGTCAGGCCCTGGGGTGGGGGGGCACCAGGCAGCAGGCTGGCTCCCAGGTAGAGTCAGGCCCTGGGGTGGGGGGGGCACCAGGCAGCAGGCTGGCTCCCAGGCAGAGTCAGGCCCTGGGGGGGGGGGGCACCAGGCAGCAGGCTGGCTCCCAGGCAGAGTCAGGCCCTGGGGGGGGGGGGGGAGCACCAGGCAGCAGGCTGGCTCCCAGGCAGAGTCAGGCCCGGGGGGGGGGCACCAGGGCAGCAGGCTGGCTCCCAGGTAGAGTCAGGCCCTGGGGGGGTGGCACCAGGCAGCAGGCTGGCTCCCAGGTAGAGTCAGGCCCTGGGGGGGGGGAGGGCACCAGGCAGCAGGCTGGCTCCCAGGTAGAGTCAGGCCCTGGGGGGGGGGCACCAGGCAGCAGGCTGGCTCCCAGGTAGAGTCAGGCCTGGGGGGGGGGGCACCAGGCAGCAGGCTGGCTCCCAGGCAGAGTCAGGCCCTGGGGGGGGGGGGAGCACCAGGCAGCAGGCTGGCTCCCAGGTAGAGTTCAGGCCCTGGGGGTGGGGGGGCACCAGGCAGCAAGGCTGGCTCCCAGGCAGAGTCAGGCCCTGGGGGGGGGGGAGACCAGGCAGCAGGCTGGCTCCCAGGCAGAGTCAGCCCTGGGGGGGGGGCACCAGGCAAGCAGGCTGGCTCCCAGGTAGAGTCAGGCCCTGGGGGGGGGCACCAGGCAGCAGGCTGGCTCCCAGGTAGAGTCAGGCCCTGGGGGGGGGGGGCACCAGGCAGCAGGCTGGCTCCCAGGTAGAGTCAGGCCCTGGGGTGGGGGGGCACCAGGCAGCAGGCTGGCTCCCAGGTAGAGTCAGGCCCTGGGGTGGGGGGGCACCAGGCAGCAGGCTGGCTCCCAGGCAGAGTCAGGCCCTGGGGGGGGGGGAGCACCAGGCAGCAGGCTGGCTCCCAGGTAGAGTCAGGCCCTGGGGGGAGCACCAGGCAGCAGGCTGGCTCCCAGGTAGAGTCAGGCCCTGGGTGGGGGGGCACCAGGCAGCAGGCTGGCTCCCAGGTAGAGTCAGGCCCTGGGGGGGGGCACCAGGCAGCAGGCTGGCTCCAGGTAGAGTCAGGCCCTGGGGGGGGGCACCAGGCAGCAGGCTGGCTCCCAGGTAGAGTCAGGCCCTGGGGGGGGGGGGCACCAGGCAGCAGGCTGGCTCCCAGGTAGAGTCAGGCCCTGGGGGGGGGGGGGCACCAGGCAGCAGGCTGGCTCCCAGGTAGAGTCAGGCCCTGGGGGGGGGCACCAGGCAGCAGGCTGGCTCTCCAGGCTTCTGAGCTGCCCACCGGGACTAAGCATGAGGCATAAAAAATGTCACCACCCACCTCCCAAGCTTTCCAAGGAAACACCACCACGCTGGCCCCACAAGGCAGTCTGGGAGCAAAGCGGAGGGGCCAGGGTGTCTGCACCGAGGCCGCCTTCCCCGGAAATGAGTGTGGCCCGCCACCGTCTTCTCGTGCCCACAGCCAGACAGACCCCTGCCGGGGTGCGTGTCTGTGGCTACTGCCCAGGCACATCCACTGGGCAAGGCCCCTCCCTCCCAACCACGGGTGGCAGCAGTCAGTGGGCCGTGGCAGGCGAACTATACAGCGGGTCCCGGTTCTTCAGGAGAGAGGTCCCGCCCAGGCTGCCGCCAGGTGCCTGTGGTTTGTGAACAGTGGTGTTCGCTCAGTCGCCACCAGGTGACCGGGCAGCACCCCATCGGGTCTTCGTGATGACAGGGACCTCGGGGTGGGGGAGAAAACCACTGCATTTTTGAAGATTTAGTGAAAAAAAAAAAAGGATATAACATATCTCAAAACCTTTCATATTGATTACATGTGAAAATGATATTTTGAAAACATTTGATTAATTAAAATATATTATTAAATTTTTAAAATAAGGTAGTGAAAACTAAGGAAATAAATGGCTGGAGCCCAGCGACCTCAGAGTTGGAAGCAGAGGCACAGGGTGTCCGACCACCTGGTGCAGGAGCAATGTCGCCGGGTCACAGAGAGGATGCCCTGAGCCCCTCGGGACCACCAGCGCCTCCTGCTGTCCGCACCCCCCCCCCCAAAAAAAAACCTGAGTTTGGGCTGGGTCCCAGACACACTCCCTACGACCAATTGTTTCACATTCAGTAAACAGGGTCTTTTTAAGGTTCTGATCGATAGCCCGGCCAGTGTGGCTCAGTGGACTGAGTGTCGTCCCATGGACTGAGAGGTTCTAGTTCAATTCCCGGTCAGGGCACATGCCTGGGTTTCGGGCTCGATCCCTAGTGAGGGGCATGCAGGAGGCAGCCAATGGAGGTTTCTATCTCTCTCTTCCTTCCTCTCTCTCTAAAAAACACTTACGGCTCCGATCAGTAGTAATACATTTTTACACCCAGCCCTGCGAGGACCGGGGCGGCCCTGGGGAGGCAGACACGGCCTGGGGAGCAGACCATGCATTTCTCCACGAGGGCAGGGCCTGCGGCGGCCACGTGACCTGCACAGAGGGGTGAGGGCGCAGGACGGTCTCCAGTAAGAATGGGGTCACACGGGGGACTGCTGATATTTACTCAGCTCCTGCCATGTGCCAGGCAGGCTCCGAGTGGTGCCCCGGGGTCACGCAGGTCGTCGAGGGATAGCCTGGGGCCTCCTGTGGGCTCTGACCTCCGGGGCTCCTTCTGCCAGCCAGTGGCCGAGCTGTATCAGAACCTGCGTGGTGAGTGTGCGCGAGAGAGACGAAGAGAGACAGCCTGGCATCATGTCTTGGTTTCTAGAACCTTCTCGTCTAAAACTGAAGTTTCCACAATGCAATCCATGGAAAAATCAATGTATTGCTGTTAGATTTGTTTGGGATCCTCTCAGGTTCTTTCCTCTTTCATGTTGCTGCACTTTGCTTCATAGTTATGGGATTCATAGAAAACAAAACTCTTGTCCGGCCGGTGTGGCTCCGTGTTGAGTGTCTACCCTGCAGCAAGAGGTTGCTGGTTCGATTCCCGGTCAGGGCACACGCCCAGGTTGTGGGCCAATCCCCAGTGGGGGGCATGCAGGAGGCGGCCAATCGATGTTCTCTCTCATCGATGTTTCTATCTCTCTCTCCTTCTCACTTCCTCTCTCTAAAATCAATAGAGGAAAAAAAAATTTTAAATGTGCCCTGGCCGGTTTGGCTCAGCGGTTGGAGCGTCGGCCTGCGGTACAGAGAGACCCGGGTTCGGTTCCCGCTAAGGGCGCGTACCTCGGTTGCAGTTTGTCCCCGGCCCTGGTTGGTCGTGCGGGTGGCAGCCACTCGATGTGTCCCTTCACATCGATGTTTCTCTCTCTCTCTCTTCCTCTCTCACCCTCCCGCTCTATCTGAACAAAAAATGGAAAAATGTCCTCGGGTGAGGATTAAAAAAAAAAAAAAAAAAAAAAATTTAAATGCAATTGGATGTTTGACTAAATATTATTCAAAACACAACGAAACAACATAAAACACAAAAAAGCCCTAAGGATTCAGGGGTCCACTCCGGCAGTGTGTTGGAGAGCGCGTGGCCCAGGTGGCAAGGCCAGCACGTGGCTGCTCCTGGGACCGCCCCGGGGGCTCCTCCGTGGCTCTCCGCCCACCCCTCCTGGCTGACCCGCCCCCCATGTAGGAACCGCCTGGCCCGCTGCCCACAGCACTCAGTCCACCCAGCTCTCTCCCGGCCGCTGGGCTCCATGCCCTCCTGTGGAGACCCCACAGGAACAGTGCCTGTCCTGCTCCTCGGGCCCCTCTCACTGCAGCCCCCACGCTGCCAGGCCAGTGTCCCCCTGTGTCACATCCCACACGTCTCTGTCTCTCTCCCTCCCTGCTCACCCACCAGTGGCCTCCATCCGGGAATCTGCTTCTCTCTGCTCTCTGGGTCCATCCACCTCCCTCCAAGCCGGGGGACCCCCTTCCGTGTCTTCAAGGCTCATCATAAATGTCCCCACCTGCATGAGGCAGTCCCTGCCCCCCTCCAGGCCGCCACCACCCCTTATTTCTGTTTCTGCCCTGGCTGGCGGTCAGGGCCTGTTTGATGAGCGACGTGTGGGTGAAGAGCATTTCTGTCTTCTGATGCCGTGTGAAACCCCGTGGGCCAGTGGATCTCCCTGCGGTGTCACCGTCCTTGTCGAGGTCCGTGGGGAGGAGAGTGTTGCCCCCTCTCCCACCCGCCTTGCTTCTGGCTGAGGTCAGACTGAACCCATGCTGCTCGGTGCTTGGCTGGGAGGGGCCGTCCTGACCGGTGTCCTGACAACCTCAGGGAAGGGATGGTGAGGCTGGGGTGACGTGAGATGCGTAAAGAGATATTAGGACGCTGGCCCCCCGGGGACCTGGTGCACACCTGGATGTGGGAGGGGGAGTCGGGGTTACCTGCGTGGGTCTCTGACCCGGAGAACTAGGTGGGTGGGTGGCAGGACCATCCTTGGGTTCTTTTAAAAAAAAATTTTTCTTTATTGATTTTAGAGAGAAAGAGAGATAGAAACATCGATGAGAGAGAACACTGACTGGCCGCCTCCTGCACGCCCCCCACTGGGGATTTGCCCCTCAACCTGGGCATGTGCCCTGACCGGTAATTGCACCAGCAACCTCTTGGTGCAGGGTCAATGCTCAACCACTGAGCCACACTGGCCAGGCCCTTCCTTGAGTTCCTTCAGCAAAGGTCAGGCTGGGCCCCGGATTGCGCAGGTCACGGAGCACCCCACTTTGAGATCTGTTGACGGGTGCTGGGCTGGGTGCTTTCAGATCTTAGATCAGCCGTGCCTGGTGTCATCAGACTCACGAGGCCCCGAGACAGTAGAACTGTACACACACTACAATAGAAGATCTTGCCATAATTAACAAAAGATCTAAATACAATCACAACATGAGCGAATCTTGGAGAAATTATGTCATCAAAATAAACCAGACACGAGAGAGTAGGTACTGTGTTACTGCATTGACGTGAGGTTCTCAGAGCAGGCAAAGCTAATTTGGGGTTCAGAAGTCAGAACAGTGGTTGCCTCTGCGGGTGGGGGAGGTAGTTGAAGAGGCACGAGGGACTTTCTGGGGTGATGGAATGTTCCAGATCTTGACTGACTGGGGCATGGGCTGGCTGGCTTGGCTCAGTGCTTAGAACATCTGCGCGCGGACCAATGAGTTGTGGGTTCAATTGTGGTCAAAGGCACGTATCTCAGTTGGGGTTTGTCCCCGGCCATGGTTGGGGTCGTGCAGGAGGCAACTAGTCATGTCCCTCTCACGTCGATGTTTCTCTCTCTCCCTCCCACTCTATTTGAACAAAAGTGGAAAAGTATCCTCAGGTGAGGATTAGAAAAAAAAGATAGAGAAAAGCACTGGGGGGGGGTCCCTCCTTTTGGGGTGAATGTGTCCCATGACGGGGAGCCCGCTGTGTCCTTCACAAGACACCAGCTGGTGACTACGGGGGTCCCAAGGTGGGGGCCTGGGCAGCTTCTCCTTTGCAGCCCCCACCCATCCAGCCCCCACCCAAGTCTTTCAGGGGCAGGAGACCCGGGGCTGGCAGGTGGCCGAGGGACTGGCATTGTGATGGTGACGGACAGGTGGCCAGGTTTAGGCTGTGGGGGTGAGACGTCCATGCAGGACTCTGCTGTCGGCAGCTCCCACTGTTTCTAGGGTGCTGATGTGTGCCGTGTGCGGAGTCACCTTCTACGTAAGCACAGCGGTATCAGCAGCACGTGAGCCTGGCCTGGGAACAGTTCTGCCGACGGCAGGCAGGCACCCGAACTCGGAGCCCTGGAACTGCCGAGTCAGAAGCTCGGGGCCACTGAGATCCCCCACCACACACGCATGGGCACAAGACACGTCACACAGGTACACACCACGCACACATCACACATTGCACACACATACACATATATCACACACACACATACACACACGCCACACATACATTATTTACAGACACGTCACATATACATATATACACATCACACAAACATCACACACACCATACACATCACATGCACATACACACACATTGCACACATCACATCACACACATACATACACACCAAACACATCACACATGCATACATACACAGCACACACCACACACATCACGCACACACGAAGATGCGCCCATGCCAACCTCTGTTCTGGCTGGAGGGGCCGGGCAGAGCCTCCACATACTCCATCTTTTCAACACTCACCATCTCTTTCTTCGGAAGGGAGGTGTGATTTAGGGAACAGACAAGAGAATGCAGATGGAAAAAAATCAAGGTGTCAATAGTATGTGGTGTGATGCTCAACAGGCAACCCCAAGGTGACCCCAGTGGGTCCCGCCCTGTGTGGTCCCCTCTCCTGGGTGTAGGGGCTCCGGCTCTCGCTCGCGGCTCACCGACAGATGGCAGAGGCCATGGTGCCACTCCCTTGGCACCTCCCCTCACATAGGCCCATCTCAGGCGTGAGAGCCCGGCCCCTGCTGGCTTTGGGGCGCAAGCTGGGAGAGGGTCCTTGGGGCACCTGGTGGGAACCACAGGGACCTCTGGGAGCTGGGAGCAGCCCTGCTGACCCCCCAAGGAGACCTGGACCCCAGTCCGACAACCACGAAGCACTCAGCAAGCCTGGTAGAGGAGCCCCAGCCTGGCTGACACTGGATGGCCTGTGAGCCCCGGCCCGGGGCCGCTGAGCACTGACCCTGACCCCTAGAAGCCATGAGATGGTTGACGTGTCATTTCTGCTAAGTTGGTGGGACTGCCCACCCAGCTGTGGGAAGCTGACGCGACCCTTCCCTTCCACACAGCGAGGGGAAGGGAATCATGCGCTTGTGCGTGGTCAACCCGGGGGGGGGGGGCACAGGAAACTAGTCCCTGCTCCCGCTGTGGGGGAGGGGACCGCGGGCCAGAGGGACTGTGCTGCCCACCTCTGTTTGCTCTGCTGGTTTTGAAGAAAGGTCAGTGTCGAAATCTACTCCAGAGGGGAGGGAATGGACAGTGGCTCTGGCGCCGAGTCACGGAGGCGCTTTCTGCGTCCTCACCGCGCGCTCGGACCAGCTGTGGTCGCCTGCAGCGAACAGGCGGGGAAACTGAGGCCCACACAGTTCCGCATGTGACAAGTGGGTTCCCAGCAAGCCCCGCAGGGGGCATTGGGACCCTTCTCTGCTCTGCTGTTGCCAGGGTCTGGCTGGGCAGCAAAGCCACGAGGAGCGGCGTCGGCACAGGAAGAGCAGGACGGCTCCCAGATGCCGGGTGGTGGGCGCGGGCTCACCTGGAAGCCCGGGGTGCCTGGGACCCCCCATCAGGCTGTACCCACTCTGGAATGTACAGCCTGCAGGAAACTGTCCAGTCAGACTGGGCGCGGTGTCCCCTTCACACCCTGGATACTTCCTCGTGTGACCTTGACAACTCCATCTCTTGTCTCGGCATCAGCGCCTGTCTGCTTCCTTCATCCCCGGTTCTCCTTTGTTAGAAATTCCAGTGGAAAAGCCACCTTTGATTTTTTTTTAAAATTGTTTTTCAAAAAAAGTCTAACCGTGCTATTTACATGCGTGCTCCATGTCGTCAGCAGGTGCTTAGAGCTTCTGTATGTCATTGTATTATTTTTGGAGGCCCGTATGCGAGGACATTTCGTAGGTTCCGTTTCTGATCGCAGCGTGTTTTTCTGTGGTTATTAAAAGGCAGAGTTTGTAACCCAGGCACATAAAGACGCGTCTCCCTCAGCTTCCCGGGTGACGCAGACCCACTCAGCAGCTAGTCCTCCTTCATTTTCTTTTATTTCTTTGTCCGAATTTCCCCAGGGGACAAACAGCCCTCCAAATAATGTCTTTAAGACATGGGAGACCTATGTCTCTGCTAGTTTTGCTTTGGTGCCTGGATGTATCTGCAGAATATTTCCGCCAGCTGTGAAGTCTCCTGATGTCACCCACACCCCAAAGTGGCTTTTCCTTTTTTTGGTGTCCTTATTTTTTAATCTTTAAATTAATTAATTTTATTTCTCCAGTGTGGTTTTAATTATATTCCTCTCCTTTCTCTCTTCCCCTCCCCGTGGAGCATCTTGAATAATGATGCAAAAGGCAGCAGGGCAGAGGGGTCAAGAGTCTGGAGACACCAAAACTTGACTCCTGGTTTTGCCACTCTCATTAGCTGTGTGTCCTTGGGTCGTTAGTAAACCTCTCTGGTGCTTGGGTTTCTCATCATAGGTGGGATCATCTTTGCATCTGTAGTGTCGCTGAGGCAGAGGAAGTCTCTACATATGATGGTTGTTATCACGATGGTCACGAATGATCCTTAACCAGCACTGGGCACACAGAGACTAGAGGGTGGGCAGCTTCCTCCACTGGACACTGGGGGTGTCCCACGGGGCACTGTGAGACTTTCTACATGACAGCGAGCAGGTGGTTATGGCCAGGCACACCTGAGCCCTGAGGCTGAGTCCTAGTAGACCTGGGTAGCCTGGAGTCCTTCCTTACAGACATCTGTGCTTCTGTGCATGGCTGGGGCGTGTTGAAGAAAACCCCAGGTGTTCAAGTTGTTACAAGCTTCAGGTGACTGTCAAGGTGAGGGTCAGGGGGTTGCAGAGAAAACATTGCTGGTCCTTAGCTTCTGGTTTACGAGTTCAAGATGCAGCAGAGAAGTCGGGACTGAGTGAGAGAGGTTACCTGGTGTGCCTGTGCACACACACCCTTCCTGGTGCTCA
This sequence comes from Molossus molossus, assembly GCF_014108415.1. Classification (NCBI taxonomy): domain Eukaryota; kingdom Metazoa; phylum Chordata; class Mammalia; order Chiroptera; family Molossidae; genus Molossus; species Molossus molossus. The sequence goes on from NW_023425362.1 coordinate 3,831,863, forward strand.
CTGTGAGTTCGCCTGTGCCTTCACACAAAGGTGTGGAAACGGGTCAACATGTGGACTAGTCGCTTTCGGCTGGTGACAGCATCGCATGTCTGCACATCTGCAGCCTGGGCGGCCTGCCCTCCTGGCCATGGTCCTGACACTGAAGGACTGTCCCCAGGCTCCCAGAGTGTGGCCCACAGGGCTTACCACTCACCCCAGGTTACCTCCCTCTCTTCGGGTCCATGAGGATTAACATCGCAGTGACTGGTCACCACCGTCCCTTTGCTCCCCAGGCCTGGGTGGATCAGGAAGATGAGACGTGCTACAGAGCAAGTGCTGTGTGCCCCGGACAGGTATGGGTTGGCTGAGCAGAAAAAGAAGAAAGGAAGAGGAAAGAGCAGAGTGTGACGGTGGCGAGAAGGCTTGGAGATCCGACAAATTAGGGAGCAGGGGCCGGCGAGGTGCAGAAGGCCAGACCCAGGGCCCCAGGCGTGGGCTCAGCAGAGGTGGCGCCCGGCCCCTCCCCGTGGCCCGCAGCATCTCATCCAATGCCCCCTGAGGCCCTTTGTAGCCTGAGCCACCAGCAGCGCACAGCCGCACAGCACAGCCCGAGTCCCCGGGGCGCACGCCCTGCCTCTCCCGGTGCAGAAAAGTCCGAGTCAGCTTGATTTCTCCCTGCGTTTTATGCTGAGTGTGCACTGCCCCACTCGGCTCTGGCCCCGCCCCCGGGCCCGGGCCCGCCCCTCCTCGGCTCCGGCCCCGCCCCGGCTCCGGCCACGCCCCTCCTCGGCTCCGGCCCCGCCCCTCCTCGGCTCCGGCCCCGCCTCGCTCTCCCGGGAGCTGGCAGGCAGAGGCCCCTGGGGTGTGGTCTTTTCCTGGAAGCCAAGAGGACTAACTGTGCTCTGTGCTTCAGTGTGTTCCCTAAAACTCCTAACTGTGTGTTTAAAAGCGCTTTCATTTTCTTGTCGGCATGGCAGAGTCACTGTCTAATTCAAGGACTCCAGCCACCGAGGGGTGACGTGGCAGATGGGTGCAGGGAGAGAAAGGAGAGATAAAATGCCACCTGGACGATGAGGCCACTGGGAGACGTCTGGGGGAGCTCTGGGGGTGCTCAGGCTCAGCTTCAGGTTGGGGACCCGGCAGCAGGGCGGTGGGTCCCGGAGGTCCCTGGGAACTGCTCCAGAAGCGCCAACCCCTTCCACCCAGTCAGTGCTCCGGGCTCTTCTAACACTTGCCACGCGGGGGTCTCAGGATGGAGTCTGGGTCACAGCCAGGTGCAAAAGTGGCCTGTGTGCAGATCTCCGAATCCCAGGCTCGTAGACAGCCAACCTTGGCCCCGTGTCTGTGGGTGTCGGCCGTGAGGCAGTGGGGGGGGGGCTGCTCGCCCTCAGTGCTGGGGAGACATCCCCAAGGAGGCTGGAGGAGCGAGCCGGGCCAGCACCCAGCAGTCTGGAGGTGGCCTGTTAGAGACAGGATGGACTGAGCAGAAGGCCCTGTGAGACAGGTGGCGCCGGGGGGAGTCAGAGCCGTGCCCAGGGCTTTGCCCTAAACCAACAGGTGGAGCGGACACCTTGGAGGGGCAGTTTGGGGCGAGGGGAGCAGACTGTGATGTGAACTTGACATACCCACGGGGGCATCCAGAGGGGGTGACAAGGGATGGTGATGGCTGCATGCGCTCAGGCACAGTTCCAGGTGGAGGGTACTGTCCAGGTGAGGTCACAGGCTGGCCAGTGAGCAGAGAGAAGCTCAGAAGGGGGGGCAGTAACAGAGCCGAGCAGGAGGGTAGGGAGCAGCGGGCACCAGGAAGGCTGGAACGCTGAAGCCAGGGGATCGGAATGGGGACCGTGGAGGCACTGGTCCTGAAACGTTCTCTCCAATTGCGTTCTGTGACGTCACAGGTCCTGGCTTTTCTGTGACATCAACTCCCCCACAGCACGTTCCCGGGGGCACAGGTAGATACGAGGAACAGCAAGAACGAGTTAGCATTTCTGTGCACAGCTCTTTCGTGTCCACTGACAACCTCCTGCACGTGGATGGCGCAAACATGCTTGTCACGCCCACTTTGCAGATGAAGAAACCGAGTCCAGGGAAGTCGAGGGACTTTCCCAACGTCACAGAGCAGGTGCTGGTAGAGGCAGGACGAGAACACAGAGAACAGGGGCCCTGAGTCTCCCCAGGACCCCGATGACAGGGACGCCCACGTCCCTCCCGGCATAGGCCTTGATGACGAACAGGTACCTTCGTCACCTGGTGCCCTGAGCAGACTGACGACCCCAAGTGGACAGCACAGTGCCCGTCGTCTTGGGAAGGCAGTCGGAGTGCGACACAGGGCCTTTCACTGGGTCTGAAACCCACCGCTGCCCTATGGGGAGGACACTGAGCGAGTGACTCGGGAGGAAGACGCTGGCACAGCCAGACTCAGCCCCTGGAGCAGAGCCGTGTTTTCTCATGGTCTTTTCCACCTGCGGTCCCTCCTTCACCCCACTGCGCACACCCGGAGCTTGTTCTTCCCAGGGGAACAGGAAGGGTGGCGCCAAACTCAGATTAGATGGGTGCCCGCCTGCTCTGAGACGCTTTCCCTCTGCAAGTCAATGATCTCTGTCGATCAGCCCTTGCAGGGCCAGTAATTCACCGTGGGGACGGTGGCAGCGTGAATCATACAGGACTTCCCTGGGATGGCTTTCGCTTCAGAACATGACTGTAATGACAGTACTGCTCAGTCAGTACCGGGGGTGTCCCAGGCACGCCACATGCGCCCCTTGAGCCTCCCGGAACCTCTGCAGGCCGGGAATTGCTGTCCCCATCGAGAGGGACAGAGAGCCGGTCAGAGAAACAGGCTGACAAGTGTGCTTGGTTAGTTAGCGCACTCACAGGCCCCTCGCTGGTCAGACTGAACTTGAGGCGCGGCCCAGGCTGCCTGCCCATGCTCTTCAGTCCCTGGGAGGCCCCCACTCAGGGATATCGAAGCTTCCAGCACCTGAACCTTGCTCCCCACCCACCGGCTTTGCAGGTGATGACACCCCCCTCCGAGGGGAGCCGAGAGCAGGTGCGGAATTCTTGGGGGCGCAGGGGCTCAGTTTCCTCCCATGCTGTGCAGAATGAGTGAGGGGCTAGGGCTGTCTGTGCTCGTGGATGGGGCAGGGAGGACGGGGCCGGGGGTGGGTGGTGGCCAGCTGGGGACAGGCTAGACCCACATAAAGGTGACAGCAATGAAAGACCCTGCCTGGAAGGGGGACAGGCTGCTACCAGACTGCAAGAGCGGGCTGGCCTGGGTGCCCCAACAGCTCCCGCCACGGCAGACCCCCCTTCTGCCGCCCACTGGTCTCCTCGCCTTGTGTTACAGGTGCGCACGGTCCCTGCGCCTGCCGGGTTCCCCAGATCACTATGTTCTGTAACTAAATCGCCCTCCAGCCAGAAATCAAAGACCAGAAGCAGCAGCAGTTAGGTGGGCTGGGGGGAGGGGAGGGAAAGAGGACCACGAAGAAGCCCACTCCTCACCTCCAGGTCCTTCCCTTCACCGGCTCCTCCAACCAGCAGGAGACCACCCCCACCCCCAGCTCCCTGCTGTGTTCCCCTGGCTGGAGGGCCCGGTCCTCCTCCTTGCCTGGCTCAGATCCTGCCCCCTGCAACACATTCAAGCCTGTGTCCATTCCTTTATTTAGTCATCATCCGTTCCCTCGAGGACCACTTACTGGGCTCCTCCGGTGTGCCAGGCCCAGGGCCAGGACCCAGAAGGGAATTGGGCCGAGGTCCCGCCCTGCAGAAGCGCTCTGGATTGTGGGTAAGACAGGTGCGCCAACCAGCAGGGACAGGTGAGGGAGCGAGTGTGGTGAGACAGGTGCGCCAACCAGCAGGGACAGGTGAGGGAGCGAGTGTGGTGGGACAGGTGCGCCAACCAGCAGGGACAGGTGAGGGAGCGAGTGTGGTGGGACAGGTGCGCCAACCAGCAGGGACAGGTGAGGGAGCGAGTGTGGTGGGACAGGTGTGCCAACCAGCAGGGACAGGTGAGGGAGCGAGTGTGGTGGGACAGGTGTGCCAACCAGCAGGGACAGGTGAGGGAGCGAGTGTGGTGGGACAGGTGTGCCAACCAGCAGGGACAGGTGAGGGAGCGAGTGTGGTGAGACAGGTGTGCGTGGGTCGGAAGGTGAGCTACGGAGGGGTGGGCAGCGCCACACCAGGGGAGGCGGCTCTGGAGCTGGGTTTTGGGGGGCCATTTAGAATTCGTCACGAACTTTCCCCTCAAGTACTTGGGTCCACTCAGACCCCTCTCTAATCTCTCTCTCTTTTTAAAATCCTCACCCGAGGACACTTTTGCATTTTTCTTCAGATAGAGCTGGAGGGATAGAGGAAGGAAGAGAGAGAGAGAGAAACATCGATGTGAAAGAGACACATTGACTGGTTGCCACCTGCACATTGGGGCCGGGGACAAATTGCAACCAAGGTACGTGTCCTTAGCGGGAACAGAACCCAGTACTCTCTGGTCGGCAGGCCGATGCTCTAACCACCGCGCCAAACCGACCAGGGCTCCCCGCTCATCTCAATACCAATGACATTTATCATTATCCACAATCTAGTGCCGAGAGCCATGGAATCCTGCCCCCTACAGGCCGCTTCTCAGCCAGGCCGGGCCTCCCCTCTGCCAGGCCTGGATGAAGGCTGTGACACCCAGCCTGGAACCCCCTTCTAAGAATTCTGTGGGACCTGGAGAGTCCCACAGGAGCCAGTGCTCAGAAGGCCGGCCACGTGGTTTAGCGCCCCCTTGTGGCTGCCTTGGAATCCACAATCATTTTTGAGCAGAGGCCTGCATTTCTATCACGCATTGAGCTCTGCAGGGCAGGCAGCCGGTTCTGGCCCAGCCTTCACCCCTTCCCTCCAACAAAGACTCCTAGAAATGAACTTCCTCGAGTCTTGGGCACTTGGCATACTTTTAGTGAACATTTCCTTGTCTTCTCTGGCCTCGCCATTCATTGGCCTTATTGCCGTCCTGGGAATACAGTCCCCGGCAACAGGGAATGTCCTTGTGAGCCGTTCCTTTTATTAAGAGACGCCACATTGTCAATGAAGACTCCGTGTCGGCACCCTGTGAATTAAGGAGTGATTATTCCCGTCGGGAAGAGGTTCTCGTTTTCAGAAAACGATTCCCACTGGAACGCTTTGAGCAGCCGGCTCCCCTAATGCGCTGTTAACGGCCTCCGCGTGTTAACGGTTATTTACGCGCTCTGCCCGGCCTGCTGGGCTAACCAGTGCGCACACGCTGGCAGCGGAGGGCGGTGTGGTCCCTCCCAGAAGGCTTGGCCCAGACAGGGCCAGCCTGGGGGGTTGCCCAAAGCAGGGGACATGCAGAAGGGATCTGACGGGCGGCCCTGGGACTTGCCAGGCAGGTGGCAGGAACGGACGGGCATTCCCAGGAGAGGGCAGCTTGTCAGAGGGGCCAGGATGTGAAAGTGAGGCCAGGCAGTCAGGGGAAGGTTGTGTTGGGAGAGGAGGGGAGGGCTTGGCTAGTCTGAGGGGTGAGGCCTGGGGCTGTGGGGAGCAGGGGTGTCACCTCAGAGCCCTGCTCTAGGAGAAACTTGGCCCAGGTAGGAGGACGGACCAGAGCCTGGTGCCGGGAGTGGAGCTGGTGGTAAGGAGCCGGGACAGCGTGGGGCCTGTCCGAGGCCCAGGCGCCGGGCAGGGCAGATTCAAAAATCATCTCCAGGGACGCACCGGACAGGGGACCTAGGCGTGGAACTAGGGGCAGGGTGGGGCTGGTGGGCGTGAGATAAAACATCTCTTTCCTAACTCCGGCCAAGGCGGGAGGAGAGCGAAGCTGTTCAGGAGGGAACCCGGAGAGGAAAGTTCGGGTGGGACTGGGCCAGTCTGGCTGCAGGAGGGAGAGGCTAAGGCGGGTCAGCTGGAGGGGCGGGGGGAGGGGCTGTGGGAACCTGGGGTGGTAGCTGTGCGCCAGGGGCATGGAGAAGGCCATGAACAGAGACTCAGAGGGGGAAGGTCCCAGTGAATGATGTGGGGGGAGGGAGAGATGAGCTTGGGGACCAGCTGAAGGTTGGGGTAGACTGAACACTCCCAGTGTGATGGGGACCTCCGCATGCATGGCGGGGTTGTCATGGCCAAAGCGAGGGGTGGCTGGCACTGGTCACACAGCTCAGAGGGTCTGTGCGCGCGGGTGGGGACCGCAGCGGAGGGGGTGGGAGCAGGTTAGCTCGGCCAGGAGAGAGCTGCGACCCACCGGGCACGTCTGCTGCGAGGTGCCGTCGGTGGCGCCCCTGCAGTGGCTGCTCTGAGAAATGCCGGCTGGGGCTCACCCCCCCCAGACCTGACTTGAGATGCCATCCGAGTTCTCTGAACCAGCCTCTCTTTGTCGATAAAATGAGAGACTGGGTGAGAGGAACTTGAAGGCTTCTTCTACTTTTGAGGGATAACTCGGTTCATCCGGTGGGATCTGTCTCCATGGCATTTTGCTTGGAGTCGGGTGTGCGTGTGTGTGTGCGCGTGTGTGTGTGTGCACGCGCACAGTGGACAGGCACTGGGAGAGGGGTCCCTCCCGCTCTGAGCACATGGATGGGTTTCTTTGGGTTGAAAGTGGGAAGGGCTCGGAGAACCCGTGCAGCCCCTGGGGACAGTCCCGCTCCCCCTCCCTGCTTCTCCTAACGGGGCTGTGCACACAGTTCCCGGCCGCCACGTGCCTACTGCATCCCCAGGGCGCCTGCTTAGTACACACCCAAACTGACTTGCAGACCACCCCTGGAGGACCCCTGGGGCAGAGGAAGTCCAGAGCAGGGGTGCGGTCTACAGTACTGGGCAGATTTGTCCGCTGAATTTGGGTCATGCTTCCCGGTGACCAAGTAACATAGTTCAGGTCAGTCACCCCTGGTCCCTCCAACAAATAAACGCTATATTTGATCTGCCTCATGTTCTTCTCAGATATATTTTTACCCCTCTGGCTCTATTTATAAACGCCGGGTGCCAGTCCCATGCCCAGCGCTGCAAACACGCCCTCCCCCTTTCCGGCCCGCTCCTGGGCTCAGCTGCGACGCAGGCTTGGTGTGGGCATAGCTGCCACCTCAGCCTGGAGCCTTAGGGTGGTCCCAGGGCCGGGTGCTGTGGTTTGTTGTTTGTTTGGGAGATCTGGTATACCAGCAGCTATCCTGGACCGTCCTTAGGCAAGTTCTTCGTAATTCTGCTCTGACCACATCGAGCAGGTGTTCAGAACTTGCAAGTTCACACAGGTGCTCACATACTTGCCTTTCTCCTTCCTCCCTGATCTACAAACCTTGAGCCATCTTCTAACTTCCCCAACAAATTCATAATTATTGCAATTAACACTAGTTCATGGCACCTCTCCTGATGATAACGAACCTTGTTTCATTATTATAAATGTTACTCATAGCTCGTGACGACTAACCGACGATTCTCGCCAGGGGCTGCCGTGTGGCCGTTGAGAGATTTGTACCTGTGTCCTCCCCAGAGTGACTAGAGGCCTGCACTCAGCCACTGGGCCGCTGACGGTCCCCTCACCAGCCCCAGCCGGTGGCAGCCCCCGGCCAAGGCTGCTGGGTGTCCTTCCCAAAGCCAGTGCACGGCGGGCGGGCGGCATCTGGCTTGGCCCTGGTTAGCTTCGGTCGGAAAGACTTACCAGCTCCTGTTCCTTAGGTAAGTCATCGGTAAGTCTCCGAGCATGTGTCGGCCTCGGCTTCCTCATGCGTACGGTGGGGTTCATAATGCCTACTCATGCGCACGGTGGGGTTCATAATGCCTTCTCACACGGTCTTTGCGAAGGACTGAAATGAGACAACATGGAAAGCTCTTAGCATGAGGCCAGACATTTAACATGTACTCTTCCAATAAACACATTATCATTATTATTACTTAAAATGCCTGCCATGGTCCCACATGGTGATGCCTAATAGATGCTCCTTGATTTGCAATCTGCAGCCAAGGGAGGCAGGGGTGGGAGTGTGGGGGTGGGAGTGGGGGTGGGGTAGGGATGGGAGTGGGGGTGGGGTGGGGATGGGAGTGGGGGTGGGGTGGGGATGGGGGTTAGGGGAGGTGGAGCAGGAAGCAGCAGCTCTTCCGTTCTGCTCTGGTGTTGAGGGAACTAAACCAGGTGGAGAATAAAAGTGATTTTTCTTGAAAGTCCCTGAAAGTTTTCACTGAGCTCCGGACAACACCTGTGCTGAGTATGTGCGTGACTAACCAGCTCCCTCTCTGTGCCCGCAAACCCAGGGCTCGACGGCAGGGCGGGATGTGAGAGCGACAGTGCACCGAGCTTGCGGACGGTGTCCCATCTGCGGGGCCAGAGGGGGACCGTGGCCCCTGCCGTGGAGGGGAAGGGAAGCCAGAGGCCGGGGAGGGAGTCCTGCTCCCGGGAAAAGCAGGTCCAGCCTCCACCCCCCTCCCTGTCGGGCTGGGATTGGGGGGCTTGGAGAAGGGGGTGGATTCTGGGGCGAGGCTTGGCTGAGGAAGGGAAGAGAAGGGAGCACGCTAGCACCGGGGCCGCTGTGACAATTTTCTGGGTGGGCAGCCTCGGGCAACAGACATTGTCTCCAAAGAAGCCCAAGTCACAACCACGTGTCAATAAGACTGTGCTGTCTCTGCAGGCTCTGGAAGCAGTCTGCCCATGCCTGTCCTAGCCCTGGCGTGGCTGGCCATCCTGGGTGTTCTCTGTGCCCCCGGTCACCCCATCTCCCTCTGTGTGTGCCTGTCCTGCACTTCTCCTCTGCTGAGAAGGGTCCCCGTCATAGTGGATTAAGGGACCACCCACCTACCCACCTACTCCCCCCCCACCCGCCTATTCACCTACCAACCTACCCACCCACCTACCTACCTAACGCTGAGGTTCTGGGAAGGATGTGAATTTGGGGGGGTCTTATCCAACCCCATCCAGGAAGGGAAATGAAGGGGAGAAGGAAGAATGGGAGGGCTGGTCATAACCCTCCCTTTCCCCTGCCAGCCTGGGAACTTGGCCCTGGCCCTCTGTGGTCCCCAGTGTCCCCCAGTCCGGCCTGGTGGAGAGCAGAGCCTTACTCTCCATCACGCCGCAGGTCAGCCCCCTGTCCAGCCACCCAGGAGAGACACCTGATGCTGCCCGGGGTGCTCTCCTCTCCTGCGCTCCCCCCACCTCACCTGCCAACGTCCACCCATCCTGCCCCAGGAGTCTCACCGCTTCCGTCCAGCCTCCAGGGCCGGGGTGCGAAACCCCTCCCTCCGTCCCGTGGCAGCTGGGTGCCGGCTGAGGACCTCGCCCCAGACCTTCTTGGCCTCGTGCTAGGACTGCGGCCAGGTGGCTGCTTCCCAGGGGTGCCACCTGCACTCTGAGGTCCAGCCGCGGCCAGCACAGCAGTTCCGAGGGGCTCTCTCCTGCCCACTGCCGCCGGGCCCTGGTCTGCTCCGGCTCCCCCAGCACAGCTCACCGAGCAGGGCTGCCAAGAGGGAGGACTTCACTCACCGCTTCGTGTGACTGTCTAGTGAGCGGATAACCCGGCTCACAGGAGAGACAGACTCGGAGCAAAGGGCTGCTCTTTGTCATCGGGCCAGTGGGTGACAGCCAGGCTTCGAAACTCCCCAGCCTCCGGACAAAGACAAGCTTAGAGCCCAGCGGGACATCCTGGGAGCTCCATCCTCAGCGCCCCACCTCCGGAGGCCAAGGTCCGGGGCACAGTCAGGGCGTCAGGGACAAGGAGCTACTGAGCGCGTCCCCGGCCCTCTGCACAAGCCTCCAGGTGCCCTCGCCCTCAGCCGCCCTTGGCCAAGCTCTCCCAGACCTGCCCCTCGGCCTGTCCACCCTGCTTGTGCCAGGCAACAGCGCTGCCCACCAGGGCTCCCAGGGCAGACAGGCCCCCAGCGCTCTGGCGGGACTGGTCTCAGCTCTCACCCCGAACCGGCTCCCGGCTCCCCAGCCTCTGCTGCCCCTGCTGGGCCGGTTCTGGCTGGTCTTCCCCGGACAGCCTCCCTACCCTGCCCTGCCCACTCCTCCCACGTCCGGATTCCGCAGACACCGAGGACGTGGTCAGGGCTCCCCATCGACTGCTGCCGCTGCTTTAGGAAGCACTGGACCCCTGCCCCATTCCTGGGAGTCGGTGAGGTCCTCTCACCGGCAGGTGCTGCCTGGCCCATCCTGCCCACAGCTCCGCCTCCCTGCCCTGCAACCCGAGCTCCTGAGACCACCTGAGTCCTCCAGCCTCCGGAGCGGGCGCGGCCTGTGGGGGTGCGGGCGTGGCCTGTGCTGAGTGGGCGTGGCCTGAGGGGTGGGCGTGGCCTGTGGGTTCTGAACTGATCAGAGAGATCCTTCCCTGGAAGCAGCAGCCTTTGACCAGTGACCCGCAGGGGTTGGGGAGAAGTAGCCCAGCCCTCTCCTCTGGAGTAAGACAGCTGGGAGTTGGGGTCCACATGGTCTCCCCGACCTAGTGTGACCGAGCCCTGGGGCCCACCGCAGTGACCTGCTCCTTAATTCACCTTGCTCGGGCCTCCTTCCCTTCCCGGCTTGGCTCCCACACCCCACAGGTGCTTCCTGGAGCACCTCCCCGGTCACCCCCGGCTGAACTCTTCTCTGGACTCCCAGCTCACGGTGGGCTGGCTTCTCGCTGAGATCCAAGTCCTCTCCCAGTGCACCCGGGTCCCCCCCGCATGCACTGCTGCCTCTGCACCTGGGCTCCTGGGCAACTCGTCCCGAAGGGTCCGGGCCCCACAGCTGCGATAGCAAAGCAGCGAGCCCAGCCTCGAGCCCAGGCTCCATTCCTACTGACACCACCAACTGGGTGACTTGCAAGTAATCCAGCCACCGTGAGCCTCAGTTTCCCCATGCAGAGTGCAGGGGACAATACCGTCACCCCCACCCAGGGGGGTTGCAGCAGCCGGTGAAATGATGGAGCATGAAGCCCAGGGATGAGAACAGGGCGCCCTCTTGGGGCTCCTAGCTCCCGTTCACACCCCAGACACGTCGCAGGGCCTGTGATGCTGAGTGACAGCCTGCTGTTCCTCCCTGGTTCCCCGATAACTGCCGCCCCCCTGCCCCCAGTGCATTTTGGCTCTGTCCATGGAGAGAAGAACCAGGCTTGGGGTTGGAAAAGTGAGCGCCAACCTCTGCTATTACCCCGCAGAAAGGTCGCCGGGTCAGAATCACTGCTGAGCCAGGACACGGAGGGAAACCAGCACCAACTGTGAGCAGGAATCAGAGAACCAGCTTCGCTCTGCGGCTGCTGGGCTCCCGGGCGGGAAGGTGACGGAGAAGTAAGGCCTGACCGCGCGAGCACCGCAGGAGGGGTTTCCTCCGGTGAAGGGCGTCCTACACGTGTGCAACAGGGTGACTCGGTCTCAGAGAGTGTGGACGGTGTGGACGTACAAGCACCAATCGAATGGGTCTGCTAACAATAGCAGCTTTGGGCCCTGGCCAGTTTGGCTCAGCGGTTAGAGCATCGGCCTTTGGGCCAGAGAGACCCGGGTTCGGTTCCCACTAAGGGCACGTACCTCAGTTGCAGTTTGTCCCCGACCCTGGCTGGGTCGTGCGGGTGGCAGCCACTCGATGTGTCCTTTTCATGTCCATGTTTCTCTCTCTCTCTCTTCTTCTCTCTCCCTCCCGCTCTATCTGAACAAAAAATGGAAAAATGTCCTCTGGTGAGGATAAAAATAAATAAATAATAGCAGCTTTGGGCCCGAAATGGCGCTGACGGCTGGGCTCCCACTGGGACCGCGTTTGTCCTTGCGGTGCCCTTAGTGGGGTTCCAGGCGGTCAGGCTGCACCTGGAAAACCCCTGTCCCTCTCTTTTTTCTATCGTCACCTGAGGACATTTTTGCATTTATCTTCAGATAGAGCAGGAGGGAGAGAGAGAGAAACATCGATGTGAGAGAGACACATGCCCTTAGCGGGAACCGAACCCGGGACTCTCTGGTCTGTGGGCCGACATTCTAACCGCTGGGCCAAACCAGCCAGGGCCCCTGTCCCTTTCTTACTCGACGTTCACATCAACCACTTTTACAGGAGGAACCCCACACTCCCAGAGGGGAAGCCAGGAGCCCGTGGGCACCTGCCAGGCCTCGAATCCACAGCTTCTGGCTCCACGGGACTAGATGCACGGCTGGAGCAAGTACTGAGAATGGCAGGAGGGGGCGAGCGTGCCAGCCAGAGGGACCAGCGCGACCTCAGCGCCAAATGAATACGTGCTGAGGCTCTGGCCGGGTGGCTTCGCTGGCACAGCCCCAGGAAGCTGACAGGCCAGGACGCTTCGCGTCTGTGGAGTTACTCAGACACGCCGAGCAGGGCGCCGCCCGCGGCTGGGTAGCTGGTCTCTGTCCGCTGGCCGGCGAGGCTGGAAGAATAACGTGAGCTCCCAGAGTGGACAGACACTTACTGGAGAAACTTCCTTTAAGGAGACCATTTTGCTTGGTTGGAAAACAGTCCTGTTGGCCTGGCTGGTGTGGGTCAGTGGTTGAGCGTCGACCCTGCACCAAGAGGTCACCGGTTCGATTCCCGGTCAGGGCACATGCCCAGGTTGTGGGTCCGACCCCCAGTGGGGGGGCATGCAGGAGGTGGCCCATCGATGTTCTCTCTCATCGATGTTTCTCTCTCTCTCTCCCTTCCTCTCTCTCTCTAAAATCAATAAAGAAAAAACAAAACAAAAGCAGCAGCACTTTCAGAACAAACGGTGTGAGTGTATGCGCTCAGAGCCGAGGTGTGGGGCTGTGCCGTGACCCACAGATGTGCTGGGCTCCAGATCTTGGTGCCCCCGGTTGTGTCCGGTGAGCACAAGAGACCCCATGAGCTCCTCCAGGCCTGTTTCCTCGCCTGTGCCAGGCCTCCGGGGCCTGCTGTGTAGACGGGATCGCTTAGGCTCTCAGGGGCCAGAGCCACCCTGGGCAACAGGCGACCTGGCAGCCGTGCGCACAGTCCGAGCTGCCGGACAGCGAGATGCTCCCGCTTACTGGGCCGCCAGGCTCCGCTCTGCAGCTCAGCGTCGGTTCGCCGACCCTGCTGGAGCCCCCAGGGAATGCGTGGGACTCGCTTTCTGAAGCCTGAGAAACTCCGGGCCCATGGGATCTGCGCAAGCCCGACCCGTGCGCGACAGACATGGTGCAAGGTCACAGAGGAGGGCAGGGGGCCGGGCCAGGTGGGCCTGTGCTCCTCTGTCTGCTCCTCGGAGGTCGGCTGGGCTGTGGGGGTCTCCTGGGGCTTCCGGAACACAGTACCCAAGATGGGGGGCTGAACGCCGCAGAACGGGATTCTCTCCCCGCAGTAAGGTGTCCGCGGGGAGGTCCCTTCAGGAGGACAGCCCTGCCCAGGCCTCGACCCCAGTTCCTGGGGCTCAGCCGTCCTGGGGGTTCCTCGGCTCCGATCTCTGCCTCTACTGTCGCCCGGCATCCTCCCTGTCTCCCCTCTTCTCGTAGGAGCACGAGTCCTACTGAACTTAGAGCCACCCCGTCCAGTGTGGCCTCGTCTGAACTGTTCCAGGAGGTGTGTGTGACATGGGCCCGAGAGAGAAGAGGGTGGCTCCGACCCGAGGGAGGGTGCTGCCGACCTGGGGGGGGGGGGTGAGCTCAGACTAGGGCATGTGGAGCGAGGGAGACGCGCGGGGCAGCTGCTCACGGGCAGCAGTGTCTCCCAGACTTGCCGTGCAGCCCTGAGCGGGGGCCGGACAGGGCCTGGCCACCATGTTGTAGGAAGCAGAGGGACAGTCGGTGACACAATGGTTAGCCATATGGCTTCACCCTGGCGGCACCCAAGTCCCTTGCACCTGTGTCCCAGGCTCCAGACAGCGCCATTCCTGACTTCCGGCCACTGCTCTGGAGCAGGGGGCACTGCCGGGTAACACAGTGTGGAGTATGGAGAGGACACCAGGCTCCGGAGCCATGGAAACTGGAAGGCGAACCTGCCTCCATCCCTACAATTCATCACCAGGCTGCTCATCTGAGAGTAAATGAGGACACTGTTAGCTCTTCCCAGGACAGCAGGCAGACATGGGACGGTCCCGGTGCCCTGACACTCACCAGGCGTTCAAGCCCCGTCCTGCCACACCCCTGCACGTCCTCTGTGTTGGCCTGGAAACTTGCACCTGCCACCTGTCTCCTCCTCCAGGCCAGGTCTGGACGCTTCCCGCCTGGATCGTGGCCTCCACCTCCCAGCTGACTTACCTTCTTCTGCATCTCCAGGTCACCACGCAGTCATCTCAGGGCACAGACCTGGTCACACACCTGTGCAGAAGCCCTGGGCAGGTCCCCCTTGCCTGGGCGGCACATTCCGAACCCCAGCCTGGCATTGCAGACCATGGAGTCTGGTCCCTCCAGCGTTCCTGTCCTACCTTTCTTTACCTGGGCCCCACTGCAGCCTGCCTCAGGACCTTGGTTTATGCCACTTCCTCAGCCAGAATATCCTCCCTGTCTTTGGAAACCAATCCATCCTTCAGTCAACCTGCCAAAGGTCATGAAGGCCCCACGTAGAAGATTCTAACCATCTGACCAGCTCTCCCCAACCTCAGTCCGTGTGTCCACCCCGGTCAAGTTAGTGCCCGCAGCATCGGTCCACCCACCAGTAAAATGAGGGCACCTGACACACCTGCTGGAACTCTGGTGAGGACCACAGCCCAGAAGTTGGTTTTGCTCAGTGGTTAGAGTGTTGTCTACAGTTTGATTCCTTGTCAAGGGCATGTATCTTGGTTGTGAGACTGATCCCTGGCCCCAGCTGGGGTTGTGCGGGAGACAACCAATCGATGTGTCTGTCTCACACTGAGTTTCTCTCTCTCTCTCTCTCTCGCATTTTTTCTCTCCCTCCCTCCTTTCTTCCCTCCCACTCTATCTAAAAAATATCAATGGAAAAATATCCTTGGGTGAGGATTAAAAAAATAAGAAAATATTATTACTTTTTTTTTTTTTTATCCTCACCTGAGGACATTTTTCCATTTTTTGTTCAGGTAGAGCGGGAGGGAGAGAGAGGAAGAGAGAGAGAGAGGAACATCGATGTGAAGGGACACATCAAGTGGCTGCCACCCGCACGACCAACCAGGGCCGGGGACAAACTGCAACTGAGGTACATGCCCTTAGCGGAAACCGAATCCGGGTCTCTCTGGACCGCAGGCTGATGCTGCAACCGCTGAGCCAAACCGGCCAGGGCATATTATTACTTTTTTAAGGCTCTGCCCAAATGGCTTCTTGACCAGCCCCTCAGACTTAGCCTCTCAGGGTTCACCCTTCCCTCCTGTTATCCCATTTCTCCCACTCTCTGCCACGTTTAGTGCAAGGCCCCTCGCATTAGAACTCGTGCCTGTGTTTTCTCCATCAGACCTCTCCTTGCACCATGGTGTCCTGGCGCTGGGCACCCGTCTAATTGGAGACGTGTCACACAGCACCTGGTGCAGGCCTTGTACACTATAGGTGCATATTAAATGCTCACTGAGCTGTTTTTAAAGTCCATGGAGCATCCCTGATCAGTTTGGCTCAGCGGTTAGAGCATCGGCCCATGGACCAAAGGGTTGCAGGTTGGATCCCCAACCCCGGTCAGGGTTGTGCGGGAGGCAAGCAATCGATGTGTCTCTCTCACAAGGATGTTCCACTCTATCTAAAGATCAATGGAAAAATATCTCCAGCTGAAGATTAACAAACAAAAACAAATAAATTCCATGGAGCAGGTAGCCAAGGTAGCCAAGGTCAGGGTCAGGAGAAGCTCAGTGGATTCAGGGGTAACTGGAGTTGGTTGGATAATTCCCATTTTACCCCCGAAGAAACGGAGGCTGAGAGGTTGGGTAACTTGCCCAAGGCCACGAGGCTATTAAGGGGTAGGCCCACACCTCAAACCCAGATATAATTCCGATCCCTGCCCACTTGGCCGCAATGCAGGTGAAGAGAAACGTGGGCTCTGGAATGAACTGTAGACATTACTCAATTCTCTGTACTGCAGGCCGACGCTCTAACCGCTGAGCCAAACCGGCCAGGGCGACATTACTCAATTCTATGGCCATCATTAATGGTCCACCTTTCCAAAACCAGAATGTATCTCTCTTTTAGCATTCGTTCATTCATTCACCCCTGGTCTCACTTATTCGTCCATTAAGCACCTGCTGGGCCCCAGGCATCCTGACCCTTCCTTCAGCACACGAATACTGTGCCGTGCCCGGGGACCTGACTCGGAGCTGGCCTAGGCTCCACAGAGAACATGTCACCTTCTATATGGGTCAGAATGCCCTCCCTGCTCAGTGAGCTCCGTGTTGGAATGCAGGTGCAGAAATTAGGGCACGTTTCCCAGAAAAGGTGGCATGTGAACTGAGTCTTGGAGGATGAAGAGGATTTTTAAAAGGTGGGCTCTGAGGGAAAAGGGCATTCCAGAAGTAGGGCACAGCATGGGCAAAGGGCTGGCGGCCCCGGGTGCAGGACGCACGGAGGGAAACCTGTCTGCAGCAGCAGCACAGGGCGCCTATGTCTGCCTACAAAACCGTGGGGTTGGTTTTCCTCCCCATCACCAATTCCCCCAGGTCAGAGAGCACCCAGCCCCGGCCCTTGGGCGTGCTCAGGAATCAGGTGAGGATGAAAACAACAGAGAGGCACGTGGACGGTCCCTTCTGTAATCTGCACTAATTAACAGAAACTTGGCAAACAGAATGTCTCTACAGTAGGCGCCACTATCCTCCAAGTCTGTGTGGGTCATGAACAACCTGAACATCCCCTCTGTTGATTTCAATACAGGCATGGCCAATAAAATTGTTATAAAGTTTTACCAAAAAGCCAGTGACACTTACAGAGATTACAGTAGGAACCCTCTCATTGCTCCCGCTCTCTGGCCCCCTGAACGCTGGTCCCCTGGGCAGTCCACCCTGAGTTGGACACCACCTGAGCTGAACCCAGGATGGAAGGAGCCAGAGCCTCCTTGGGGCACCCAGTTAGCCTTTTTATTTTCCATTTGATCGCTTCTCGGCCTTTTGGCTAAGATCAAGTGTGTATTTTGCATTTGGGGAACTCTGGTTCTCCCTGGCTGGTGCTAGCCCCAGTGGAACACCACCACTTAGAACACGTGTTAGTTTCCGGTTGAATGACAGAGCTCAGGAGCTAACCAGTGACCCTTGCTGAGAGCTTCCCAAAGGGGGCAGGAATGACAGGCCCCCAGTGTTTGGGGAGCCCAACATGTCACTTGTGGTAAATGAACTAATAAGAGTCCAAAACTACATTGGGGTCCCCAGCTGAAGAAATTTCCAAGTGCTGCTGACCCTAGACATAATTCGTGGCAGGTTGGCATAGGCTGAAAGGGGCATTTGTTGACGGACTGCGCCTGGGTATGTTCTGTGCTGCGGAGGAATATGAAGTCACACCGATTTATCAGTGTAAACGTTTGCTTTGAAGTAGGATCTCACCATTTCTCCCCAGCGTCTTTCGAACATATGGGACGCGATGCACAGGGCACAAAGCATTCCGACGTTAATTGACGAGGATGGTAACTCCACGACCGTGATATCGACTCGGAGACATTAACCTCCCGGCTGCGGCCTGGGAGTTCGGAAATGTGATCTCCGCCGCTGCACTTATAATTGTTTTATGTCACATTGACCGGGCGTGTTTACGATTTTTAACAACAGTCTTAAAAAGTCCGGTGACATCTGTTGAGAGTTTAATTGTGAGTGTAAAAAAAAAAAAAAAAATCATTAAAGGAACAGTCAAGAGATCAATTTTCATACTGTTTAAGCAACACGACGGCCATCAGGCGGTGGGGGCGTCTGGCGGCAGGACTAATTCCTTCTCCCAAGTCGAGCGCTCGTGTGCAGGAGGGAGCAGCGATGGAAGCCGTTTAAATAAAGTAGGAAGGGAGGCGGACCCAGGAAGGGAAAGAGGGAGCAGGGAATAGAGGGGTCGGCGAGGGCCAGAGGAGAAAAGAAATGAAAATGGACATTTTCCCTCCCACCTAGAAGTATCTTTCACCCCGGTCTTAGGCTGGGCTCCCCAGCGGAGGGGGATGGGGCATCCCGTTAGCCGGGGGTGCGCAAGAGGACGGCGGCGTCGCGGGCGCCCACTCGGAGCGCCCCGCCGGAGCAGTCCCGGAGCAGGCGCCCCGAGCCGCGGGCCGGCAAGTTTGCACCCTTCGGTGCCACCACTTTTGTTCTCCGCTCGGGGCGCCGGGCCGCGGCCGGGCTGCAGTGCGCACGCGCGGGCGGGGCTCCGGCGGCTCCGGCACCGCCCCCCGCCGCCCCGGCCTGCTCCATCCGGGCACTGCCGAATTAGCATCGGGCCGAGGCACAACTTTGCCGAGACCTAGCGAGATCCAGGCGCGCGCGCCGGAGGAAATATAGTCCCTGCCGGCGGGCGGCTCGCGCGGGAGGCGGTGGCGGCGGGGCGGGCGCGCGCCGGGCTGCGCGGGGCTCCCGGCGCCGGGGGGCCATGCGCCGGGCGGCGCGGGCAGCCCGGGGACCCGGCGCAACTTGCCGGGCATCCTGAGGAGTTGGGGTGGCCGCGGGCTCGGCGCCGCGGCGCCCGGACGCCTTTCTTGCCCCTCTCCAGAATTCCCCTCCCTTTCGGTCGTGGGGGAGGGGCTCGTGTCCCCCCTCCCGGGAGGCCTGAACCACCCCCGCCCACTCCCGCCCCAGCGGAGCGGTGCAACTTATCCGGGGCCAGGGCCAAAGTGAGAGCAAAGTGCTGCCCAAGTTGCCGGGATGGAGCTGCAGAGCCGGCCCGAGGCGCTCGCGGTGGAACTCGCGTGCCACCAGGTAGGCGGCCGGGGGCCCCGGGCCGGGGTGGCAGCTCCAGGGACCCGAGCCTGGCGTCCAGTTCCTCCTCGCAGGGTCTACTCGACTAGAGGTGCCCGGAGGGGGCTCCTCCTCGAGCCTGACCGGGGTGGGGGAAGTAGGCACCTGCCGGACCCCACTGGGTTCCCTCTCCATCCCCCTTTCGTGCAATCCTGCGCAGTTTGGGGTTGGGCGGGTTGGGGGGGTCGGGGGCTCGTGGGACCCGAGCCCGGTGTCTTGTCTTTCTCGACACGGGGACTGCAGGACTGAGGGTGCCGGGTGGGGACCTTTCGTGAGCTGTCCCGGGGTCTGTGCGAGTGTGTGCGCCGACCCCCTGCGGCCCCCACCCCAGTGCAACCCAGCACAGTTTGCAAAAGTAGTTTTGGTGATGTGTTGCTGGGCGAACAGCGGCGTGGCGGCCCGAGCCCGAGCGGTATTGCGGCGTGCGCGTGTGTGTGTTGGGAAGATTAGGACGCGACTTGAATATTTATGAGCATTGCTCGACACGGACTCGCCGTGTTTACTTGGCTCTTTGTTCCTCCCCCCTCCCCCGGCACACACTCACACTCACACTCACTCGCACACGCACCCCGGCCTGCAAACTTGCACGGCTCGGGGCGCGCCGCCGGGTGGCTTCGGCCCCCGCCCCGCCCCGAGAGCTGCCCCAATGAGGCGGCAGCCACAGGTAAGCGGCCCCGCACGGCACTGCCCGGCCACCGTGCGTGCGGGACGCGGCCGGGGAACTTGGGGGACGCTGCGGGGCGGGGGCTGAGGCTCGTGGGGCTCCGGGCGCACCCGACCCCCCTGGGCTGCTAGTCTGAGCCCACTCCTCCGTGTTTCCGCAGAACGGCGATCTCAAGAAGCAGCTCCACGAGAGGCAGCCGCGGATCACCGCGCTCAGCGACAAACAAGTAAGCGAGCTGGAGCCTGCGCCCACCCCACGCCAGGGTGGGGAGGAGGGGTCGCCGGGTACTTTGGCAGCACCCTAAAAAGTGCCGGCCCTGGCGCCGCGCGCTCAGACTCCCAAAGGAGTCCCTGTGCCATCCTCAAAGTTACCTGCCCTCCCCCCTTTTCTGGAAAGAAAGAGCCGGGTTCTCGGAGGCCGAGGGGGAGAGCGTAGTGGCCGAAAGACAGGAGCTGCACTTAAAAGGCGGCGAGCAGCCCGGCGTCCATTTTGAGTTGGTGGACATGTTTTTGGAATGTGGGTATTTCTCTCGGCCATGCGCCCCTACTACACGCTGGTGTGAGGGTAGGGGGTAGAGGGGGCAGTAATTCGGCCCTGGACACCAAACTACTTAGAAGAGATTTCTGGGTTCCACTGCAAATCATATTTACCGAAGCGTTCTTCTGGGCGCCACCTCCCCTCACTTCTCCAGCATCACTTTTTATTCTTGGAACCTGACGCCAGCTCCCGGGGAACAAAAGAAATGCGCCCCCGGGACCCCCCCAGTCCTGCCCCAACTTTGGTCTGCGGGCGTGAGGTGTAGATTGGGACCCAGGGGAAGCACGCGCTGTGGGGGCCGCGGCTGCCGACCCCCTCCCGGCTCTTTGGGGAGGAAAAGTTGTCCATTGTGACTTAGTTGCGCTGAGCTCAGCGCCCGAGGTTTCAGCACCACGAACAGATGCCGCCGCCGGAGCGCGGCCGGCCGCGCGCCCCCGCCCCCTCCCTCGCCGCCCCGCGCGCCCCTCCCCCTCCGCTTCCCCCTCCCCGCACACGCGCTCCCGCCCCTTCCCCCGCGCCGCCCGGAGCCGAGAACTTTGAGCGGCGCAGCCAATGGCGCTCCCGGGGCTCCGAGGCTGGCGGGGGGCGGGGGCGCCGGCGCCCCTCCCCGCTGCCCCCTCCCCTCCCTCCGCCCACCCCGCGGGCCCGCCCCCGCCCGCCGCGCCCCCTGGCCTTCGATCGCTGTTCTTTCGGAATGCCGGCCGCCGCCGTCAGCGCCAAACTTGGACAGCGCCCGCCCCCGCCCCCTCCCCCTGCTCGGCCTCGGATCAGGTCCCCTCCTTCCTCCCCCAGTCCTGGCCCGGGAGGCCGGATCAGATACCCTTTCCCCCGAGGAATTTTCGGCGGGGGGAGCGGGAGACCCGGAGGAGCTTGGCGGGGG
Source organism: Molossus molossus (assembly GCF_014108415.1). Taxonomy (NCBI): domain Eukaryota; kingdom Metazoa; phylum Chordata; class Mammalia; order Chiroptera; family Molossidae; genus Molossus; species Molossus molossus. The sequence goes on from NW_023425362.1 coordinate 3,852,630, forward strand.
TGGCGGCGACTGCAGAGAGAAGAACTCGGAGGCCGGGTGTTCATTTCGAGTCTTTAAAGTTGAAAAGTGGTGGGAGGGGGCGTGCGGGAGAGGAGGGGGGCGGGGGTTGCGGAAAGAAAGATGGCTGTTCCCCGCCGCGGGTCCGCGCCTGGTCGGGGGCTCCCGGCTGGACGGGAGGGTTGGGACGAATCCATTAACCCCTTTCTGCCGGTGCCGCGGCCCCCTCCCCGGCCGCGCGCACCCGTCCTGGAGTGGAAGCTTCCATTCCCGCCGGAGGGGGGCCCGGCGCGCGGCCCCGGCGAAGTCGGGGAGTTCGCGGGGGGAGGGGACCCAGGCCCGGCATTACCATTTTGATTGCTTTGATGCCATTTTTGGAGGGGGAGGGGTTGGAAGACCCTTCTCCGCTGAGCACAAAGATGTTTAATCACTGTGTAGAATCAAATCAGATACTTTCTTTAAAAAAAGAAACCTCCGCCAAATCTGGCACAGTGTGATAGCTGAGGGTTACTAAGCCCTTTTTTTCCACTGGGTAAAACGGCAAGTTGTTGACTCTTACGCTCCGATAGAAGATTTAAAAGAGAGAGAAAATCCTGTAATCCCGCAGCTTTTATTGCAACAATGTCTCTTTATGTGTGCTTCTGCATGGCAATAGTTTTACTATTCGGAGTGGCTTTTCAGAGCTCAGGTTTGATCATTTCTTCTGTATGTGTAGCAACTATTTCAAGCCTGTTTAAATTTTTATGATGATCGTAAATGAGTAGCTATTTATTATCTGTCATGCCGGAATTTAGATGAGGGTGAGAGAAACATTGGAAAATCCTGTTCGGAGGCTGCAGGAAGGAACTGTCCGACTCCAGGCTGCCTTTGCCTTTAAATTTGAATGGGGAAGGATGCTTGTGAACGGAATGCACCTCCATCTTTGTGTGTGTGAGTGTGTGTGTGTGTGTGTGTGTGTTTAAGAAGAAAGACGACGAGGAAAACTTTTGTTCTCTGGCCTTTTAAAAATGTTTCTCTTTCAAATGACTAAAAATAATACCCTGTAAGCAGCCAGGGATTGGCCTGGCCAACCGAACTTGTGTTGGTAACTGGAAGTGTGTTGTTTTTCCATTTCCCTTTGTGGCATTTTATATAACAAGGGCTCATAAAAGAGGGAGGGGAGGGGGCTGGGGCCGTGGTGCAGCATGCTAATAAAGCTGCCTCGTCTCTCCCAAGCTCCGGGGTGAAACCTTTCAGAGGTCACCTGTGAAATGAGTTGGGTAGACTTAACATTTACTGGTCTCTCTCTCCTTGGGAGTTTGGTGGTGATTGGCAGCTTGGCTGGGGAAAGGTCAATGAACTAGCTCTTGGAGGTGATTCTGAGCTGCACCCCAGCTCTGCTTGGTCACCCCAAACCTGCCCAGGAGGAGCTGAAATGTGGGAACAGGGGTGAAGAGGCCAACATTTAAGAGTTTGTTTTTAACTGAACATAAATTTAAAGGTAGTGTTCATTTATAGATTTGCTTGGGGAGAAACTCATACCATCTGCACCTACAGAGATAGATGTGTTTTTGTGCCGCTGCCGCGTGGAATGTGGGATATAAAGGTTAAGTTTCAATTAAAATTGCACACGTGGATGATGAACTAGATAGTAAATGAACGAATGACCCCATTATCCACATCTGTTAGAAATACAATAGCAGCTGAGTAATATCTCTTGGTGTGTAGCCATCAATTTTCCATTCATACCCTTGGCACTGAGATTTTTTTCCGTTACTTCTAGAAACACGGACAAGTGTTTAAAGATGTTTATCAGGGACTCCTAGAAGTAAATAGTTGGTTGTTGATCAGAAGTGGAGAGAAACACATCTGTCTAACTCCCCAGTGTTTTCCCCGTCATTGGTGGGCTGAGGGGTAAGAAGACAATCAGCTTCCTTAGGACCCAGCTATTTGAAAACAGAGTTCATATTTTTTCTTTAAAAAAGAAGAAGGCCTGGAGAGTTGATGAGAGTGGCCAGGTTGCGTTCCCAGGTGTGGCGGCACCCGGTGGCTTGTGATTCTGGTGGAGCCCGGACCCCTCTTCTTTAACGAGATGTGATGTGTGAAGACTCCATTAGTTGCTCCAGTGGTTTTATGCCATGAATTTGCAGCGCATGCAGAGAGGTGGTAACATTTTTATCTCGATTGTCAAGCAACAAGCACTTCTGTGTGAATAACAGACTAATCACAGATACGGGAGGGTTTTCTCTTCTCCCTGTTCGGTGGCCTCAGCGCAACATTGGGGTGCCGCGTGTTGTGGGCATCTCCAGGCCTGAACTTCGCGCAGTTCGCTTCCCCACAGAGGGGCCTGCTGTGTGGCTGCAGTCCATGCTGGTGGGGAGAGAGCCCGGGCCTGGAGGTGAACTCGGGGCCTTGTGCTCTGCGCCATCTGTCGATTTGACGGACGCTGGACTCCGAGAGGCTGTCTTCATGCGCAGAAATAAAAATGTCTTCTTGAAGGTATTACGTACGTGGCATCGCCCGGGCGCTGAATCATGTCTTCGCTGTGATTCACTGGCCACACTGGACACCAGAGGGGTTCCTCCTTGGGATTGTTCACCCCGGGAGACTGCAGGGTAGAACCTTCCCGATGGTTTGCGGGCCTGCACTACAGGGAAGTCCTGTTTTCCAGGTTCTCTCCCCAAGTCTGCTCCTGTCCAGGAGATGACATTGTCATCCTTCTGATGGAGAGTCTGAGATCTCATTCTTCAAATGGCATCATTACGTGTTACAGAGAAAAGCCGTGTCATCTCCAGCACCCCTCCTTTCATCCTCTGCAGGAAGGGACATGGAATTGACACACTGGGGCAGTCCTGGCCTTGCCCAGGGCCACCTGTGTGCCCTTGGCCCCTTGCTGCCCCTCACACAGCCGAAGTGTCCTGGGCCCACACTTTGTCTGAGCCCGTTCCTGGACCCTCCGCCTCCATCCTTCCATCGCCCTGGCCCCTCCCACCACCATCTCTCAGCTGAAAGACTGCAGCATCCTCCTCACTGTATCCACTTAACAAAAACAAACACCCAGCATTATCGAGGTACCATTCACATATCATATGACCCACCTATTTAAAGTGTACCGTTAAGTGGCTTTTGTGTGTTCACAGATCTTTAGGACCATCACTACCCTCCATCTGAGGAGGTGTTCATCTCAAAAAGAAACTCTGGCTATCAGCCCCCCGCCCCTCCCCCCGCCCTCAGGTACCCTCATCCACTTCCTGTTTCCAGGAGGGGCCTCTTCGGGACTTTCGTGGGAATGGAGTCGCACGCGCTGTGGTCTTGCAAGAGCAGCTTCTTTCAATGAGCACCAGGTCGCAAGGTCCCTCCAAGTTGCAGGCTGTATGAGTACCGCGTTCCTCCTTAGGTCTGAACACTTCTCTGCTGTCAGGATGGACCGCGTTCTGTCTGTCCATCCACCAGCCGAGGGACACTTTCTGGTTTCCAAACCTTTGGGCCCTTCCGCTGCCGTCCCCACCGGGGCAAGTGCCTTCAGACCCGCTGGCCATCGCGGCACCCCCTTGCTGTCGGGGTGACACCTGAGGGCCCGCAGAGCCTGCAGGGATGGCCTGCCCGCCTGCTCGGCCTCTGCTGGGCACCCTCCACCTCACTCCGGTGCCGGCAGTGTGGCCCTTGGTGGCTTGCCGCCTGGAGCGTTTTCCTGCCTCTGGACACAGTGGCTGCAGTGAGGAGGCTGCTGCAGTCCTCCAGCTGAGGGGGCTGGCCACACGGTCCTCATCTCCTTGTGACCGCCAGACTGTGAGCTCCCTGAGGGTGGCCGCCCCCACTCCCAGCAGGGCCAGACTGTGAGCTCCCTGAGGGTGACCGCCCCCACTCCCAGCAGGGCCAGACTGTGAGCTCCCTGAGGGTGGCCGCCCCCACTCCCAGCAGGGCCAGACTGCAGGCTCCCTGAGGGTGGCCCCGCCCCCACTCTCAGCAGGGCCAGACTGCAGGCTCCCTGAGGGTGGCCGGCCCCACTCCCAGCAGGGCCAGACTGTGAGCTCCCTGAGGGTGGCCGCCCCCACTCCCAGCAGGGCCAGACTGCCGGCTCCCTGAGGGTGGCCGCCCCCACTCCCAGCAGGGCCAGACTGCCGGCTCCCTGAGGGTGGCCCCGCCCCCACTCTCAGCAGTGCTCCCTGGGGGCTGAGCACGCGCTCACTGAAGCACTGGATGACTTGTGAAAAGATGGTGTGAGGGTTAGCGGTGATGTCCTATCTGTCCCTGTGGAGTCCCTAGTCTGTAGTAGGCATGCGGCAAATGGTAGGCTTGCATTTATTTATTTACTTATTTGTTATCTTTATTGATGTTAGCGAGAGAGGAAGGGAGAGGGAGAGAGATAGAAACACCGATGGGAGAGAACATGGACTGGCCGTCTCCTGCATGCCCCCCACTGGGGATTTGACCCACAACCTGGGCATGTGCCCTGACCGCGAATCAAACCGGCGACCTCTTGGTGCAGGGCCGATGCTCCACCACTGAGCCACAGCGGCCGGGCACACATGGTAGGCTTCTAAAACCTGTGTTTGAAAAGAGAGGACACAGAGATGAGTAAGACAGCAGCTCCCTGGCCTCAGAGACCTCACGGGAGAGTGAGGTGCAGACGACCGAGTTTCGGGGACCCCGGAAGAGTTCTGTGAGAGCGTGTGGTGGGGTTCCTGCGTCGTGTCTGGCTGCAAGTTGAGGACGGCTTCCTGGAGGACACCGGGGGTGTGGGCACGAGGAGCCCGAGGCCAAGGCCGCTAAGGGAAAAGGCAGGTGTCTGCAGTAGAACCGTGGGAGGCCGGCGGGGAGAAGGTAGGTGGGGCCTGAGCAGGGGGGCCTCTGACCCCGTGGAGGGCCTGCGTTTCCAGATGAGGAGGCGGGAGAGTGAAGGAGCGTGAACTCCCCTGGGGTGACCCCCACCCGTGCTCCACAGATGTTGGTCAGCTGTGTGGGAGGCCCTTGCAGGGATGGTGGCGCCCTGCATGACCTGGGAGAGGAGGCTGGAGGCTGCTGGACCCGTAGTGCTGGGCGACCGTACGTAACAGGCTGTGAGGCTGCGGCCACGTGGTGACCCTCCTGCCTTCACTGGAGCTGTTCAGAGCTGAGAAATTAGTGGAGACACTTGCAGGGGCCTCCAGAAGGCGACCCAGGGGGCACCTCTGCTCAGCTGGTTAAGGAACACAATGTGTGTGTGTGCGCGCGCGTGCGTGTGTGCATGTGCACGTACTTGCATTTATTGGTTGCATTTTCATGATTGATTTTATTTTGACTATAAAGTACATAATAATAAATATATTAATACATACCAATAAGTGTAATACGTGTGAAGTCTGTGTGTGTGTGTGTACTATCACTTAATTTGTCCAGGATTATGTCACTGAAGTGAGAGGGTCTGTTTTTGACATGAGAAAAATAATCATCGTTCTCTTATAAAGTAAAATCTTACTGAGGAAGGCGAGATCAACGTTCTTACTATTATTTCTGCAGCGTTTAGGTCATAAAAAAAAGTTCTCCTTTTAAAAAGCTTTTATTAGAGCCTTGGCCAGGTGGCTCAGTTGGTTGGAGCGTCATCCTGTACACTGAAGGGGCACGGGTTTGATTCCCGGTCGGGGCAGGTGCCTGGGTTGCGGGTTTGGTCCCTGGTTGGGTGCATGTGGGAGGCAGCCAACTGCAGCTTCTCTCACATCGATGTCTGTCTGTCTGTCTGTCTGTCTCTCTCCCCCTTCTTCTGTCTCTAAGATCAGTATACATATCCTCGGATGAGGATAAAAACAAAGTTTTTGTTTTTTATTCTCACTCGAGGACCTTTTTGCATTTATCTTCAGATAGAGCAGCAGGGAGAAAGGGAGGAAGAGAGAGAGAGAAACATCAATGTGAGAGAGACACATCGACTGGCTGCCACCCACATGACCCCAAGCGGGGCCAGGGACAAACTGCAACTGAGATACATTCCCTTAGCAGGAACTGAACCTGGGACTCTCCGGTCCGGGGCCGACATGCTAACAGACACTGAGCCAAACTGGCCACGGCAAAAAAAAAAAAAAAAAAAAGTTTTTATTATAAAAGAAACACATGCTTATTGGGAAAAGAATTCCCAGTACAGACTTGAAAGCCATAAAACGTGAGCCCCCCCCAAACCCAGGCTGGCGGATGAGCCGTGCTGGCTTTGAGGGGTGTCTGCAGGGCACTCTGTACGCTCGAACACCTACCACACTGAACATGCCTAGTGGACGCACCGAGCATACGCTGGCTCAGCCTGCTCCGTACACAACCTGGATTGTACGCTGGCTCAGCCTGCTCTGTACACAAGCCTGGATTGTGGACATCTGGGAACAACCCGGTTTAAGTCTACAAACCTTTAACCAACCAACTCCTGCCAGGTAGTGGGGATCTGGAGGTGATGGTGGGTGGTCACAGTGATGTCTCATTTTATAAGACTTCACACTTGCCACGTGAAGGCACTGCTTGCAAACATTGTCACGTCAGGTGGGGGAGGCAGGTTGCCGCACTTCCCATCCCATGGGGCCCAGTAAGCTGCTGGAGATGGCTCACCACCAGACTCGCCGGGCCCTGCAGTCATAACCCCAGGGTTGACACCCCAGCGTCCTGCCTCTGGGTGGACCCCGGGCAGTCAGCTCACCTCCTTGAGCCCTGTTTCCTCTCCGTGCAGCAGGTGCACTGAGGCCTCCCTCACTCCCTCCCTCCCCGCGCTATTCCGATGAAACCAGATGCTAGACACGCAGCGGTTGGCGTGGAGAGAATTGTGGTCGCTGCGTCTGGCCACAGGCAGCTCCCTGGAGCCTGCCCTGCGCCGGGGCAACTGGAGCCTTTGCGCGGGTCTGGTCCCCCTTCGGGCATCCTGGTGCTCGTCACGCCTGGTGGAGGTGGACGGTGACTGTGCCGTCTTCTCTGTCGGCTCAAGGTGTTCACTTTAATAGTTTAGACTCTTAAGACACCTGCTGTTGGAGCTGTACAATTGATTTCAATTAACTCTGACTTCTTTCGATGGCATGAGTTTGATAATCCAGTAATCCCACGGTGCCTCATTAGAGCTGCTGGCCGTGGTGCTTTGCCCTGAGTTCCACCAAGTGTTTCTTTCACCGCCTTTGTTCAGGAGCTGAGTCACGGACGTGGCGCCGGTCCTGCCTCACGTGTGGGCCACGCTGACCGTGGTGCCGGTCCTGCCTCACAGTGGGGCCCACTCTGACCATGTCACTGGTCCTGTCTCACCATGTGGCCCACCCTGACTGTGGCGCCGGTCCTGCCTCACTGTGGGGCCCACTCTGACCATGTCACTGGTCCTGTCTCACCGTGTGGCCCACCCTGACTGTGGCGCTGGTCCTGCCTCACTGTGGGGCCCACTCTGACCATGTCACTGGTCCTGTCTCACCATGTGGCCCACCCTGACTGTGGCGCTGGTCCTGCCTCACTGTGGGGCCCACCCTGACCGTGGTGTCGGTCCCGTCTCACCGTGTGGCCCACACTGACCGTGGCCTCAGTCCTGCCTTAACCGTGTGGCCCACCCTGACTGTGGCGCCAGTCCTGTCTCACCGTGTGGCCCACCCTGACCGTGGCGCTGGTCCTGTCTCACTGTGTGGCCCACCTTGACCGTGGCCTTGGTCCTGTCTCACCGTGTGGCCCACACTGACCGTGGCACTGGTCCTGTCTCACCGTGTGGCCCACACTGACCGTGGCACTGGTCCTGTCTCACCGTGTGGCCCACCCTGACCGTGGCCTCGGTCCTGCCTTACCGTGTGGCCCACCCTGACTGTGGCGCCGGTCCTGTCTCACCGTGTGGCCCACACTGACTGTGGTGTCACCTGGTGTGCCCGTTGTAGCCCGCTGGCCTCAGGAAGCTCAGCTGGTCACTATTCAATGGTGGGCTCTCACCAAGGAGCAGCGTCTTGCCACACGCTGGTCACTGGGGCTGGAGGAGACTGTTTTGGGGGTATCTGTTGGTTCAACCTCTAACTTTGGGGGAGAGGCGAGTCCCTGGGACAGGTGCTGTTTGGCATGCACAGGGTTTTAGGGCCGAGGACCCCGGATTTGACTTCCCTTGAGGAATGCCGGGAAGGAGGCTTCAGGGCCGGAGTAACCGCACCACCCGGCAGAGGGCAGAGGGCAGAGGGCAGAGGGCAGAGGGCAGAGCGCCGCTCAGGGCAGGCGCTCAGGAAACGGCATGAAGTCAGGCACCAGGAGGGGGACCTGAGATGGTCCTTAAGCTCTGTGCCCATAGCATGTCCTCAGCCCTTGGGACTTAGCCACATCTGCTCCCGTCGGCTCTTCTGCCTGATTCGAACCCCGAGCCCGGCCCCTCCTGGTGCCCCCTCTGCTGGCTCATTTGCCCTGCACACAGCCCTGAGGGGAGGCCTGCTCTTAGTTTCCATTTTATTTTGTTTTTTAATATTTTTCCTTTATTGATTTTAGAGAGCAAGATTGGGAGAGGGAGATGGAAACATCGATGAGCGTGAACATCCATTGGCTGCCTCCTGCATGCCCACCACTGGGGACCAGGCCCAGCCTGGGCACGTGCCCTGACCGGGAATCAAACTGCAGACCTCTTGGTGCAGGGTCCACGCTCCACCACTGAGCCACACCGGCCGGGCTTAGTTTCCATTTTATTCAGGAGGCGAGGGAGGGGCTGCCCTTTGACAGCGGCTTCCTGACCCCAGCCCTGCGGACTGTGTGGGAGCGAGGAGGGTACTTTCTGCCCCTGCGCATGAAGGTCTGGTGGGAACTTCACTCAGAAGTCCAAGGTCAGGTCGTGGAACTCTGGAGGGGCCTGGTCCGCACCCAGCCCTGCACCTCCCGGAGGCTGTCCCCTGGCTGGTGCCGGGGCGGGGAGCGTGCGGCCCGCTGGGCGCAGGGCGGGGGCTGCCGGGTAGAGGCTGAGCCGGGGCCCAGGTTTGCACGGACCCCCAGCAAATCCACCTCCGGCCGCTGTGAGGAGCCGGTTCGCCTCCTCCCTCCGCTCGTCTTGCCCGCCTGGGCCTAAGGCCCCTCTGGCCTGGCTCCTGCTGTTCTTACTATTATTCCTGTTATTTTACACTGTAAGGTGGAAGCATCTTCTCACTTTGAAATGGCTTCTGTTCTCCAAAGGAAGGAACACGCTTCCTTAAGGTATTTTTCACTGGCGGTTCCTGTTCGTGTAGCTTCATTCTGGTCACAGTGCCTGCTGCCAGAGGTGTCGGGGGGGGGGGGGGGGGCAGCAGGTGTCCGCGGGGTCTCAGCAGGTGTCCGCGGGGCCCCAGCAGGTGTCCGCGGGGTCTCAGCAGGGCGTCCGCGGGGTCTCAGGACGGCGTCCGTGGGGTCTCAGGAGGGCGTCGGCGGGGTCTCAGGAGGGCGTCGGCGGGGTCTCAGGCGGGCGACCCCGGGGTCTCAGCAGGGCGTCCGCGGGGTCTCAGGGCGTCCGCGGGGTCTCAGCGGGGCGTCCGCCGGGTCTCAGGCGGGTGTCCTGGGGGGATCTCAGGTGTGGACATCCTAGGGCGTCTCAGGCGGTGTCCTGGGGGGGGGTCTCAGGTGTGGACATGCTGGGAAGTCTTAGGCGGGTGTCCTGGGCGGTCTCAGGAGGGCATCCTGGGGGTGGTCAGATGAGCTGCCCTGCTTATTTTGCTTGGCATCTGGACTGGTCTGGTTAAAACACAGCAGAAGGAAATATATCCGCGGGAGGGGGCATTCTTGTCCAGACTCACATGGGACCCTCAGCCCCGAGTGAGGTGGGAGGGCAGGTGTAGGTCCTCGCCCCCTCCCCCCCCAGGAGAACGGCTCCCAGGCCGCACTGCCCTGAGGCTCCATGGGACACAGCCCCGCGTTCCAGCTCCCGGCAGCAGGGCAGCCGAGGGGGGCCGCCTTCAGTGTTACGTTGTTAACAGTGGTGGGAGCTGCAGACAGCTGGCAGTGCCCAGGGACCTGTCGCCATGGAGAAGTTGTGGGCACCTGGGACTTCCTGTCGGGCCGAAGCCTCTGGGTTGCTTTTGGTCTCTGTGGACTCTTGTGTCCACAGCCAGCATTGGGCCCAAACTTGGGATTCAGTGGCCGCGAGGGCACGTGTCCCCCAGATGTGACCAGAGGACTTGAAGCATAGGCTACGTCTGCCGAGCTCCCTTCTTACAGGTGGGACACTGTGGCCTGAGTGGGGATGAGAACAGCACCCAGGGGAGCCCGGGGGACCCCAGTCTTCTGACCACACAGCACAGCCACTCAAAGACCCTGTTGTACTGAAGCCATTAAATTCTGTTCACTAGCCCTGGCCAGTTTGGCTCAGCGGTTAGAGTGTCAGCCTGTGGTCCGGAGAGACCCGGGTTCGGTTCCCACTAAGGGCACGTACTTTGGTTGCAGTTTGTCCCCGGCCCTGGTTGGTTGTGCGGGTGGCAGCCACTCGATGTGTTTCTTCACGTCGATATTTCTCTCTCTCTCTCCTTTCCTCTGTCTCCCTCCCACTCTATCTGTACAAAAAATGGAAAAATATCCTCGGGTGAGGATGAAAATAAATAAATAAATAAATAAATAAATAAATAAATAAATAAATAAATTCTGTTCACTAGAGTCCGGCCGGTGTGGCTCAGTGACTGAATGTCCCGCCATGTACCAAGTCGCCAGTTCGATTCCCAGTCAGGGCACATGCCCAGGGTGTGGGCCAAATCCCCAGTGGGGGGCATGCAGGAGGCGGCCAGTCGATGTTCTCTCTCATCGATGTTTCTCTCTCTCCCCCTTCCTTTCTCTCTCAGATCAATAAAGAAAAATACATGAATAAATAAATAAAAAATGCTGTTCACTAGCGTTTTCTTTCAGAAGCTACTTGCCCAGCGGGGTGTCCCCTGTGTGGGATGTGTTGAGGTCCCGCACAAGCTGTCCTTGTGTGACCACAGGGCCACCAAGAGAGGACCAGGGGCCGCGCCCTGGGGGTGTCAGCGGCTGGGAGGCTTGCAGAGCCGTGACCTCTGGCGTGCACAGGAAGGGACAGACGAGACCTGCTGAGTCAGGTGACCGCGGACGTCTGGGAGCGGGGCTTTCCCCGAGATGCCCGGGGAGAGCAGGCCTGGTGGTCGCCAGGACCCCACCGTGAGGCTCTGCTCTGAGTCGACACGGGGGGCAGACGAGTCGCCCTCCGAAATGGGAACGGTGCGAAGGCGTGGTCACTGGGGGGCAGCTGCCGGGGAAGTAACCACGGCCGTTTCCCCTCCTGAGCGGAGGCAGCAGAAAGTTCCTGGAAACCGCAGGTGGTTCCGTTGATGCTGCGATCTCGGAGTTTGAGGGAGGCTTTCGCTCCTGGAAAGAAAGGGGCGGGGATGGGGCAGGGGAGAGACAGGAAGAGAGGGAGCTGTTTCTCTGATGGCGTTCAGGCGGAAAGCCAATCTGCACATGCAAATGAGCTCGAAAATGCAATTAAAAATATATACATATTAGAGACCGTGACCCGGAACGTAATGTGAGATGCAGCTTACAGAGGGACGGCGGCATCCCCTCCTCCGCCGTGAAGGCTCTCCAAGCACTTTGGCAGCCCCGCCGAATGCTCCGGCCTCTGCCCACCTCGCCCACGTCCTGTTCCCAGCTGCCCCTGCCAAGGCACATGTGCTCAAGAGGGTCCCTCCAAGCCTTGTCCTGCTTTGACAGGAGAGGTGACCACACAGACTTACCTGTGTCAGTGCGGACAGAGAGCAGAGGGGCCCTAGAGCTGTTGCAGCTGCAGGAGCTGGGACATGGGCACGTCGTGGGGAGACTGCAAGGAGCCACCCATCGCCTGCATCTTACAGCAGGAGCGGGGACGGGAGCTCCCGGGGGGGCTCGCTGTAGGGACTGGAAGGGAACAGGGCGGCAGAGTTCCCTGTGCCTCAAGCCCTTTCGTGTGTCGCCTGTGTGTGCTGCCGTATGTCCAGAAGAGGGCGCGCGGATGGCGAGGGCACTATCAGTACCGCTCACGGTTGAGTTGTGACATTCAGCACATGCCTACTGTGTGCCTGCTCTGTGCCAGCATGGCACTGGGGACACAGCAGGGACGGGCCGGGCCCTTGAGACTTGGTCCAGGCGAGGGACAAGGAGAGTAACAAGTGCGTTACGGAGTGAGCGCTCTGATAACAGGTAGAGCAGGGTAGGTGTGTGTGTGGCCGGTGGCTGTTGTAAGCAGGTGACCGGAGCGAAGACCTGCAGAGGTCGGAGGAGGGAGCCCGTGGGCCTCTGCAGAGGATGGAGGCGGAGGGCGCAGCCTGTGCCAGAGGTGTTTCCAGGGTGGCCGGGAGAGGGGGGACAGGTGAGTGTGAGGGCGGAGGGCAGCGGATGGGACTGGGGCAGGGCATGTCCTCCGCGGCGTAACTGACCCCTGCCTTTCAACGCCGACTGCCGGAGTGGACAGGAGGGCAGGGTTTTGACTAGAAGCTGGAAGTTACCAGAAGGCCGACTCGAGCTCCAAGTCTGGAGGAAGTCCCTGAGGGCGAGAGCTTGCAGGGAGAGAGGTGGTGGTCCTGAGACCTTTGCTGTCGCAGCCACCCCAGCAGTGGCGGAGAGGCCGTACCAGCAGCGGTGGGCTGGGGGCCTGATGGTTCCCCTGAGCTGGGATTTCGTGGTTCGGGAGCACTGAGACTCCTCGAGGGGTCTGTCCCCACCCCGTTACAACCTGAGACTCTGGCTGATGCAGACCGCAGACCCCAGCGCTGCGGGCCGAAGAGCGGTCCAGACCGGGCCGAGCCCCACCCTGACGCACGCAGCGTGGGCCTCACCCAGCTCGCTCCTTTGATTTCTCAAGAGAAGCCAGAAACCACGAATATGTGGCAGCTCCTGTGGCTTAGATGTGGGCAGTGCACAGAGGCCTTTCCTGAGTGCTGTGGCTGGATCCCCGTATGGGCCCCAGTGCCCACCGTCGGATGGCCCTCGCTGTCGCTGGCACCTGGCTCCTTTCTCTTCTCGAAAGGGCTGGGGTTCCTCCTGCCACTCCGGCTTCTTCAGGGCTCCTTCATCCTGGGTTGCACCCCGGTAGTGTCCTGCCCCTCCCCCTCTCTGTCCCCCAGTCCCCTGCCGTCTCGCCTGTGTGCAGAGCCCTGGACCAAGCTGCCAGGGAGGCAGAGCCTCAGGGCTCAGGGTCCGGTACCTTAAGGGTCTGCGGTGACAGGAGGCCTGACAGCGAGCCAGTCTGTGCTCCTGGAGACCCAGCTCCTGTTGAAGGACAGTCGCTCGTGTGGCCAGAGGGCCACCGAGGTTCTTCGAGAGCGGGCCTCTCGCTTAGATAAGTGACTGGAACTCAGACCGAGTTCTGTACGGAAACCGTCCCACCGCCCCGCCGAAGTTATTTTATTGACGAGTTCTGCTGAGTGGGTTTGAATGGGGGCCGCACTTTCGTATTGCGGATCTAATTATAAACAGAGGGACGGGACCAAATAAGCAGCCTTTAAAGGGAGAAGAGTCTGGCAGCGTGGTTTAAAGTGTCCTTTAATGAACTTCTTTGGCACTTGTATCTTAGCAACACATTTTATTACATCCTAGTGCAGCTGGGCTCGTGCACAGTAATTTATCCCCCCAGCTCCCCACTCTGACTGGAGAGAGGAGTGTGCACTTTCCCAAGGCTGTTTGCGTCTCTCCTGCTTTGTTTAGTTGATGAAGAAGACAAACACGGCCCTGGGAGCAGGGACCTTGCTGGCGTGCGCGGGTGCGGGCGCAGAGGGGACCTGGCCTGGGGCTGCGGGCGGGGCCCTTCCGGAGTCCTGATGCGGGCGCTGCAGGCCGCCCTGTCCTGTGCTGATTCTGTCCCCGGCGCTTGCTTTTTGGGCTTGGGTATTTTTATCTGGACGCCTTTCCTGCCATGACACTAATTTGGATACGGCAGAAGTAGGGACGTTAGCAAATCTTTCATCCTAGTCAGCAGCCTGTGAGTGGGGACAGGGTGTCCTAGGTGAAGTGGTCATGGCAGGGGGCGCAGGAGGGGAGAGAGGGTGCATTGGGAGTACAGGGACTCCAGGGACTTCCCCTCTCTGAGCCCATAATTTCTCATCCGCTATGACAGATGACCTCAAGCTTCAAACCGCAGAAATTCGCCCTCACGCTCCTGGAGGCTGGAAGTCCAAACAGGCATCTGCAGGGCTGAGCTCCTCCAGAGGCACGAGGGAGGGTCCTTCCCGCCTCTTCGGGCCCCTGGAGGCTCCAGGTGCTCCTTGGGTTGTGGCTGTGTGGCCCAGTCTCTGCCCCCGTCTCCATGGGGCCTCCTCTGTGTCTCTTATCAGGACCCCAGTCATTGGATCAAGGGCCCACCCTAACCCAATAGGACCTCAATGTAACTATATCTGCAAAGACCCAGTTTTTAAATAAGGTCACATTCTGAGGTTTTGGGTAGACTTGAATTTCGGGGGGACACGATTCAGCCCCATTACACCTGCCAACGTCACGCCTACCTCAGATGTCGGTTTGGGATCCGATGGGCGGCGGGCACACCAGGCTCGGCAAGCGATCGCCGCTCCGCGCCTGCCTGCAGCCAGGAGCTGAGACAGAAACCGCCGCCCGAGCTCCGCCGATGGCCGTCTCCTCTGAACTGAACGGGGAAGTCAGGACCGCCCCCGAAAGTCCAGGGAGCGTCACTTGTCACTGTGTGTGGCTCATCAGAAGTGGAGAGTCTGCTGTGAGTCCGTGAACGCGGTTTTGGAAACCAGCCAGCCGAAGGCTTCACCTGGTCTGTTCTCCTTCAGGAGTGAGCAGAGGGGGCCTCAGAACAAAACAGAAGGTCGGTGGGTGTGCATCCGCAGCCCCCCGCCCTGTGGGAAGGGGAGGAGCCCCTGGGCTGGGTGAGGCCACTCTTCCTGCCCCAGCCTCCCAGGAGCTTCTTGGCGTGGCGCGGTCACTTATCCTCAAGGGCCTCAGTTTTCACATCTGTAAAGTGGCTGTGTGACGGACCCTGCCCCCGAGGCCTGTGGCGGGGGTTAAATGCCTTATGAGGAGCCACCTTTGTAACCTGCAGAGTGCTGTGTGTGCGTGTGTGAGTGCATGTGTGTGGGAGTGTGCACGTGCTTGTGTTTGTGTACGTGCGCATGTATGTGTGCATGAGTGTGTGCATGTGTGAGTGTGTGCACATGTGTGTGTGCTGGGGAGCCTTAGTTTTTTTTTTTGTTCAGGTAGAGTGGGAGGGAGAGAGAGAGAGAGAGAGAGAGAGAGAGAGAGAAACATCGATGTGAAAGGGACACATCGAGTGGCTGCCACCCGCACGACCAACCAGGGCCGGGGACAAACTGCAACCGAGGTACGTGCCCTTAGCGGGAACCAAACCCGGGTCTCTCGGGACCGCAGGCCGACGCTCTAACCGCTGAGCCAAACCGTCCAGGGCGAGCCTTAGTTTTGACATCACCATCTTCTCGGGGGGTTGGGGTGTCTCCCACCAGCTCCGTGGCCCCTGGCAGGCCTCTGCCCTGGGGACAGCACATGGGTGGAAGTGAACACAGTGCAGGGTCAACCACTTAATGTGTCCCTTTCATGTCGATGTTTCTCTCTCTCTCTCCCCCTCCGGCCCACTCTATCTGAACAAAACATGGAAAAAAAATGTCCTCGGGTGAGGATAAAAAAAAAGAAATACTGCTCACTTTTTCCTGCCTCTGTGATTCTCGTCCGCCTTCCGGAAGCTTTTGCTGGGAATGTCCCAGCAGCCGCCTCGCTGCTGTCTTTGCCTCCGGCCTCTGTCTTCCCCATGGGCACCAAGGTGTTTCTCTAAAGTTCCCCCAGGTCACTTCTCTGTGCTTGGGAACGACCGCCCACTCCCCACGGCCCACAGCCGTCGCGGCAGAGGCTCGCGCGGAGCCTCTCGCCAGGTCTGAGCACGCGGGGGAGCTGCTGTGCCTCCCCGGCCAACAGCCTGCCCTCTGCCCCCGGCCACAGCACCGCTGGCCAGTGGAGGTGCCAGGGCCCCAGGGAGTGGTCTGAGAGCCAGTGACTTGAGGAAGAAGATTCGAAAAGTCTTTGCAGTGTCTAGACAGGCCTTTCGTGATCATGTCATTTCCTCAACCTCATCTCCTGACCCGAACTACTGGCCGTTTCCCAGCCTACTAAATGCCTGTGGCCACCAAGCCTTCACGTAGGTGGCTCTCTGCCTGGCTGCCTTTTTCTCTCGAATAGGGTTCAGCTCATTCCCCAAGGCCCAGATCAGCTCCGCACCCTCAAGAAAGGGACCTCTGGGTTCATCTGGACTGGATCGCAGCGACCGTAATGATGGTGATGGTGGTGGTGGAGGAGGTGATGGTGGTGGTGGTGGTGGAGGTGATGGTGGTGGTGGTGGTGGTGATGGTGGTGGTGGTGGAGGTGATGGTGGTGGTGGAGGAGGTGATGGTGATGGTGGTGGTGGAGGAGGTGATGGTGGTGGTGATGGTGATGGTGGAGGTGGTGGTGGTGGTGGAGGTGATGGTGATGGTGGTGATGGAGGTGATGGTGGTGGTGGTGGTGGAGGTAATGGTGGTGGTGGTGGAGGTGATGGTGGTGGTGGTGGAGGTGATGATGGTGATGGAGGTGATGGTGGTGGTGGAGGTGGTGGTGGTGGTGGAGGTGATGGTGGTGGTGGAGGTGATGGTGGTGGTGGAGGTGATGGTGATGGTGGTGATGGAGGTGATGGTGGTGGTGGTGGTGGAGGTGATGGTGGTGGTGGTGGTGGTGGAGGTGATGGTGGTGGTGGTGGAGGTGATCGATGGTGGTGGTGGTGTTAAAGGTGATGGTGGTGATTATTGTGATAATGGTGATGGTGAGGATGATGATAACATCAGTGATGATGATCTAATACCATTTATGGACCACTCGGTACTGGAGGCGTGATTTCCACGTTACCTTACTTAGCATCACAGTGAGGAAGTGTCCTCCCCCACACATGGGTGGAAACAGACGCCACTCAGGCGGTGGGCTGGCCAGGTTTGGCTCTGCAACTCTGGCGGAGCCGACTCCGTGCTGTAGAGGTGGTGAGGGGCGTTGTCTGTGTCCTACATGGAAAAGCACCAGTTACATTTTAATTAGTGAGCAGTGGGTGTGGATGTGCTTGGAAACTATAAATGTGACGGAAATGTTTTGCTGTTACATTATGTCCTCAAAGGCAAGATGCTTGTGTGTGCAAAGCTTTCTAAAGTCGCTGAAGGCAACACCCAAACAACGACGTCCCTGTGCCCTCAGGAGGCCCTCCTGGGACCCCCCGCAGAGCTGCACTAAGATGCTGTTAAGGTGTGTGGTGTTCCTTTTAAAGACCGAGGTTCAGATAGCATGTTGCCGGGCAGGTGTCTCTTGTTTTGCAGTTATTTTTATGACATTTACTGTTACTTAGTAGGTCTTTGACAATCCATTATCAGCACCTGGGACACTGTCTGCCCCTCTTCTGGCTGAGCCCGAAGCTCCAGAGTTCTGGTGGCTGCCAGTGGGTAATGCCGAGGTTTTGGAAGGAAATCACAGGAGTACAAAATAGGATGTGACTTTTCTCAAAAATTGAAACTTTAAGTGAAAAAGAGCAAGGTAAACAATTCCACCGCCCTACACAGTTTCACTGATGAATTATGGAGCAAGATTTATATGTAACTAGCATACATGTCGAGTACTTTTATTGACATAATTGCTACTTATCACACTTAACATGTCATTTTTAACTCTCAGGGGACCCTTCACTCTCTGCTACAGTGTTTTCAGGCTTTGCAGAGACCCAGGCCCTGATAGGATCTTCCCCAGAGTCCTCTCCTGGACTCTCCTGGGAGCTCCATCTGCCAGCAGGCACCCACGTGCCACCCTGCACTCTGGACCCAGAAGTTCCACCACTGGGCCCAGGAGTGTGTGTGACATGCTCCCTGTAGGCTTCTGTAGCCCCGAAGTATGAGAACCAGGACTCGGGGTGAGGGTGAGCCTTTCCCTGGGCATCTGGCAAAGTGGAAAGTTGTGGACAGCATGCTTCCCCAACCCTTATTGGAGCCTTTCCTCTTTGTGATGATGATGATGTTGTGATGGTTGTGATAGTGGTGATGAAGGTGGCAAGTGATGGTGGTGGTGGTGGTGGTGGTGGTGGTGGTGGTGATGATGATAGTGATGGTGATGATGATGTTAGTGATCATGATGATGTTAGTGATGGTGATGATGATGATAGTGATGATGATGATGATGTTAGTGATCATGATGATGTTAGTGATGGTGATGATGATGATAGTGATGATGATGATGATGTTAGTGATGGTGATAATGGTAGTGGTGGTGATTATTGTGGTGGTGATGATGATGATGTTAGTGATGATGATGATATTAGTGATGGTGATAATGGTGGTGGTGATTATTGTGGTGATGATGATGATGATGATAGTGATGATGATGATGTTAGTGATGGTGATGATGATGATAGTGATGATGATGATGTTAGTGATGGTGATGATGATGTTAGTGATGGTGCTCATTGTGATGATGATGGTGATGATGTTAGTGATGGTGATAATGGTGGTGGTGGTGATTATTGTGGTGATGATGATGATGTTAATGATGGTGGTGATGATGATGTTAGTGATGGTGATGATGATAGTGATGGTGATGATGATGTTAGTGATGGTGATAATGGTGGTGGTGGTGATTATTGTGGTGATGATGATGATAGTGATGATGATGATGTTAGTGATGGTGGTAATGATGATGTTAGTAATGGTGATGATGATGATAGTGATGGTGATGATGTTAGTGATGGAGATTCATAATGGTGGTGGCAGTGATGTGGTAATACGGGTTATTAATGTGAAGGTGGTGATTTTTGTGAAGATAATGGTAATTCCTTGCTTGCCCCAGGAAAAGATTGGGGAGATTGGGGCATGGAAGAGGGACTCAGCTTTAGGTCCTCAGGTTGTTCACCTTGCACATTTAAGTAAGGCGTGGAAACTCCTGAACCTCAGTTTTCCTGCCTGTAAAATGGGAGCAATGCTCTTCATAAGCTATAATGGCCTATGCAAATACAAGTGGTTTTATTATTATAACTCAGAGAACTGCACTTAATTCTCACCATGTGGCATCTTGATGTAAAGGCAAGAAGGAGGAAAGAGGCTGAGAGCATGACATAGTCTGTGATGTCAGACTGTTTTTGCTTCTTTTATGTGATTGGCAGATGTTTCTGTTCATCTGCATTGATTTTTCTTAAGTTCTAAAACTTATTTCTTAAAAAAATTTATGAAAACAAACACAGAGTACAAAAGCTATTGAGCCTCATCACTTGCCCTTGGATGTGGTGTTTGGGGACAGGCCTGGGGTCGTCCCTGGTCTGCCAATGCCCGTGGACCCCTCCGGTTTCCACGTGGGGTTCTTTGCCACTCAAGGTGCCACCTCTGCAGCCTCTACTCAAGTGGATGAGCTGCCTTGAGCCAGGTGGACTGGATGGCTGGACCTCCCGGAGAGCCACCCGCCGAAGCCGAGAAGCAGTAGGAACCCAGGCCTCTTCCCGTTTTATGGGGCTATGAAGTGGGTTTCCCTGTTCGGCCGTGGCTTAGCCCAGGTCAGACTTGGTTTTGCCCACTGGAGCTTCAGTTCACGATTCTGCTGGCTTTGGTCTTACGGTCACAGGTTGGGGACCTTCCCTGGCCGGCATCTCCTCTGAGCCCCTGCTGCCTCCTTCCTGACACGGAACCCGCTGCTCCTATGATACGTACTCGCCCCGAATGAGCTCCTTAAAAAATAAACATTGATTTCTAGATAAAAATCACACTTAATTTTAAATGCCCTATGTAAACCTTGTTACGAATAATTGCCTGCAACACGCGAAGTCTGAAACTAATTAAAATCGATGGCCTCACCTGATGCGGGATGTGCCCCTCATTTCTCAGTGACGTGTGAGCTGCAGCCCCGCCTGGGCAGAGGCAGGGGCCGGGGTGTCAGGCCGGGAGGTCTGGACGGCCAGCGGCGCTGTCTGGGGCCGTGCCGGAGCGGGCGGAACGCAGGTTTGGTCATCCAGGCGTGGCTGAATGACCCGAGCCTCAGGCTTCTCATCTGTGAAATGGGCCCAGCCTGAGAGCATCTCGCGAGGTGATTGAAGCTGTTCCTGCTCAGAGTTGGTGCTCAGTGTTTCTTCTCACCCCTCTTTCCTCCACACTCTCCCCGCTCCGCACGCTGATTGCAGTCACATGGATTCACTCGCTCACTCACTCGCTTACTCACTCACTCGCTCACTCATTCACTTGCTCGCTCACTTGCTCACTCACTCATTCACTCGCTCACTCGCTCCCTCACTCGCTCACTCACTCCTGCCATGAGAGATGGAAGCTTGACAGGAGGTGGAGAGGACTGGATGCCAGACAGAGTTCCTCTCATGTGAGCAAACACTCTGCGGCTAAGAGAGGGCAATGACTTGGTCTAGGCCAGGCCTGGCAGAACCAGGCGAGAACCTGGGTTTCCACCTGGCACACCCCCGGTGATGGGAGGTTGGCATTGCCACACAAAGGGAGCCCGAGGAGGGCTGCGGCTGTGGAGCCCTGGGCTCTTGCCCCGGGTGTAACAGGAGCCCCTTCTCTGCAGGGGGTGGCTGGGCGAGGGTGAGGAAATTTCTCAGCAGCATTGCTGCTATAGTAACCGGGTGCATTTCTATTAAGTTGCATTCATGGTCAACCTCTTGTCAGTTTCCATTCCAGAATTCTGAGAAACACTCCAGTGTGTCCTTGAGCAGAGTGCTGTAGCCCTTCTCATTTCCTATTGGTCCCTGTGTAGCTGTTGTTTAGGGCCACCCCTCCCCCCTCCGAGCGAGCACAGGTGCAGGTGCAGGCCCAGACCTGCCAGAATATCACAAGTGCTGGGCACTTTCTTAGCACCCCTAAGCGCCCGGTTTTCTCATCTGCACATGAGGCTGTTCGTTCAGGTGTTCGTTGGCCTGGGTTCGAGCACCTGCCGGGCCTTGGGTGAGGTGCTGGGGAAGCAGGCCAGCAACATAGCAAGCTCACAGCCAGGTCTAGGAACAGATCCGATCACCCCAGCTTGGTCAGTGGACAGGGGAGCTCAGAGGTCTGAGGGTGCTGAGAAGAAGCCCCCAGTCTGGCCAGGGGCTGCAGGGACTGCGTCCCTGAGAGAGTGGACATGACTCAGGTTACCAGATGGTGCAGGCTCAACTGTGACAGTTCCTTCCTCTCCTCCCCCCCCCTCCCTCCTTCCCAGTCCCCAGGTATCTCTGCCCCTCTGTCTCCCTCTGGCTTTGGGAGCTTTGGACAGTGAAGACCAGTTCCTCATCAGATTCCTTCTGTGCCTTTGGTCTCAGAGACGATAATACACCCTCCCCATGTCTCTGCAGCTACAGAGCAGAGAGAACAAAGCTGGGGAGTCTAGTTATTTCTCACTTTGCAAAGCGGCCCGCCCAGGCGGATGGTGGGATTTGATTAGCAAGTCTGAGTGTATTAGCAGCAAGACAGAAACGATCTTACAATTAGCAGTAATTAGCTGTGCTGATGACTCTGGGTGGCAGTGCAGGGTGACAGATGTGCTTCCCGGTCCTGGGTTAGACTGGGAGGGCACTTTACCCTTGGAGGGGACTCAGCTCCCTGGGGGCACAGGGCCTGGCCCAGTTGTCGGCAAGTCTGAGTAACAGCTAATTAGTCACTTCACAGAGACACATGTGCGTGACCTGCCTGTGTTGTGTAAAGTGACTTCGTGGTGTTTGGGGGCAGTGGCCCTGGCCTTCGGGGAGCCGGTGCCCTGAGTTGGCACCATTGATGACAGCGGCAATGGATTCCTTTGTCCCCTACATCTCTCTACGGGTCTTGGTCCGCACACAGCTCCTTCTGGCCCGTGCTGTGTCCCAGAACCAGCCAGGGCTGCAGCGGGTACACCCTCGGTTACATCTGCTGATCCCTGGTGAGTGTCTGGTGACACGGCAAGGTGCTGGCTTCATCATTATGTTGACTTTGCACGAGGATGGGGATGGGGTGGGAACACCCACTACCCACCTGTCCTTCCGGAGCTACCAGTCTTCCGACGGGGATGCCAGACAGCAGACACCCTGCCGCGAAAGGCCAGTGCTTCTGGTGGGGGGCACACGTGTTTGGAACCAGGCGGAGGGGTGGTTCTCCTGCTTGGTGAATGAGTGTAGTCAATGTCACTGAATCATTTCCTTTAAAGGGGTATTTTTATGTTATGTGAATTTCACCTCTATTATTTTTTAATCCTCACCCGAGGATATCCCTCCCTTTATTTTCAGACAGAGTGAAAGAGAGAGAAACATCGATGCGAGAGAGACACGTCGACTGGTTGCCTCCCGCCCTATCCTGACCAGGGCCAGGGATTGAATCGCAACCGAGGTTCGTGTCCTTGACCGGTACCTGCGACTTTTTGGTCCGTGGGCTGATGCTCTAACCTCTGAGCCAAACTGGCCAGGGCTCAATTTTATTTTTATTTATTTTTTGTTAATCCTCACCAGAGGATATTTTTCCATTTATTTTTAGACAGAGTGGGAGGGGGAGAGAGAGAGGAACATTGATGTGAGAGACACATCGATTGGCTGCCTCCCGCATGACCCCCAACCAGGGCTGGGGATTGAATCTGCAACCCAGGTACTTGCTCTTGACCGGGAATCGAACCCATGACCCTCCAGTCAATGGGCTGACACTCAAACTGCTGAGCCAAACTAGCCAAGGCTCATCTCAATTTTAAAAAGAAGAAAAGCGCTAAGAGATACTTTGGAAGCCTAGACACTGTAATGGGGCACATCACAGGGGCTTTAGTGAAACAGTATTTGCAGAGGCACAGCCAGTCCAAGGAGATGATCCTGGGGGTGGCCTCAGTTCAACACCGGGCCAGGGCCGCTCTGAGGGCCAGTCCCAGATGCTCCTTCCAAACTGTCAGGGGGTCCCCAGGCCTGGCCCAGGCACTGCGGGTGCCAGTGTGAGACCGATGCGGTCTTCTCAACCTGGGGCTGTTGTTTATATCTGCCCAAGGCTGTGTGGTGGGGTGTCTGGGGGAGACAGCTTGAGAATACCTTTCTAAACTCAAAGTGTGATTTGTTTAAGGGATTATTATTATTGGGGTTGCGGAGGTGGCAAAGAAAATGGTTAGCTGTGAGCTGCAAAAGCATGCTCCTTCCATGCCAGGACCCAGAAGGGGGCAGGCCCGCCTCCCTCGGCAGAGTCCACACAGAACGACGACTCTCCGGCTACCAATGGACTGTGCTTGGTTCCTCGGAGTGAAACCCTGGTCCAGAGCCTTCCTGTGGGAGTTGGTGCAGGGTGGGCGCAGGGCAGGACAGGCCTTCCTAGGAGAGGAGAAGAATAGTTGATCAACATGAGGGAAGATGCCCAGCCGGACCTGAGTCAGATGAACACCCATGGAGTATGCTCACAGTGCCCAGGGCTGGGGAGCACGGGAACCGGTCGTCACTCCTATGGCGTGCTCGTGGGCCGGGCGTTGGAGAATTTAGAAAACTGTTTGGAGTCATCTGGTAAAGCTGAGATGAGGAATCCCACTGCAGGTGTATATATGCCTTGGAGAAGTTCTCACACAGGTGGGCCAGGAGACCTGTGCATTCCTAGACAGACGTGGTGAGTGGTGAGCAGGTTCGTACATGCGCCGTGTGGCTGTGACAGAGACGAGCCAGGCCACGAGCAGTGACAACAGTGAACCTTAGGAACGTTCAGTGAGTTCCAAAAGGAAGTTGCAGAATACTTCATTCTGCTTTCGTTATAAAAGTTCAAAGACATGCAAAACAAAACAAGGTGTTTTTGATAAATGTCTTTGGTAAACTACAGAGAAAAGTCACGGAATGATATACAAAATTGGAGTCACCTGTATGGGGATGGGGGGCCACGCAGAGATAGTTCAAAGCGAATGTCAATTTTCTTTGGGCAGCTGGGTACTGTGTACACAGAGGGCATTGTTATTCTTTGAATGTTACACGTATTCGATCATTTCTAGTGTCGCATCAGTACTTAAAACTGAACCTGCCGGTATGGCGTGTCCTGCCTGCATCCCACAGTGAGATTCTAGGCTTCAGGGCAGTTGTCAGGGGTCAGGGCTGTTCTTGCCCTGCCATGTGGCGTCTCTAGCCTTCCAGAAGAAAAAAGTTGTGTAACTTTCCAAAACAAGACGTAACGGTCAAAAGTGCATGAGCTGTGTAAATTGTGAAACGCATGTCATAAGTTTCCTCCCCCCCCCCCCCCTTTTTTTTTTCTACAGTAGCGTTAAGGCCACATTTTAAAGTTCCGTTTTAACCAAGATAAATTCTGGAAATAAAGGAAAACCGGTTAACGCCCTCTCCTGGGCAAGGCGGGAGGGAGCGCGGGCGTCCCGGGCGGGAAGACGGCCAGCCCCGTCGGTTCAGCACCAGGGACAGCGCCCGCGCCTCTGAGCGCTGGTGCAGGCGCTCCAGTCCCGCAGCTTTGCAGAAGCCTGGCTCTGGAGCCCGAGACCTGGGTTGGAATCCTGCCTGGAGCATTTCTTAGCTGTGTGGCTTTGGGCAAGTCTGTTAAGGTCCTGGAGACAGGTTCCCTCCTGTCTTTCTTTTAGGGGGAGATGAGGCGTGATGTCCAGCATGTGCTTGGTGCTCCAAGAATGGACGTCTGGTTCCATAGCCCTTGTACTGTTGAGGGGAAGGGGTCCTTCACACAGTGGGGCTGGCACATGTGTCTCTGTGAAATGTCTAATTATCTGAAAGGCTGGTCGACGGGGCAGGGCAGGGCAGGAAGCACCCGATCAGTTCTGCTTGTTGGAGCCAGTGATCAGGCTGGCTGGCACGGAGCGGGGGTGCCGGGGGGCAGGAGCCCCACTGTGGCTCTGCAAGGCACCTGCCTATCTACCACCTGCACTTCCTGCTCAAGACCAGCCTCAAGGTGGGACCAGAGGAGGACTGAGGCCAGCCAGGAGCCAGCCAGGAGCCAGCCAGGAGCTCGGACCCTTGGCCCTCAGTCCCTGGGGAGAAAGATGTCTTGATGCACTTTGTGGGGTAGAGAGATGGTGACTTCTGGAAAGTTCTCTCTTCTCTTTCCTCGGTGAAATGAAAAGAGGCCCTCAGCTGCGCATGTGGATGGGGGAGCAGTTGGAGGCAGCGGGCAGGGGAGCCGCCAGCCTGTGACTCCATGCTGGAGAGAGGGGAAAAACTAATGGGAAGATCTTTGAGTTCACCCAGCTTTAAATCCTACGGCATCTGCTTTGAGTCACAGCAACACCCATTTGTTGTTAAATCACATTTCTTCTTTATTTATTCGTTCAATGATTGGGCACGGAGCAGTGTTATATGATCTAAACTCTCAACAACACAGAGAACATTATACTGTTAATTAAAACAAATTGGTTGGCATCTATAGCTCCATATACCACTCTGGTGTTATTAAATCTAAATCATATTCACACTTGGCAGCTCTGATTTGAACTGTAAACCCAGCGTGGGTGGAAGGGTGCCTGCTGTTTGAAGAGCTATCTTTCTTTTTCCTTCTATGTCTGGCTCGATTTGACACACACTGTTCAACGTCGGGCCGTGTCTGTGAGAGCTGCTGACGGGCCGGAAGTGACCCGCGGTCGGCACGGTGCATTGTCTAGTGTTAAAGCTCAGTGTGAGTTGTGTGGCGGTAGGAGTCGGTGCCTTGTAGCAGTGGTGCGTGGGTGTGTGCATGAAAATACAAGCATGGGTCGCACCAGGCTTTGTTCGTGCAGACCCCGTGTCCTTACACACGTGTGCGTCTATGCATTCACACCAGCACTCCAGGGCCAAGAGGGGAACCGATGTTTACTCTCGTCTGTTCACGTACCTGCCCTGACCCCAGCCCAGAGCGTCAGTGCTTCTGACCAAGGAGGTGGGTCAGCTCCTCCAGGGGCCCAGGACACAAGCCCCAAATCCCACGCTGCAGACGTGGATGGCTCATCAGTGTCCAGAACGTGCACTGAGTTTTGTTTCTGCATTTAATTCTACCTGTGTGGTCCTTTCCTGACAATCCTTTAAGAACTGACTTGGCCATCCAGCCGATGTGGCTCAGTGGTTGAGCGTCGACCCTGCACCAAGAGGTCGCCGGTTTGATTCCCGGTCAGGGCACATGCCCAGGTTGTGGGCTGGATTCCCAGTGGGGGGCGTGCAGGAGGCGGCCCATCGATGTTTCTCTCTCATTGATGTTTTCATCTCTCTCTCCCTCTCCCTTCCCCTCTCTCTAAAATCAATAAAGAAAAAAATCTTAAAAAAAAAATGGACTTGGCACTTCCTGCTCCGAGAAGTCTTTCCTGACTTTGCGGTGCTAGGCTAGGTCTTCCTCCTGTAGCTGCACAGCTCTGGGGCAGGAGTCACCATGGCTCGCCGCAGCCGGGAACCCCGTAGGTGCGGGGCACGTGGGAGTTGTATTTCAGATTGGTACTTGCCCCTCCCCTTGGTCACGCGAGACAGGACTCTCCTCCTGGACTCGCTGTGAGTTTTCAACTCAAGCTGGTCGGCCCCCAGCCTCCAGCAATGCTCTGAAGTTACCGCTCCCTCGTCCCACGGTACGGGTTCCAGCAGCTCCGGCCGGCAGCTGTGGTTCTCTGTGGCCACCCGTCTGTCTCTCCGGGCAGCCTCCTCCCTGCCCTCCTGGGCCTGTGCTGGGACCGACTTGTCTGTGTGAGGGGCGTCCTGCCGGGGGGCAGACACACACGCTGCTTTGGGGAGGGAAAGGGCTGGAATGTTCCTGGTCCCAGGATTAGGTCAGCCCCGCGGAGGCCAGGCACGCTCCACGTGCTCCCGTGAGGGAGGGTCTGCGAATATCCTGTGCCCCGCTCTGCCCGCAGCACCCCGAGCTGCCCGCTATGGACTGGGAGCTCAGCAGCGTGGGCTCAGGCTCCCGCCGTGTCCTCCATCCACGCGGGAAACCGTCAGACCCAGGACTACGTCCCAGACGTCTTTGGCTTTTCGTTTCTTCCCTTTAACAAAATGATGAAAACGCACAATAGGCCCGAATGCCCAAATCTGTAACTCATTACGCATTTTCCCAGAAGAAGGAGGGCGTTCCCCCAGTCACCTTTCATTATTTCATTAACGACGGCAAAGCCACGAGAATGGGAGAAACCGGTTGGAATCTCAGTCACCTCAGCGGCTGATGGAGGCAAAAAGGGTTTGAACTGCAAAGCCAGGCTTCTCTCTCGTTAGTGTTTTCTGCCGTCGGGGCTCCCCAAGACCCAGTGCGTCATCCTTTCGGGGCGCGCATGAATCTGAACCAACGTGGCGTCCTTGCTCCCTCGGAAGCGGTCAGTGCCTGCAGTGTGGGCAGCCCCGTGGCGAGCCCACGTGAGGCTCTTCCTGTCCCCCAGCCGCCCGAACCCGGGACTCCAGCGTGAGCGCCTCTGAGCTGCGCCCTGTGCGCTGGCAGCGGCTCAGGGCACCTGTTCCGCCTGCCCGCGCCCGGCCAGGTGGGGTGTGTCGCGAGGTGTGTAAGGTGGAAGACGGGTTAGGGTGTCGTAGTGCCGGAAACAAACTAACAAGCATCACGGCCGTGGTAGCATGGCAGAGGGACGGACACAGGAGCCGACTCGGAGAGCCGCTCGCGGCCACAGCGGGGACAGGGTGAGCAACAAAACCTCCTGCTGGTTACGACCCAGAGGGTAAAATAAATGTCCACTAGCCTGTACTGATGTAAGTGATGATTAAATAAACAGGGGTGAAGAGACACATCTCCCACAAAGAAGAACTCCAAATAAGTGACGTAGGTCCTCTGCCCTCCAGGAGGGAGGCGTGACTGACCCCTTCAACGTGTGAGCTGCCCATGGTGACTTCCTGTCAGAGAGGAGTGTGGACGGGCTAGAGGACTTCTAGGGAGACGTCTGACAGGCCCCTCAGCCCGGGACCAGCAGTGGTGCTGTGATGTAAGGAGAAGGCACCTCCCTCTGTGGTCCTCCCCAAACCCCGACCCCTCTCATCACGGGTGAAACAGCAGACAAGTCCCAGCTGGTGGGCAGCGTACAGCATTCCTGCCCGTCCTCCTGCGACGGCCGCGGGCATCAGGAACGAGGGAAGGCAGAAAGTCGCGGTTCAGAGGAGCTGGACATGCCGACTAAGTGTCACAAGGTCCTGGGCGGGGTCCTGGATCCGCAGAAGGACATGGGTGTGAGCCGAGGAGCTGAGCGTGCGGGGCAGACTCTCACTGACGTCCTGCTGCTGGCTCCTGGCCGAGGCCAGCGGTCAGCGGGTGGAGCGGTCGCACGGGTGGAGCGGTCGCAGCGGGTGGAGCGGTCGCAGCGGGTGGAGCGGTCGCAGCGGGTGGAGCGGTCGCAGCGGGTGGAGCGGTCGCAGCGGTCACAGCGGGCGTGGGGCAGAGGGCCTGTCTCTGAAGGCTGGCCAGGGCCACACTGCCAGGGCCAGCAGCTGCCCGTTGTCCGGCTGATGAAAGAAGAGGCTTCTGTTTCATGCTCTCCGTCCGCCATCGAGAAGGCCCGGTGCCTGTGCAGAGCCTCACAGGACCTGTGCTGCGGGCAGACTGCTCCGAAGAGCCCGCCCGGGAGGTAGTTCCCTCCGAAACGTAGGTATTAATCACCGCGGCTGGAGCTAGCATGACCAGCTTTATCTTCTTATTATTTTATCCTCACCTGAGGACATTTTTCCATTTTTTGTTCAGATAGAGTGGGTGGGAGAGAGAGAGAGAGAGAAACGTCGACATGAAAGGGACGCATCGAGTGACCGCCTCCCACATGACCCAACCGGGGCCGGGGACAAACTGCAACCCAGGCACGTGCCCTTAGCGGGAACCGAACCCGGGTCTCTCTGGACCGCAGGTCAACGCTCTAACCGCTGAGCCAAACCGGCCAGGGCTGATCAGGTGGTTTAAACGCCGAGGGCAGTGAGCGAGCGTGTCCTGTGGCTTGGGGAGCGGGGTCCTGCGGGAGGTGCCGGAGGGGCAGCCCAGGGGGATCCCCACCCCCTCAGGTCGCGGGCTCTGGGTCAGAGAGTGACTTGGCTGTTGAGTGTGTCCAGGCATCTGTGTCTTGAGGGAGAGGACAGTAAACCCCTGTGCAGGGCCGGCTGAGGGCTGGGACCCCCGTCAGTGATCAGCTCCAGTGTGTGAGCCCTTTGTCACTGCTGTCTGCACATACAGGCCCGCCCCCAGCCTCCTGGGCACACTGTCGTCGTGGGTCTCACCACGCTGAAGGGGAGCGGAGGCCCACAGGACCCCGCAGCTGCACGGGGCCGGGCGGGCGCGTGCACACAGGCCCTCGGGTGTGGAGCGGCACCCTCTGCCGCCACCTCCCCCCATCACGAGGCATTTGGTGATTCGAGCTGCAGGCGGGTCACACGCACACTTATAAAGTCAGTGTTTCAAAGCGCTTTGCGGGCCCTGGCTGGTTTGGCTCAGCGGTTAGAATGTCGGCCGGCAGACCGGAGAGTCCCGGGTTCGGTTCCCGCTAAGGGACGGACCTCGGTTGTGGTTCGTCCCCGACCCCGCTTGGGGTTGTGTGGGTGGCAACCACTCAATGTGTCTCTCTCACATGGATGTTTCTCTCTCTCTCTCTCTCCCTCCCGCTCTATCTGAAGATAAATGCAAAAATGTCCTCGGGTGAGGATTAAAAAAAAAAGTTCTTTGTGGGGTTGCATGTGGAGAGAAGCCGGCGCGGGGGGTGGGGCTGGGCCTCTTCTCTGGACCACCTCCTGCTTGGAGGCCTGGGCGGGACGTCGCTCTTATCCTGCCTCTGGACTCAAAGTGAAACGCTGGCCCCTCCAGCCTCAGGCGCCTGCCCGCCTCCAGACTGGAACTTACACCGTCTGCTCTCCTGGGTCCAGCTTGCTGACTGCGGGGCTGGACATTTCTCAGCCCCCATCACGGCAGGAGCCAAGTCCTTACAACCCAGCTCTCGTGTACGTGTATGTGCACGCAAGTGTGTGTGAGCTAATCTTCATCCTGTTGGTCCTGTTTCTCTGGAGAACCCTAACACAAGCGGGGTAGCGTGTGGCCCAGGGTCTTATGCACAGGGGACCCTGACATCGGATGGGTTCGTGAATAGACGCAGCCTCCACTCAGCTCCTCTGGGAACAGCGGTGGGGGCGGAGCTGGGGACAGAGGAGGACACTCTCTCCTCCTGATGTGGCTCGGTCGAGGGCATGTACTTCAGTTGTGGTTTGGTCTCCTGCCCTGGTTGGGGTCGTGAGGGAGGCAACCAATCGATGTGTTTCTCTCACATCAATGCTTCTCTCTCTCTCTCTCCCTCCCTCCCACTCTGTCTGAAAGTAAACAGAAAAATATTCTCGGGTGAGGATTTTAAAAAAGAAGGAGAAGGAGAAGAACCTCTGGAAATAGAATGAATGTTGGTGGAATTAAATACCGGGAGGGTTCGAAGATCTCTCAAAAACTAGAATAAAACACCAATCAGAAAGAATATATGCACTCCTGTGTTCATAGTAGCTCTATTTACAATTGCTAAGATCTGGAAACAGCTCAGGTGCCCATCAGTAGATGAGTGGGTAAAAAAGCTGTGGTACATGTACACAATGGAATACTATGCAGCTGTAAAAAAGAAGGATCTCTTTTGAGAGGACCTGGAGGGACCTGGAGAGTATTTTGCTAAGCAAAATAAGCCAGTCAGAGAAAGACAAGTATCACATGATCTCACTTATATGTGGAATCTAATGAACAAAGTAAACTGATGAACAAAATAGATCCAGAGACATGGAAGCAGGGAACAGACTGATGAATCGCAGAAGGAAGGGGGTTGGGGGTGGCGAGAAGAGAGTGACCCAAGAACTAATATGCGTATGTGTATAACCCATGGACACAGACCACAGTGTGGAGAAGGTGGTGGAGGCGGGAGTGGGGAAAATGGGGTCAGTGGGGGAAAAAGGGGGGGACATCTGTAATACTCTCAACGATAAAGGTAATTAAAAAAGTAAAATATGTGCTAAATATTAGTGAATTTTTTAAAAAGTAAAGTGACACATGGAAGGGATGGATAAGAGGAATGAAGAAAATTGGAGGATACCCATCTGACTGCCAGGAGTTCCAGGGGACATTGGCAGATCAAGGCCAAAGAAAAAGAACGTTCTTCATCATTCAAGGGTGCAGGGCTCCAGGCGAAGAGGCTCCGAGTTCCCAGCACACCGGGGTCCACACTGCCGGCAGCAGATGGAGCTCCAGGCGCAGCACTTGGACTTGGGGAGCGGAAACTTTTTAGTGAGGTGCTCCCCTAAAACGAAGGAATTAAACCCAGTACATGGGGATTTAGGTGCAGGAACGAGGCGCCCAGGAAAGGACCAAGGACCGGCACCTGGGTGTCCGTGCAGGAGGTTTGTGGTCCAGTCGGGGATTCAGGAAACACTGGCGCGAGGGCCTTGGAAGGCCGAGCCGGTGCGCTCCAGGCGGACCCAGAGCCGCGTGGGAAGGGAGGTTGGCTGTTGGCTACGTACCTAAAACGCCCCTCGGAGGCAGTGGGGGAAGGAGCGCCTCCCACGCTGGCCCTTCCACGTGGGCTGCGTGGACTGGCTTTTTTTTTTTTTTTATCCTCAGCCGAGGATATTTTTCCACTTTTTGTACAGATAGAGTGGGAGGGAGAGAGAGGAAGGGAGAGAGAGAGAGAAACATCGACGTGAAAGGAACACATCGAGTGTCTGCCACTCGCACGACCAACCAGGGGACAAACTGCAACCGAGGTACGTGCCCTTAGCGGGAACCGAACCCGGGTCTCTCCAGACCGCAGGCCGATGCTCTAACCGCTGAGCCAAACCGGCCAGGGCGGGTGGACTGGCTTTTGCGCCTTTATAGGGAAAAACAACTTTTCGGAGAGTTAATTCTCGCACAGTACACGGTCCAGTTCTTGACTCCAGGGCTCGGCCATGCTGCCTGGCCGTGTCCACAACCTGCCGTGTGGGTCCCTTTGCAACTGGGCGGTGGCTATGGGCCAACTGAAGCATCCTTGGTGGTGGGCTTGGGGTTGGGGGCAGACCAGGGAGGTGGGGGGCTCAGCGGGGAGGGGCGTACTCACTTAGCCATGGCTGTGGGGCCCCGTGGGGGGCAGCGGCCATCAGGTACAGCTCCCCCTGGTGGCAGCAGGGCATGGGCTCACACTCCTGATTGGTTCAGAGTGTCCGCAGTATCGCTCAGGAGAGCCCTTTCTGGGGTCCTAGCTCCCTGGGGGACCAGGCGAGGGAGGTCAGAAGATCGGGAGGGAGAACCCGCTGCTTGGCAGGACCACCCATCTCTCTTTCTTTTTAAATATGTATTTTTTATTTTTTTATTTTTAGAGAGAGAGGAAGGGAGAGGGAGAGAGAGATCGAAACATCGATGAGAGAGAACATCGATTGGCTGCCTCCATGCCCCCCACTGGGGATCAAGCCCGAAACCTGGGCATGTGCCGTGACTGGGAATTGAACTGGCGACCTCTTGGTGCAGGGTCGACGCTCCACCACTGAGCCACACGGCTGGGCAGAACCACCCATCCTTACACTTCCCTCCTCCCTATTTCCAAAGAAAGGGGGACCCACTGCCTGGGCGGGCCCAGCACAGTCCCTGGGGTCAAGTTCCCCCTGGGCCTCCACACTCCCTGAGCACCTCACGAGGCCCCCTGGGTCTCCACCCCAGATAACGCCCAGTATCTCTGCCACCACACAATGGCTGAATTGCCCCCTGCAATGAGTAAATTAAATATTGACGATCTCATTGACTGTTGGATTCAATTTGGAGCCATCTCGCTGGGCCACCATGGGGCCGGGAGGGTCTACTCCGTACTCCGGGCTGTCATCCCCTCCAGAGCTGAGTGATGAGGAAAAGATACACTTGTCAGGGTGAGGAAGTCCTGCCTCGGCGGGTCAGCCTCCGCCCCATAAATTTGGTGGCAGCCCTCTTTGTCATCAGCCCTCCCCCAGGGGACACAGGACCCGTTTCCTGAGGTGGGGGTGGGGGTCTCAGACCCGCCAGGCGCCCGTGGGGACTTTGCCACTGGGACCTGCTCTGTGGTGTCGTTGGGCTGAGAGCTTGGCACCGTGGGGGAGGGGCACACAGACGGCCTCGTGATGCATTTATTAGATAAGTGTGGGAACTCGGGTCACTGTCCTCATCTGCAGTGTTAACAGATACTCATTGAGTGCAGGCCACGGGCCAGGCTCAGTCGCAAACACCCTGCATGTCTCTCCTCACTTCATGGCCATAACCACCCTGTGAGCCCAGGTCATGGTCCCACATGGGAAACTGAGACCAGAGATGGTCCTGGACCTTTCTTTAAAAAAACTTTTTTTTTCTTTATTAATGTGAGAGAGAGAGAGAGAAACGTCGATGAGAGAGAACGTCGATGGGCCGCCTCCTGCACGCCCCCCACTGGGGATCAGGCCCACAACCTGGGCATGTGCCCTGACCGGGAATCAAACCAGCATCTGGTCGACGCTCAACCACTGAGCCACACGGGCCAGGCCAGGGACCTTCCTGTGTCACAGCCTAGGAGTGGTGGGGGATCGGAGCCAGGCTGTCCAATCCCAGAGCCAGAGCTGACTGGGGACCAACTGTGCTGCCACCCTCCGCCCCCCCAGGCCTTTCCCGCCTGGGTGCTGGGCGTGGTCCACACGGGTCGCTCTGGGCTTGGCTGGACCGTGGCTGCTGGGCTGGAAGCGCCATCACACCCGCCCGCCCTCCTCACGCTCTGCTGTCCCCATTGGAGCAGGACCTCGAGTCCCGGCAGGACCCCCGTTCTCCGCAGGCCGACTCCAGTGCCGGCCTCCTGGTAGCTGGTCCCGCTGCTGCCCCCACAGTGGGGTGCTGGCTCCTTTGCGGTCCCGAGTCGCATGCTCGGGCCGAGTGGACCTGGTTCTGAAGTCCCAGGTGGAGCCAGTTCAGCTGCCTTCTTGCTGCGTGGCCTTGGGCAGGTCATGTCATCTCTCTGAGTCTATTTCAGAAGATGTTGATACGGATGAGAAGACCCAGCCCACACTGGTGTGTGGAAGGGTGGATGGGGGGAGGGACTGTAGGGGCAGCAGCCGCCGCTGCTCGCTGGGCGTGCGCTGTGCTGGAGTTTGTCCTGCTGGGGACGTGCCTTCTCTCTGGTCCTTGGACGGTCCTGCAGCGTGGACAGTGGGAAAGCGGGGCCGGGGGTGCTGTGTCCTCCCCAAACCATCACAGGTGTTGAGGGACAGAGCTGGGCTTCAGCCCTGGCCCTGGGCCCCATCACCGGCTGGTCCAGGCTGTCCCTGCCTTCCCAGGAGGCCACCATCCCGTCCACTATGGAACCTTCTCCCTTTCCAGCCTCCTCAGTGCCTCCCAAAGCCCCCCAAATCCCTCCCTGGGTTTTCAGCTCACTGGGTCTAACAGTGGCTGGCCAGGGAGTGAGCTGTCCCCCGGCTGCCCCTGTCTGGGGCCCTTCGTCCAGAGAGAAATGCACCCCACACACGTCTGCAGACGCTTCCTGCATTAACACTGAGCTGGGGGTCGGAGGGGGTGACAGACAGTTTCTGAAAGTGACCAGACAGTGCATCTTCTCAGCTCTGTATCTCTCAGGGTCTTTCAGAGCTGCCCCACCTGACCACTGTGCCAGCAGCAGCTGTGGACAGCACGGAAGGAATGCCACGCTGTGTCCCAGTACAGCTCTGCTCGTGGACACTGACACGTGCCTTCGAATAGTTTCCACATGGCACAAAGCGTTATTCTTCATTTGACCCCCCACCCAGTCATTTAACATTGCTGGGTGGTGGGCTGTTCAGGCGCAGAGCAGCACCACCCGGTCTGACCGGGGCGGGAGCCTGCCCGCCTGCACCACTCGATCTGACTGGGGCGGGAACCTGCCCGCCTGCACCACCCGATCTGACTGAGGCGGGAACCTGCCCGCCTGCACCACCCGGTCTGACTGAGGCAGGAACCTGCCTGCCTGCACCACCCGATCTGACTGGGGCGGGAGCCTGCCCGCCTGCACCACCCGATCTGACTGAGGCGATCTGACTGAGGCAGGAACCTGCCTGCCTGCACCACCCGATCTGACTGGGGCGGGAGCCTGCCCGCCTGCACCACCCGGTCTGACTGAGGCGGGAACCTGCCCGCCTGCACCACGCGATCGGGGCGGGAGCCTGCTTGCCTGCCCTTTGAGGAGGGGCCCTCGTTTGGCAAACGAGCGGGCCAGGCTCTGTCTTAGCCACGTTCGCACGTGCCGTGGGGGAAGGTGTGAACTGATCCTGGTAAACTCTGATGGACCTGGTTCTCGAAGGGTTGTTGTTGCCTCTGGTTCAGTGATGTGAATAATTACTTCCCAGTACTCTGGAGACTGCCCAAGGGGCCAAATGGATGTGTGCAGAGAGGCAGGTGGGATGGGATGTGTGCAGAGGGGCAGGTGGGACGGGCCGTGTGCAGAGGGGCAGGTGGGACGGGCCGTGAGCAGAGGCAGGTGGGACGGGCCGTGAGCAGAGGCAGGTGGGACGGGCCGTGTGCAGAGAGGCAGGTGGGATGGGATGTGTGCAGAGAGGCAGGTGGGACGGGCCGTGAGCAGAGGCAGGTGGGACGGGCCGTGTGCAGAGGCAGGTGGGACGGGCCGTGTGCAGAGGGGCAGGTGGGACGGGCCGTGAGCAGAGGCAGGTGGGACGGGCCGTGTGCAGAGAGGCAGGTGGGACGGGCCGTGTGCAGAGAGGCAGGTGGGACGGGATGTGTGCAGAGGCAGGTGGGACGGGCCGTGTGCAGAGGGGCAGGTGGGACGGGCCGTGTGCAGAGAGGCAGGTGGGACGGGCCGTGTGCAGAGAGGCAGGTGGGACGGGATGTGTGCAGAGGCAGGTGGGACGGGCCATGTGCAGAGAGGCAGGTGGGATGGGCCGTGTGCAGAGGGGCAGGTGGGACGGGCCGTGTGCAGAGGGGCAGGTGGGACGGGCCGTGTGCAGAGGCAGGTGGGACGGGCCGTGTGCAGGGGCAGGTGGGACGGGCCGTGTGCAGAGGGGCAGGTGGGACGGGCCGTGTGCAGAGGGGCAGGTGGGACGGGCCGTGTGCAGAGGGGCAGGTGGGACGGGCCGTGTGCAGAGGCAGGTGGGACGGGCCGTGAGCAGAGGCAGGTGGGATGGGCTGGAAGATGGCCAAGCGCGGCAGGACCTAGCACACACATGCCTCATAGTAGCTCAGGCTGGCTGGTTGGCTGGGAGCAGCCCTGGGCAGCGGGTGCCACATGCTTCATTCACTGGAGCGTTTACCGAGTGGCTTCCTGGACATGGCATTGTGCACTGGGACGAGAGGATGTGGTGAGGTCCCGTGTGTGCAGAACTCAGAGTCTCAAGATGAGGGGCCTCCATACAGGGGGACTCAGGGAAAGTCACTGAGCCACTGCGGGTCTCTGAGACGGAGGTTTGGGCCCCGAAGAGGGAGGAGCACTGTGTCCTGGTGGGCAGGGAGTCCTTCAGGGGCTGGAGGGGGGAACAAGCCCTCCGCACGTGTGAAGGTGTTTTCCACGGGGACTTGGAGAAAGACACTAGCTGGTCATTGTGCTCAGAAGAGACATTGACAGCATGTGGGAAGTAGCCCCGTTGGTCGTGTGGCTCCCCAGAACCCCCTGTACACACGGACCCTTTCAGGGGCCGAGGGGGCTCTAGGGGTCACACTGCACTGCGGTGTGAGCTGGGGCAGGCGCCTTACGAAGAGCCTGGTCAGATGGACTGAAGCTGGAGGACCCCTGACTCCTGGGAGGACCCGTGGGGAAGGGTGTGCAGCCGATGGGGGCGGGGCCCTTTCAGAGCCTTTGTCCCAAATTGAATCAGATTAAGTCAGAGATGGGGCAGCGGGACCCAGTGCCAAACCCACACACCTGGAAGCTGCGGGGGCTCCCTGGGGAGTCTCCCTGGGGAGTGGCAGGAAGCCCCGACCTCCCCTCACGGAAGAGAAAATGTGCAGATATGTTGGCTGTGCTCGAAGGTCCACTCTGGGGCTGGGATTATGTTGGGAGCAGAGAGACTAATTAATAAATCCGAGCAAGAAGTAAATGAAAGGGAGCCTAGGAGAATGAGAAGTGACCACCCGTGAAAGCTCCATGGAGCCTGTGATTGGTCGGTTTTGCACAGGACTTGAGGGCGGTGGGGTGGGGCCCCGGGAGCTTCAGAGACCACGTTGCTGCCATTCGTTTCGAGTTTGGTGGTTCGGTCCTTGAGCTTCTGCCTGAAACAAAACACGCTGGGAGACCACACCCGGAACTCGCAAATGCCTCCTGTCCCAGGGTGTGGGGATCGGACCCATGGGAGCATCTGCGCGGTTGGGGTCCACAGCGTCTGCGTGGAGGGTCCTGTGGGGACCTTCCCTGACTCCAGGGCTCCTGGTGCCCTCCCCTCCCAGGGCTGCTGTCGAGGACACCCCAGGTGTCTGGAATGGGGAGGAGCTTGGTCAGTAGGATGGCTCAGCTTTCCCGACAGCTGTCTGAGGGGAACCCTGAGAGTTTGCAGTGTCCCCCAGACTCCAAGCCCGCCACCTCGTGGAATGAATGAATGAGTGACTTGGGCTGAGGGAGGAGAATGATCCTGGTGGAAGACACAGCACCTGGTGACTGGAGAAGAAAGCAGCACCTGCCCATCTCACTGCTGAGACCAGAGTGCTGGCCACACTGGGAGGCCCCAGCCCAGGGAGCCCCTGGATTCCAGCGCACAGCAGCCTGCTGCGGTTGAGGATAAGCAGAGACTGCATACAACCCCCATCCTGCCATCAATTTGGAGGGGATCTCAGGACCCCCATTACTGCTGTCTCCCCACTCCAGCCCTCCCAAAGGTGCTAATTGCCCTGAGGCTCGGATGCAGATACCTGAGCTGGGGATCTGGGACCAGGGATCTGGAGACAGCCCGGCTGCTGCTGGCCGCTGTCCCTGGTGCTGGCCGCTGTCCTTGGTGCTGACTCTGTTCCCACTCGTGTAGGAGGGGCTCAGCCTTCAGGTGCGTGCGTGCCTGGGAAGCACTGAACCTCCTATCAGTGGGTTGGAGTGCATCGCCCCATTTCACAGAGGAGAGGCGTGCAGGCCCCAAGTAGGGGCTCAGAGGACCCTGGTCAGGCCCAGGTCTCTCACATCTACTGCCTCCTGTGAATACCAGGTTGCCCACTCTTCCTGGGGACAGCAAAGAGCCTGCAGACTTCCTGACACAGGGAGAACTATGAGAAAATCATTGACACGGGAACTGGAGCTCAGTAACCCCAGGACCTCTGCAGCATGGTGCAGGCACGGGGGCTTTCCACCTGGACGTATTTAAGTGCAGTACCCTGAGAAGCTAGTGAGCTCACGGTCACTGCAGTTTGCGTGAAGTTGAGGAAGGAGAGAGGAAGGGAGCGGGCATTCTTAGGCACCTTCTAGGTGCATGGTCAACCCTTATGCAGAAATCTCACGTGATCCTACGAGGCAAGCATCGCTGTCCGGTTTGTGGGGGAGGAAACTGAGGCTCAGGGGTGAGACATCTGACCGAGGTACGTTCGAGCGAGTGACTGGAGAGGGGCCTGCCTGCCTGACTCTGGAGTCTGGATACTCCCTGTCCTCCTTTCCAAGGCCATGACTTTATTTCTAGTGTCAGAACACCCCATTATGTGCTCTGGGCAAGGGGTCTGTTGTTCCTTGAGTCACTCACTCATTCATTCATTCATTCACTCATCACGAGCCCCGTCGGCCTGTTCCGTCTCCGCCATGAGACCGTTCTCCCAAGTGGACATCCCCACGTACAGGCTGGTGTCCATGCCGCACATCTATTCGTGGGGGAACCAGGATGCACCAGCCTAAGCCTGTGGGTTGGTGGGCTGGGCTCGGAGCCAGCAGGGGCCAGGTTTGATTTCGCGTCTTTTTTTTTTTTTTTTTTTATCCTCACCTGAGGACATTTTTCCATTTTTTGTTCAGGTAGAGTGGGAGGGAGAGAGAGGAACACACAAAGAGAGAGAAACATCGATGTGAAGGAAACACATCGAGTGGCTGTTACCCGTACGACTGACCAGAGCCGGGGACAAACAGCAACCGAGGTACGTGCCCTTAGCGGAAACCGAACCCGGGTCTCTCAGGACCGCAGGCCGACGCTCCAACCGCTGAGCCAAACCAGCCAGGGCTGATTTCACACCTTACTTGATGGTCAGTAAATGTCCTAGCTCTGCCGTTGCCTGCCTGTGAGTCCCGTGTGTCCCCATGCTAAGGCAGTAACGCCTCAACCAGGACCTCCCGGCCACCTCCATGAGTCGCGATAGCTCCCAGAATCCAGGGGGCCTTCAGATGCCTGGGGAGGAAATACAGGTTGAAGTGGATTTCAGAAGCAGATGGAAGGTCAAGGCCTGGAGTCTCCGTGCTTCCCAACGTGGGCGTCCAGCCCCTAGAAGGCCGGCCGGATGCCTCCAGCCCCGGAAATGAGATGCATGTGCAAATGGAGCTTATTTCCTCCTAATTGCCCCTGGAGGGAACTTCCCTTCTACAGGGCGCCTTTGCTGTCGAAGTGTTAACAGCCTGATTACGTGAGCAGTACGTGGACCCTGATGCATCAGGACAGCCCTTCACAGCCTCACGGCCCACATCCCCTTGCTGCCACCAGAGGGCGGTGGTGTAACTCCCACTTCACAGATGGGGAAACTGAGGCTCGCAGAGAACCAGGAGCCCTGCACGCCCTCCTCCAGGGTTCTCGGGTCGCTCTTCATGCAGTCAGACTCTTGGACGCCAGGGATTGTCCACTCCAGCCCCATCCCCATCATACAAGGGGGGACGCTGAGGTCCACTCAGGACAAAGGGTGTGCTGGACTTGAACCAGGCCCCCGCACGCCCACCTGCTGGATGTTCTGAGACGCACCGTGGCTCCCTGGGAAGCCTGGGTGGACCTGGTCGTCTTGGCTTCCCCTGCTGGTTCTCTCGTCTGAGCTCAGAGGCCAAGCTTCGCCCTGGTGACAGGCGCCTTGTCCAACCTGAGCCTTTGCCGTGTGTCCTCTGGGCCACATGCCTTCCGGGACCATCTAGAGCACACACAGGCTCTGCCATGGGCTGCCAGTCAGACCCGGCTCCCTCCCCCTGCTTGGGCGAGCCCCTGACCTCAGCTCCCCCCTAGGTGAATGGGGGTGGGAACAGTTCTTCTCACAGGGGTGTGGGATGAAGTCAGCCTCCCGTCACAGGCCTCGGCCAGGGCTGGGCGCAGCACAAATGGCCAGCGTGCCTGGTGCCCTGGTGGCTGTTCCCTTGCCTCTGGGTCCTGTGTTCTGGGTGCCGGTGCTGAGGGTGACCACCCAAGGCCCTGCCATGGCTCAGGGAGTCGGCAGGGTGGGTCTGCCCCCCTCCAGTGGTGCTGGCTCACACACTGTCCCCAGGCCCCACGACCAGGTGTGAGATGACCAGCCCTGGAGCGCCTGCCTCTTACTGAGTCCAACTGGGACAAAGCTGTGACCCCTTGGATGGAGCCAGCACAGTGCAGTCTGGAGCCTGGCACCCAAGGCCCTTCTGGCCCAAACTGGCTGTCCTTCCGCAGCCTGGTCCGTAAGGCCACACCTCAGGCCAGGCCTTTGCCCGTGCGGTGCCCTTTTCTCTCATGGAGCACCTCACTGTCCCCTCCTCTGGGAAGGTGACGTACTCCCTCTGCCCCCCACACAGGGTGGACGGGGCTGTACCCACGGAGCCGAGCTCCTGGGGGACACGGCTGATTCTAGTTCATCGCGTCCCTGGGGCCAGGGACTGTCAGCAGGTGGTCCTGCCCCGGCTGGACACAGCAGGTGTGCGGGTCTTTGCGAGACGGAACTGCCTTCTGAGAGTCCAGGCTGAGGCTTGGGCGGGCTGTGGTTTCGTGCCCTCCCCCTGCCCGTTAGGGTGGGTGACGGAGGTGGCCGCCTTTCACCACTTTGCATCTGCGTCCACCACCAGGTCACAGAAGTGAGACATTCTCAGCTTCGCTGGGATGTGTGACCTCTGGTCTTCCCGCCCCCCCCCCCTCCACCCAGTTACCCTGAGCGGTCAGGTGAAACCCAAGCCGAA
The DNA here is from genome assembly GCF_014108415.1 of Molossus molossus. Classification (NCBI taxonomy): domain Eukaryota; kingdom Metazoa; phylum Chordata; class Mammalia; order Chiroptera; family Molossidae; genus Molossus; species Molossus molossus. Next base: position 3,893,370 of record NW_023425362.1, read on the forward strand.
GGAGGGGCGGGGCGCTGGGCCTCCTCCCCAGGGGCAGGCAGGACGCTGGCCGGACCCACTCCTGGCTCCACAGCTGGCCGAGGTCACCTGCTGCTCACAGGGAGGCTGGGGACACGGGGAGGGGACCTGGCTGTCCTCGAGCTCCCAGGGGGACTCTGGAGTTTCTCTCGTGTGTGCGTGTGTGCGGCAGGGGCTCCGAGCTGAGGGACCCTGGGCAAGTCGCTCAGCCCCTCTGGCCCCTCGTCACCTCACGTGTGACAAGGAGTCGTTGTGAGTACCCTCAGGGGTTCTGAAGGGTTCGGGAAAACCAGGACTGTGACACACGGCAGGTGCTCGGGAGCGCGGAATTGTCACCATTTGCAAATCCCTCTGCTCACCCAGCAAACATTGGTTGAGCCTTTGAAAACTGGAACAAGCTAGAATGTTTAGAAGTTGACACGTTATTGCCAATTAAAATGAACTTCCATGCAGTGACAGTAAGTCCCCCCCCCCATGCATGTCTTGTCCACTCCTGCCAGGGGGCCCTGGGCCCTGGAGCATGTGGGCACCCATGTGCCCTGGCGCGTCCTAGACTGGCTGGAGCGAGCGGGCTGGAGGGCTTGTTCACAGTGGTGGGGGAGGCCCGGGGCCCCCTGGACAGGGCGATTCGGGGAGCATGGGGTGTCCTGTGTGGCCCTGCGCGGGGTCTGAGTGTTGGCGTTGCTCCTGCCTGGCTTCCTGTCCAGAACTTTCCTTCCTGGGGTGCCGGCCATGCTTTTCAGCTCGGAGCTCCAGGGCACCCACTGTCTGCACCAGGCACAGGTGTGGGCACCCAGAGGGGTCCCTGGCCACGGGTGGGGGTCATGGCTGAGGGTGACCCTTCGTTTCCCCCTGGGGCCGAGGGAAGGCTGATGGGATGGGCTCCCCCAGCGCTGCCCACGTTTGTCCACACACCATGTCCCTGCCCCAGGCCAGTGCCGGGACGAGCCCGTGCAGGGCGACTGTGAGGGCCCCACTCCCCTGCAGAGAGCCGAGCCCGGCGTCCCCTTCTGGTCCACACTGTCCTCAGGCAGAGACTGACCAGGGCCGCACCTTGGCCCCTCCTGCAGCCCCCGGGCTACGCCTGCTTCCCCCCTTTGTTGTCCATCATAACTTGAGACCCCAAGTTCTGAATTGCAAATGCCCCTCCTTCCTGTTGGGCCTGCTGCTCAGCACGGCCTCACTACTCTGGTCTGTTAGCAGGAGGGGGCAGCGGACACCGGGCCCCTGACGCCGCTGGCGGCAGGGGAGTGCGGCAGGTCAGACACACTCATGCTGGAGACGAGTTGGGAGGTGGTGGCCCCGGCGTGGAGGGTCGCGTCGCGTGTTTGGACTGTGGGGCTGGCTGCGGGACCCGGCCTACCTCAGCTGCTCCCCTTCACAGTTGGGGAAACAGGCTGAGCTGCAGTGGCTGGCCCACGACCCCTGCTCCCCAGCTCGGCTGTGTGTCTCTTGAAGATGGTGACTTTGTCTTTTCATGTCTTGGTCCCTACCTCCTACTTCTGGGCTCTCGCTGGCCTGGTCGTGACTCGTGTCGCCCTCCTTCAACCCCGAGAGCCCTGCAGGGCCCCAGGCCTTCGCGCTCCGTCACAGGTGCCCGCCGCCACCGGCCCCTTGCGCCTCATCCCAGCCTCCTGACCTCCCTCGTGCGGCCTCTGGTCCACCCCCATCTCCCAGCTTTTCCTCCACCGTCCCGCTCACATCTCCTCCCGGACTCCCTGTCACAGGTGACAGCACAGCCTGCCTCCCCGGTGGCCCTCTGGGCTCCTGGGCTCGCTCCCCACCGTCCTCCCCAGCCGTGGCCCCTGCCGCATGTCAGGGCACCCCCTGGCATCCCCATCGATGGAAATCCTGCCTCAGCGTCTCCTCTGCCACCTCCCCCTGGGGTCCCCCTGAGTGCGGCGCCCAGGCCCTTCGGAGCCTCCTGGGGTTTGCTACTGGAGGGTCCTGGGGCGTCGGAGAAGGCAGGGCGCTGCGGGTGCCCGGGGCCGGCCCTGCGAGCTTGTTCCCGGAGCTGCCGCCTGCGCCCGCCAGGGCCTGGGTGAGGTTGGGGAAGCCCCCCCCCCCCGTAGTCCTCAACCCCTTTTCTGCAGTTTGCTGGTCAGAGAAGTGAGACCAGAGGCCAGGAAGCCCTGCCGGGAATCAGTGAGACCCGTGTGCGTTTATGCATGTAAACCTGCCATGCGGGCCCCATAGCTCCGCTCTGCCACCCAGAAATCTCCCCTAGTCCGGACCCTAGCGCAAGTCCTGGGTCCCCCCGCCTGCAGCCGGCACGTTCTGGGGATGTCGGCTGCCATCCGGGAGAGCAGGTCGGGGGGTCAGTGTTGCATCCCCAGTGGGCCTGGGTCTGCACGAAGCGCCCCCCCCACCATGGCCACTTCCCTTTTTCCCCACGAAGGTTGGAACTATGGCTCTTGCCTTTTTTTAATATGTAGTTTTTCCTGGGGTATAATTTGCATACATTGAAATTCACAGATCTTCATGGTCCTGGTTGATGAGTTTGGACAGTTGTATACGCCCAAGTAACTTACACCCCAGTCGAGACAGGGGACACTTCCACCACCTTGGAAACTTCCCCGTGTCCCCGGGCCACTGCTCCGAGTCCCCTCACCTCGAGGACTTTCGTCCGTTCCTGGGCCTCAGTGGCCTTTCTGTCTCCCTCTGTTCACTCAGCCTCGTGCTCTGAGGTCCCTCCCTGCTGCTGGCGCACCCGCCGCTCACCTGTGCCCACAGGGTGGCAACGTGGCATGGACGCGCCAGTGGACAGCACCGGGTGGTTTCCGCTTCATGCCATGCGTGCCTCTCAGGCACAGTGACTTGGGGCGGATGGGCCACATGCAGTGCCCACCGCCAGGGGGGTTCATCCTGGAGAACAGTTCACATCCAGCCTCTGCCTCTCCTGAGCACCTCACAGGGCTCTGGTCTCCTGATCTGTGAGACGGGTGCCCGAGCGGGAGGCCAGTGCGCAGGGGACGACGAGGGTCGTAGGCCCGGGGCCAGCTCTGCCCGGCCAGGGAGCGAGCCCGGGGCCCGGGCAGGGGTTGGACACCTAGTGCTTGAGTCCCTCGCCCTCTGGCCACGCGACAAACCTGCCCCCAGCCTCCCCCAAGCAGATGGGTCATCGGGGGTGTGGGGAGGCTGGGGTGGGTTTCGGGGGGGGACCTGCTGAGCATAAAGCGGTCGAGCATCCAGAGACCCGTTGGGTAAAGAGAGGCTGAGACGGGGTTTCCCTCCCGCACAATGAGCGCGCTCACGGCGCCGGCTTGGAGATCGGGCCTCGGGTGCCACCAGAGAGCCTGCTGCTTGGGACTGTGCCACCCCTGTGGTCCCCACTGTGCCCCTGCCCTAGGCCTGGGTCACCGCAGTGTCAACTTCAGAGATCTTTCCTAGTGACCTGCCTGACCATCTCCTCGGGACACGGGTGGCCCCGTCACAGAGTGGGGAAACTGAGTCAGGAGCTGAGAATGCTGGTCCAGAGAGAATGCAGAGGAAGCAGCAGGAGGGTTGTTCCATTTGGCACAGGGGCAGGGTGGCCCTGAGGGGACACTGAGTCTCTGTGTCTCCCCGTGACCTGGTCTCATCCTGCAGGACAGGTGGGGAGGAAGGGTGGGGTGGGGTGGTGGGAGAACCGTCCACTGCAGTCAGGCCCAGGGCCCCCCTCAGGCCCCCCCACGCCTGTCCCCAGCCGCCCGCCTGCGTGTGGGTCCCGGGTCGTCTCCCAGAACTGGGAATCGTGCGGACACAGACATGCTCCGTCAGCGTCAGGCCCCCTGCCCATCTGGCCGAGCGCCTCAGAGCCGGGGTCATGCCCAGCCCGGGGCGACTGGGCGGGACCGGCGTCTGCTTCCGTCTGTCCCCACAGGGCCGGCGCGGGTCAGCCACCCAGTCAACAGTTGCTGAGTGTAATTGGTGCCAGCAGGTGAAGAAAACCGTGGGGATTTATCCTGTTTCCCTAACGGCTGCCGGAGGGAACGAAACCAGGAGCCCCTGGGTCTGCTGGAGCGCCCCACCTCGGGGGCGGGGTGCTTGCCGGGGTGTGGATGCCGTCGCCATCCATGGAGCTGCGCCCCAGCCCTGCGCCGTGCCCTCAGTAGACTGAGTCTCAGTTTTACACCCTGGGGCTCTCGTTGGGGGCCAGGACTCTGAGGGGTCGGGCTGCCCCTCGGGGCCGCTGCCCAAGCTCGGAGGCCTCTCCCAACTGAGGAGCACGTCGGGGCTGTTCCGGGGCGTCCTGCGGAAGTGTGTCCCCTAAAGGAGATTCCAGGGCATCGGAGGAGGCAGGAGAAGGGGGCTGGGGCCAGGGGCGTGCGAGTCAGCCCACCACACGGCACATTGGATTTCCTGGCTCTATTTTGCGGAGGTCTGGAGCTGGTAAGGGCCAGGCCATTAGAAACCCCCACTGCGTCCCATCCTTGCTGTGACTGCCTGGCAGGGCCTCCGGGGTCCCAGGGTCCGGGTAGTGGCTCCGGGGCCTCCTGCTGAGGGGCAGACACAAAGGCTCCCCAGTCTTGGATAGTGGGGAGCACGAGGTGAGAGGGTCAGGCAGTCTGTGGGGACCAGGGGATGGGGAAGGGCAGGCACCAACCATTCCATCTTTTCCTGTCGCTCCAGCCCCCGGGGGGCCACCCTGGTGACAAGCCCAGCAGCAGCTCATCCTTCCAGAGACAGACCAGGGCTGCCCCGGGCCCTCTGCGTGCACACGGCCCCCCAGGCTGTGAGGCTGCACCCTCCCCCTCTGTCCCCCGAGGGTCCTTCCCGTGGGGGCGGAGCAGCCTGCTCTCTGGCCTGCTAGCCAGGGGCCACCGCCCAGCACCATCCCGCTCCCCATGACTTCGGATCAGCCCCAAAGACAGAGCAAGGCGGCAAGTTGGGTGTGTCCCCCTTGGGGATCAGGGGTGCCCCCACATCCTGGATGGGGCGATTCGACGGGGTCCTGACTGGCCCCCAAACCCACCCCCGCTGCTCTCTCAGACGTGGCACTTCCCCCGGCCACAGAGGCAGCGTGGCTTCAGGGGCCGCCATCTGTGGGGACGTTTCCAGCCCGCCCGCACCCCTGCTCCACCCCCGTGGTTGCCAGGCACACCCTCAGAGCGCAGCCCAGTTCTTAGTCCACGAAGCCACTGAGAGTTTCCTACCAAACAGCATGAACGCACCTTTCAAGTTCATTAAACGTGGCCGCCGGGCCTGCAGAAGAGCCGTGTCTGCTCACAGAGCCACTTTGCCTGCTCGGGCTTTCTGATGAACAGCGGCCTCCCCTGCGATGACCTCTGCTGGCTACGTGGCCCCGGCAGTCCGCCCGGCTGGAGGCACAGTCGGGGTCACCGGGACCCAGCCAGGCTGCGGGCTCTCAGGGTCCCCAGGGGCGCCGGCCAACGCTGGGCCTGGAGCTGGGGCCTGTGCAGCATCCCTGCCGGGCTTCCGAAAGTGACTTCCCCGGGGCTTGAAGAAGCCCGTTTTGGAAGAGGGTTCCATCAGCTGCCTTCTGCGTGTCCCTCGCCAGGGATGGAGCTTGCCACCGGGGCGTGTGCCCTGACGGGGAATCGAACCTCTCAGTCCATGGGACGAGGCTCAGTCCACTGAGTCACACTGGCTGGGCCAGGGTGCTCGGTTTAAAGACAGCGTCGACGTCTCCTGAGAGCCCCTGGGTGTGCGCCCCTCCCGGAGCTGCTGTGCACGGGCCGGGGGTGCCTGTGCGGAGGACCAGAGCCAGCCCTGGGAGGGAATTGCCCGAACAGGCCTGCGCGGCCGGTGGGCCAGTCGGTACCTTGCCCGGCCCCTGCCTGCCCCAGAGGGCTCCGTCCTGGCCCCCGGCACCTCACCACTCTGTCTGAGGCCCCCCTCGCGCACCCCCTCCATGTAGCAGCCCCGTTTGGCCGGCCAGGAGCCTGCATTGGGGGAAGCGAGAGCTCCTGGGTGTGGCATTCAAGGCCCCCGATGACCAGCCCCCCCCCCCCACTGCTTCCACCACCCACCCTTGGCTTTGTGCTCCATTCCCTGCCCCCCCCCCTTCGCCTGTCCCTCCGCCTAATCCCCATGCACTTCCCACACTGCCCGCGTGGGGCATTCGGTCCAGTTCTCTGTCCAGCTCAGGTGCCACCTCCTCCAGGAGGCCTGCCCACGGCCCCGGCTCTTTACCTCCCTTTATTCTTATTTTCACTTACAAAATGTGCAAAAGGTGCAAGAGCAGACCTCCCCACGGTCCCCACACAGGTGAACACACGACATTTCATTGCATGTGCTCTGACCGGTTTTGGAGAGCCGAGACCTGCGGAGGAGGAAGTGAGGAGGAGGAAGGTGTCCTCCGCGTCCCCTCCCCCGCACGGCCTGTGGTGCACTTTCCCTGAGGGGTATCGGGCGGCATGCGCGGCCTCTGGGCTTCACGCTGGGGTTTATTGCCTCCGGCAGCTGGGAGGTTTCTCATTGTGAGAACAATCCGGTTGGACAGTTGGGCTGTTCCCAGTTTTTCCCGTCCAAGGCCTGTTGTGCACCTGTCCCCTGCGCACCTGGGCATGAGTGGCCTGGATGTGCCCAGAAGGGGACCCTCAGGCCTGGGCATGCTCGTTCTCACTTCGTCAATCCCGCTACCCTCCCGGCCCCATCCCGCCCTCCGACGGCGACCCTGCTTGGTCCCAGGAGCATGTTTGCCAAAGGAGGAGCCATTGGGCTGACTCCCAGCAGCTCTGTGCCAGGCGCCTCCTGCCCTCCCCTCGGTCCTTGGGGCCGGGAAGGTTCTGTCTCCCGCTGCGTGGAGGTGAGGCTCGGGCACTGCCCTGGGTGTGTGGGCACTGGGGCTGGGAGGAGCAGCGACTTCCAGGGGCTGGGCAGCAGACAGGGGTGCATTCCCCTGGTGTCACGTGCACCCCCATGGGCTGTGGGACGAGCGTGAGGTCAGTGGGAGCAGGAGTGGGGCCCCGAGCGAGGGGGCGGCCAGGCCCAGCGGGGCCCTCCTGCGGCTCCTGGGCTGTCAGTCACCGCAGCCTCGCGGCGGGTCACCTCATCCGAGAATTGTAAGCGGGGTTCGCACGACGGTAAAAGCGGTGCTTATGTCGTATTCGTATTTATCGGCGCCGATGGAGCTGGGAGCTTAGTGTTCCCTTCGCCCCACATCACAGGGATTCCGCCACGTGCAAGGAAACCGCGGGGTCCGGGAGGCGAGGCCGCGGCTTCTGGGCTGTCCAGCCTGGTCCCCGGAGGCCTGGACGGCGGCCCCCCTTCCTCGCCCAGCCGGTGGAAGCAGGAGCCCCGCTCTGGTCAGCTCAGCAAACACTCCCCCAGCTGGTGGAGGGGCACGGGCGCTGCCTTGCCCGCTTCCTCGAAGCCACACCGGGCACGCAGGGGAGCCGAGGGGGAGCCAGTTCTGACCTTGGGTCAGGGGCTGGTGGGCGCAGCCTTTCTGATGCCGGGCACTGCCCGTCCTCACCACCCCATTCCCGGGCCAAGGAGAGCCAGCCGCTGTCCAGCGGGTGCTGCGAGATGTTTGCTGAGTGAACAGGATCAGAGGGGTGGGCATCTGTCCCGGGCGGGAGGAAGTCCCTTAGAAGGGGCCACAGGCAGGAGGCTGAGTCTGTGACATCGCTCCCCCTCCTACCTCCTGCGGCTGGCGCAGAGTGCTCTGATTTCGGGGAGGCGAGGAGTAATTCCATCTTAGAGACGGGGGTGGCCCCTGCAGAGCCAGTGGGCTCCCCAGATTTGCCCAACAAGAAAGGGGCCACTCCAGATGGGCACCTGGACTGGCCGAGGCCGAGGCCGTGCCGTGGGTCCCGCCCCCGTGCAGAAGCGGTGACTGGCACAGAGCTGGGGTGTGAGCCCAGGCTGCCGTCCCCGCCACGGGCCATCAGCACCGCGGAGCCTCCCACCCGCCTCGGGGTGGCTTCCTGGGCCACCCGGGGACGCCGCCGAGGCAAGAAAAACCTGAAGTTATCTTTGACTTTTATGGCCCTTTTTTCCTATTAGAATGCTTAGGGCTGTAAGTGTGGTCATAAGGAGCTCGTTTATCCTGGCGAAAGTGCGGCTATAAACTATCTGGTGCTGGCGAAATGCCCTCCGAGATGGCTTCTGCCGGTCTCAATAAATCCCGACGCGGCGGAGGTCGGCCCCCGCCAGATGAAGTGTCCTCTCAGCCGAGAGAAGCTGACAGATGGACACCGGGGTCCCCGGCAGGAGAAAAGACAGTGGGTGGGAGGTGGCGGGGTCCTGGGGGGACCCATCGCCCCCAGGGCATTGCTCAACAGCCTCGTCTGCAGCAAATTCGTCCCAAAAGACTTCGGGCTCTGACCCGGGGACTCACCCTGTCTTCCACACTCCTCCTGCTGCCCTGGCACCAGGGACACCCACACCCTGGAAGGTGCCCCTTAGTGAGCCGCGGGCGCCCTGAGTCCCAGCATCTGTACAAAGGCCGGCGTCGGGTTGGGTGGGAGTCGGACCGTATGCAATTCGAGGAGTCAGCGGGTGAAGGTGGGAGTCTGCGTATGGCCCACAGGTCGGCATTTTCCACGCGGCGGGTTGTTTCTGTCTTGGTGACCAAGTGTTGAGAACGAGGTCAAAGCAAAGCTCACCTGTCCGCCCACCGACCATGGGCTCTGCCCTCCGCTACCTGTGTCCAGCCCTCGCTCTCGGTCCCCCTCCTCCCTCCCTGATTGTGAATTTCTAAGGCGCACGGTACGGACAGACGTTGCTGGTGTCCCAAGTCGGGAGGGAGGGCCAAGCACTGACCAGAAATGAAGGCCTAGAACCACAGCCACTGGGGTCTGCAAGACGCACGGACACAGCGAAAAGAGGACCCAGAGAGGGATCCTGGGTCCCGCACCGACAGACACCTGCAGCAACACCTGGTGACACGTGCAGACACGGACACACACAGCAACCGTCACACCTTGTCTGGAGGCTGCCCAGCCCCTCCTCGCGACTGGGGTCCGGAGGGCCTGCCGGGCATCTCGGCCAGCAGGGCGTCCCCGGGAAGGAGGCTTACCAGTTCCCTGGCTGGTGGGTCTGCGCATGGGTGGGCCCTTGTGGTTCTGGTCGGCTCCCCACTGATGGAGTGAAGTGCCCGTGTGGGTCTTTCGTGGGAGGACCTGCTGGAGGGACAGGTTGGCACAATCACCTGGAAGCTTGGTAATCAGATGGTGCTCCATGCCCACCCCTCACCTGTGCAGGTCTGGGCTGGGGCCCAGGCATCCATGCAGACAAGCTTTGCAGGTGGCATTCCTGCCAGCAGGGGGCGGGAGAGGGCAGAGCCTCCAAGCTGGGTCCTTCCTGAGGCACGGGGCCGACTCCTGACACAGGAGCACTGGACAGCGCTCACCACCAGGCTGTGCAGGACAGCGACAGACACCCACTGTGGACGGAGACGCTCCCTCACCAAGTGGCCGTGTCTGTCGTTAGCTCTCGGTGTTGCGCATGAAGCTCTGTGTGCACAGTGGAGAATACCCCGTTACGTGTGGATAACTGGGCCCTGCGTCTCACACGAGCCGGAGCTTTGCCCACGTGGGCAGGTGGCAGATTCCGGAGGAGGGGGGAGCCCTCCCATTATATTGGGGGGAAGCAGCCCTGTGGTCTGTGGGCCTGCGACCCTCTGCCGTGTCATTGGGGATGGACAGTGTTCATTCTGGGGACAGAAAGATCTAAAGTTAGGGGGAAATAGGGAGGATGTTTGCCCTTGGTATCTGTGGACGTACAGTATACAATAAACCAGGTGTATTCAAAGTGTACACTGTGACAAGTTTGACACCGTGTTCACACACCTGTGAAACCATCACCGAATCAAGACAGCGAACGCACCCTTTGCCCTCAGAAGTTCCCTCGTGCTTTCTGTGACCCCCTTTTTGCCATTCCCCGGTCTCTACACCCCCGATCCGTTTCCTGTCCCTTTAGACGAGCTTGTGTTTTCTGGAATTTTATGTACACGGCCTCGTACGCCAGGCCGTCTCTTTTTTTGTCTGGCTCCTTTCAGCAGAACTGTTTTGAGATTTGTCCCTGTTGTTTTGGGGTGTCGATTGCTCATTTCCTTTCATTGCCCAGTATTACATTCCGTTGAGGGCACACGCCAGTGTTCATCTGTGGACCCGTAGACTGTCTCCCGTGGAAATACTCCGTGAGGCGGAAATGGCTTTGTCCAGGAGGATGTTCACTGAAGCGTTGTTTACGCGTCGGGAAAGGGCGGGATCAAACCCACATTCCTGAGAGGAGGGACCGGCTGCGGCCGCGCCAGGGCGTCTGCTGAATGACAGACTCGGCATCCGTCGGCGTGACTCGAAGGTTGGCGCCACCTCGGAAAATGCTACGTTTCCTCGAGGGAACGTAGAAGAATGGGTGACAGCATTCTCTGTGTCGCTACCTACAAATTTTACTTGAAAACTAGGAAGCTAGTGTGCAGCAGTGGCGGGTGGTTTTCTGGGTGATGCCATTCTTTGTCTTTCTCTAGTTTCCGAGACTTCTTGCAGGAGCATGTGCTACGGTGGTGACTACCACGCCGTAGCTCAGAGCGGGAAGAGCAGAACTCGCTGTGTCCCAGGCCCTGGCCCCTGGGCCAGGCTGGCAGAGCCGAGCGCCTGGCGCCTGCCCGTGGGCTGCGTGCGGCTCGGCCCGCGTCCCGTCTCAGCCGCGCCCTCCTGTCTTCCAGGCTTTGGGACCCATCACTGCAGTGCCTGTCTCGGGTCCTCAGGTCAGCTCCTTGCAGAGGTTGGCCGGGCAAGGAGCTGCAGTGCTACCTCAGGTAAGAGCCCGTGGGTGGGCCCAGCTGTGTCTGTCTGTCCTTCCTGTGCTGTCTGAACCCAGCGCCGCGGCCCCGGGGTTTACCCTGAGTTGGGGGGAGCCTGTCCCTCACCCGTTTTTTCCCATGAGGAATTGGGAAATCAGTTCCGTGGGTGATGATCAGGGTTTTTTATTTTTATTTTATGAATAAAAAATTGTTTTCTTTATTGATTTTAGAGAGGGAGGAAGGAAGAAGGAGAGAGAGAGAGAACATCGATGAGAGAGAACATTGATTGGCCGTCTCCTGCATGCCCCCCACTGGGCATCGGGCCCACAACCTGGGCATGTGCCCTGACCGGGAATCGAACTGGTGACCTCTTGGTGCAGGGTCGATGCTCAACACTGAGCCACACCAGCCGGGCTGACCAGGGTTTTTTTTTTTTGTTTTTTTTTTATCCTCACCCGAGGACATTTTTCCATTTTTTGTTCAGGTAGAGTGGGAGGGAGAGAGAGGAACAGAGAGAGAGAGAGAGAAACATCAACATGAAAGGAACACATCGAGTGGCTGCCACCCACACAACCGACCAGGGCCGGGGACAAACTGCAACCGAGGTACGCGCCCCTAGCGGGAACCGAACCCGGGTCTCTCAGGACCGCAGGCCGACGCTCTAACCGCTGAGCCAAACCGGCCAGGGCCTGACCAGGGTTTTTTAAATGGAATAAACTAGGCTGGACTAGAACAGGGCAAAAAAATATCAAGACACATCATAGCGTTACTTCTTGAATAACTCAGTTCTAGACCAGGTCGTGAAGTAACCAGGATTTTAAACTATGGACCATGGTCAGGAGTGTGAGACACTGGATGAGATGACTCCTGTGGGACCGGGTGTCCTGGGTTCCGCCCGGAGCCCCTGACTGGGCTCTGCATTTTGGATGTATCACCTGGCCTCTTACCGTCCTGGGCTGAGTCTCCTTCCTGTGAGGGGGCTGACACAGGTGCCTATTGGGTACCGTGACAACCGAATCCCCTGGTACCTTCGAAGCCTTTATAGCCATGCCTGGTACAGAGCCAACACCTGCTGGGCACAACCAGTGCTCGGCTTTACTGAGTGCCCGTGGTGCATACCACACCATGCTGGGGGAGGCTGGAGGGCTGGGCAGATGCCCCCAGTGCCAGGACACCGAGGGGTGGAGGTCCCAGGTCCTCTTGTTCTCATGGTGGCCTTTGCCACGTGTCCACCTGTGCTGCTCCGGAAAGGCTGAGAGTCCAGGGGGAGGACAAACAAGGAAACAGGTATTTTGAACCCAGGGTGATCGGGCGAAGTAGGCAGGGTGTACAGGGGCAGCACAGTAGGAGCCCTGAGGAGGCCCATAGTCCACTTGGGATTCAGGGAGGGCTTCCTGGAGGAGGTGGTACTCAAAGCAGGCCTCAGTGGGTGGAAGGTCTTGACACACCCCAGGCAGGGAGCAAGCACCCAGGGGAGGGATCGTCCAGCACAGGGCACAGGGGTGAGGAATGGAGGCAGGGGCAGTGGGGAGGCCCGAGAGGCAGTGATGTCAACAGGGGCCTTTGGGGGCCTTTCGTATCAGGCCACAGAATAGGGTTTTGCTTGTCTGTGAGCGGAAGGCAGTGGGGAGCTATGGTAGGCTTTGGAGCGAGGGACGGTCAGGATTGGTTCTTCTGATCAAGATTGGTGTACCCGGCTGGTGTGGCTCAGTGGATTGAGCATTGTCCCATGGACTGAGAGGTCTCAGTTCAATTCCCGATCAGGGCACATGCCCAAGTTGTGGGCTTAATCCCTGATAGGGGGCGTGCAGGAGGCAGCCGATCGATGTTTCTCTCCCTCTCTCTAAAAAATGAATTAAAAAAAAGATTGGTGCTGTTTTTCTTGGAGTTCTCACTCCCACGTGCACCCCTCACTTGTGAAAGTCCTAGGCCCCTCCTCCACCCTAACATGGGTTCGCACACCCAGATGCGCACACACACACACACACACACACAGGTATGTGCTGTCTTCACAGTCACCCCTCATTGGCCTCTGCACCTTCCCCCAACCTTTTTCCTCCCACCCACACATTGGAGCCAAACCCGGAACCCCTGGCCGAACTTATGTCCAAGTCCAGCCCGCGCAGTCCGGGCCCAGCTCACCACATTCAGATCTGGATTACGTCGTATCAGCCGGTGTGTAAACCAGGGCCCCCGGGAAGCCGGAATGACCGGGAGGAGCCGGCCGAGCAGCCTTCCCGTGACGAGAGCTGGAGATCGCAGCTGGGTCCTCGTCGCTGGTCCTGGAGGCCGGGAGCCGCAGCCCAGAGCCGGGCACCACGGCTGGCACAGCCCGGGGTCGGCTGCGGTCTCCGCACGCAGTGTTGTGTCGGGGCGCTTTGCTGCTTTGCGACGTGATGCGGACAGGGTCGTGCACCTACGGTCCCGCTGCTGCGTCTGCCCCCAGCCCCCCGCTCTGGTCTGCACCGTGTGCTCTGCGTTGAGCTGGGAGAGGTTAAGGCTCGGGGAGGCTCCTCTCGAGCCCCCGGCCAGTCGGTGCCAGCCCGCGTGCGGGTGGCCTTGGCACGTCTGCGGCCTCTCTGTGCTCATCCCCTCACCTCTGACGTGGGATGTCTGTGAGCTGCGTCACACCAGTGCCCGCGCTCTGTCCGCCCCATGTCCTGGCTCTGCTCAGGGCTGCCCCTTGGCCATGCCTGTCATCATCCACCTGTGTGTCTGTCTGTCTGTCCCCCCACCAGGTTAGGCCAAAGACTCTGATTCCAGACAGCCTCCCCGTCACCCCTGGCCGGGACCGGCCACCCAAGCAGCCCCCGACGTTCCAGAAGGCCACCGTGGTCAGTATCAAGAACCCCAGCCCAGCCCTCCCCACCGCCAACAACACCGCGAGCCATGTGCCAACGCCCAGCAGCCAGCCCCAGGCCCTCGCCGAGTCGGCCGCCATCACCTCGTCTCTGAGCAGCGCCGGGGTGGCCTATGCCATCATCTCCACCGCCCCCAGCAATGCCGCCGCCGTCACCCCCAGCACCGCCGTGTCCGTGGTCAGCGACAGCATCAAAGTGCAGCCCCTCCTCATCAGTGCCGACAACAAGGTGAGGCTGTGCCTGTACACGCAGGCAGTGCCTGTCCAAGAGGGGCCAGATGGACAAGGCCCAGCAGAATGAATGACCAGATGGCGGGATGGTCAGTGGCGGAATGGGTGGACAGGGTGTGAACGCGGCGGAATGGGTGGACTGTGGATGTGGTGGGCTGGGTGGACGGGGTGTGGATGTGGCAGAATGGGTAGATGGTGTGTGGACGTGGCGGAATGGGTGGATGGGTGTGGACGTGGCGGAATGGGTGGATGGGGTGTGGACGTGACGGGTGGATGGGTGTGGACGTGACGGGTGGATGGGGTGTGGACGTGGCGGAATGGGTGGATGGGTGTGGACGTGGCAGAATGTGTGGACGGGGTGTGGACATGGCGGAACGGGTGGATGGCGTGTGGATGAGGGAGTGATCAGGTGATGGGTCTGCATGTGAGTGAATGAGGGTACAAATACATGGGTATGTGATTGAAAAAACATGTGGCTGAGCGAATTTTTTTTTTTTAATCCTCAGCAGAGGACATTTAGTGGGAAGGAGAGGGTGAGGATGAGAGAGAGAGAAACATCGATGTGAGAGAGACACATTGACTGGTTGCCACCCACACGACCCCAGCCAGGGCTGCGGACGAACCACAACCGAGGTACGTGCCCTTGACCGGAATCAAACCTGCAGCTCATTGGTCCGCGGGCCAACGCTCTAACCGCTGAGCAAACCGGCCAGGGCCCTTGCCAAGATTTCTCCTTGTTCCCCTCTGAGCTCCTCTGACTGTGGTTCTTGGGGCCTTTGGGGCTGCGTGGAAGGCACCATTTTTTCTCTTTGGCCTCTTCTCCTGTTCCCAGTTTGGGGTCCGCCGGGCGGCCCCTCTTGTGCATGGCCAGCGTGCCTTCCATTTCACAGCCCGCATGTTGGCACTCCCCTTTCGGCCGCCATGTCATCGCGGACAGAACATTGCCGGCGTGTTAGGCTCTTGAGCGCCCGCAGCCAGGGACCAGTCCCGGGGGTTCTGGAAGCTTCAGCGGGCTCTGGTCTCAGTCCCGGCGAGGAGGCTCCACCGGCTGCTGAGCAGGTGTTTGAATGACCAGACCTGCTTCACGGCAGCGCCACCAGCATTCAGAGTTTTCGTTTTAAGCACTTTTTGTTCATTCAATCGGTGCAGACAGATACTCGGGATTGAAAGTGGAATGATTTGGTTATTATTCAGCGTGAACGTCTTCCCTGTGCTTTTCAAGATTTCTGACTCCTCCTGGGTGACTTGTGTGAGGACATTCTTTGTGCCTTTTTCTACTGAGGATCGTAATGTTTTCCTCCCCGTGAATATGAAAAGGGGCCTTATTTTCCATCCAGAGAATGCTGGGCTTTTAAAACTGTGATGCAAAGAAGAACAGAGACCCTCCCCTGAGCCAGCAGGGACGTGGGGCGTCTTCTCTCGGGATTCACGGGGTCCTCACCACATGTTCGGGGGACACTCGAGTTCAGGTTATTCCTGGCTCGACCTGACCCTGACTGGCTGTGAATCCCTTTCCCTGGATCCGTGGGAGATAACAATTCCCTCCGTTCCCTGACCAAAAAGTAAATGGACGAGGGGAGCCCCGGTGGGGGAGGTTCCGGCCGGGGAGAGGCTGGGGTGCACAGGCCAGTTTCAGACTCTTCAGGCCCTGAACCTTTGATCAAAGCCGTTGATGACCCTGAGCCCTGAGGTGGCTGGCTGAAGTTGGGGTGCTCGGGGTGATTCTTTGTGGATCTGGGGCCCACCTCCTCCTGCTCCGCAGCCCCATCACCCCTGGGCTCGGCGGGGCTCCTCGGCGTGAGAAAAGCATTATTCTCACCTGTGCCCCCAGCAGAGTGAGCACCTCAGACACTGGCCTGGGCCCAGGGCAGGGAGGGCAGTGGGTGGCCAGGTCACACGGCCAAGGCAGACCCGGGAAGTGTCCCAGCCCCTCTGCTCCCCTTGGCCTCAGTTCACCTGCATTTGAGGTCGGGACAGGGAAACTGACCTCTTTGGTCCTTGCTGCCCAGAACGTAGGCCCCTGCAGCAGGGGTTTGGGGAAGCTGAGGAGAGGCAGGGTCCCTCCCTGAGTCGACACAGCCAGGAAGCAGTAGCTCAGGATCGAACCCAGGCCCTTCTGGCTCCTAAACCAGGCCCGTTTCTCGGGCAGACCACCTTCATGGGAAGGGCCGTTGGAGGCCGGTGCCCGAAGCCATCGACTGGAGAGCTTGGTGCAGCCTCCTCGTTGCTCCGAGATCCTGCCGTTCGGGGACCTGCACCCTTGGGGACAATGCACATGGCCTCACCCAGGCTCTGCTAACCCTGCCCGCCCTGGACCCTCCCAGCTTCCCCGCTTCCCTTCTGCTCCCCCCTCGGCCACTGCTTCACCCCCCCACCCCCCCTTCACCCCCCCGCCTCCCCTTCACCCCGTTGGCCACCCCTTCATCCCCCCCAACACCCCTTCAACCCCCGGCCACCCCTTCACTCCCCCGCCACCCCTTCACCCCCCTGGCTACCCCTTCATCCCCCCAACACCCCTTCAACCCCCGGCCACCCCTTCACTTCCCGGCCACCCCTTCACCCCCCCCGGCCACCCCTTAACCCCCCCTTCACCCCCCACACCACCCCTTCACCCCCCGCCGCCCTCAACCCCCCGCTGCCCCCTCAACCCCCGCCACCCCCTCACCCACTGCCCCCTCACCCCCCTGTCACCCCTTCACCCCCCGCCACCCCCTCACCCCCCGCCACCTCCTCACCCCCCTGCCACCCCCTTACCCCCCGTATCTTCCAGGTCATCATCTTTCAGCCTCAAGTGCAGACACAGCCCGAGAGCACAGTGGAGTCGCGGCCGCCCACGGAGGATCCATCTCAGGGAGCTCAGGCCACCAAAAAGAAGGAAGACCGGCCCTTGAGCCAGGAGAACCCCGAGGTAGGGGGGCTGTGGTCTGGGGACGGCGGAGCAGCCGTGGCGACGGCCTTATGGGGAGTCAGCTGAGCCCCGTGCACAGCCACCCCGTGTGGTGGGGACCTCCACTGGGGACTTGCCCGGTGGCGGCGTGGGAGGGACGGTCAGGCGGGTTCCAGAGCCAGGCTGCCTGGACTGCGGCGGACGGCGGAGCCCGCCTGTCCCGTGTGCGAAGTGGGTTCGCCGTCCTTCCGGCGGCGCTGTGGGGGGTGCGTGAGTCTGTGCCTGCCAAGCCCCCGAACCGTGCCGGGGCGCTGGGGGCATGCCCGCCCCAGCCGGCTGCAGGCCCGCCCGTCCCTGCCCTCCATCAGCCTCCTGCGCGGACGGGGTAAGAGGCCGTGGCAAGGCGGGCCGTTCTTTGTTGACCTTTGGGTTACGGCACACGACAGTCCCTGTCCTGGCCAAACCAGCTCGCTGGGCTTGTTTTCATGTGACTGCCTGCTCCTGGCCCCTTTGTCTCTCCCTACCAAACCCTCATGTATCTCATGTTTTACTTCAGACATTGTCTCCTCCAGGCAGCCCTCCCTGACCACCCACCCCAGCGGGCAGAAGAGGCCCCTCGGGGCTCCCACAGCTCCTTATGATTCACGCTTTTTGATAAAGCAAGCACGCTGTCTATCAAAAGAAGTCACCTTTCGTGCACTTAGTTCTTCGTCGAGCGTGTCCTGTGCCAGGCTCTGCTGAGGGTGGGGACGCCGAGATGGTGCAGACACGGTGCTGGCCCCAGGGAAACTCTCCCTGCTGGCACGGACAGGCACGGCCACTGGGACTTGGGTTAACAAATGCCGGGTGTCACCAGAGAATGATACATTCAGAGCTCTGGGAGATGGGGGGCCATGTTTCCGCCTGGAAGGATGGGGGAAAGGGCTTGACAGAGGTGTGTGACCAGCAAGGACCCAAGGAACAGGCGGAGTCTCAGCAGAGGGGCAGGAGGGAGGGCGTGTCTGGGAGAGGGTACCACAGTTGGGCTCGACAGACACCAGAGCCCCGTCCTGGAGGACCTGGACGCAGGCTGCCGAGGTGGAGCTTCAGTCCTTGGGTAGTAGGGAGCCATGGAATAGCTTAGAGCTGGAGAGTGACCTGCTCACTGTCCTTTGCATGTCCAGAAAGGCTACTGGGATTCATAGAGTCGTCAGCCACTCACCGAGGCTGAGATGGACCATCTCCCCAGTGGCCCCAGGCCCAATTTCTTCTCAAGAGAGAGTCAGTTTGGTTCCATGGCAGCCTGTGAGCACCTACTGTGTGCATGGTAGATGGGGTCTGGGTCTGGCTGGAAGCCCAAGGTTCCCAGAGCACCCTCCCCTGTGGGGTCTTGCCACATCTTAACCTTCCGAGGGCTTTCTGGGTGGACTCTTTGCTCTCTCAAAGTTATCTCAGTTGATTATTGGGCATTTATACAATTAGTGTAATTACGTCCAACTACATAATTAGCATAAATACGTGCCATGGCTTACACAGAATTGCAATTACAGCGTGTCCTGGTGTAAAACTCCTTCTCAAAGTTTCTGTCTAACTGCAGCTCAGAGCCGCAGCGGCGGGGAACCTCTCGGGGACCAGTGCAGGCTGAGCACGCGGGAGCCTGGGTCGTTGGTGGGCACCAATTTACTGTAAAGAAACACTGGTTGGACCGGCTGGTGTGGCTCCGTGGTTGAGCGTCGACCCTGCACCAAGAGGTCACCGGTTCGATTCCCCGTCAGGGCACATGCCCAGGTTGTGGGCCCGATCCCCAGTGGGGGGCATGCAGGAGGCGGCCAATTGATGTTCTTTCATCGATGTTTCTCTCTCTAAAAAAAAAAAATCAATAAAGGAAAAAAAAAAAAGAAACACCAGTTGGTGTCTGGAAGGCCCAGCTGTAACGGTGGCTTCAGGTAGTGGCTGTCCAGCTCCCAGCACCACAAGCAGTGGTGACCTTATGACCTTGATCATAAGAAGGGCCGAGCATGCCTGAGATTAACACTAATTACTGAGTGACTGATACGCAAAATGGTATCCATTCTAGTTCCAGAAAGAGAATCCGCAGTGGATACGGACAACGGGAAACAGAATAAACAAGGAGGTAAGGAGAAGGGGGCATAGACTTAGGAACACAAGGCGAAGGCTGGTGAGGCCCGGCTTCGTACCGCAGTCAGGGGCCTGCATTACTGCTGGAGGTGGTCACGGTTGGCTCTGAGCTCCCTGGCAGCCTGGCGGTCACCCAGCGGCATTGCGACCGGAAGGGGAGAGGACATCGGGGTCATCAGTCCCAGAACAGCCCCTGGCGTCAGGGGAAGGAGTGGTTGTAGCTCCGGGATCCCAAGAGCGCTCCCTGCCAGCCAGTCCGTCGGGTGCGCTGGGGACTGTGGTTCACGGAGAGGGAAACTGAGGCTCAGAAGCAGCGACCGTCAGAGGCGGCAGCCACCTCGGGCACCTGCTCCAGCACCCTACGCCCTGAGCCATGCTGGCCTCCTCCACTGTGGTCACGCTAAGGGGGTGAGGAGTGGAGTCAGGGCCGAATCGCGTGGACAGTCACGGAGAGGCTGACCACTGTCCTGGGCTCGCCTCCTTTCCGATTTTCCCAGGGGCAGCTCCCGGCCTTTCCTCCAAATAACAATTATCGGTGCAGAAGGGTCCCTATTACTCACCTTCCCGGGGGCTGGCCGCACCCGCTGGAGGGCCGCTGCACTGCCGAGAGATTTCAGAGGGTCAGTGGATATGTTATTGCCTCTGGATCCCTCTTCGCTCTGGCTGCCGGGGAGCTCACAGCCAACTGTGACCACCTCAGCCATTGTACAGGGCCCTGACTGCACTTCGAAGCCGGGCCTCACCAGCCTTCCCCTTCCGTTCCTAAGTTTATCCCCCTTCTCCTTCCTTCCTTGCTTACTCTGTTTCCTGTTGCATGTATCCACTGCGGATTCTTTTTCTGGAATCAGAATGGATGCCATTTTGCGTATCAGTCACTCAGTAATTAGTGCTAATCTCAGGTATGCTCTGCGCTTCTTATGATCAAGGTCAGTCTCTGCTCTGAAGGACCCTTTTTCGTGGCTGAGATTGCCCCCCTCCCTCCTGAAGGACACACCACATGACCCTCCGTGACCCTACACCCCGGGGCCCTGGCACGTCCTTACACACCCGCTCTGCACCAGGCACGTGCGGGACACACGTGTCCGGCTCTTCCGTTGCTCCCGCACAGCCACCCACGGAGCGGGGTCATGTCCCCTGTTTTAGGATGTGCAAACCGCAGGCTCAGAGCAGCCCAGAGCCTCCATCAGCGCTGTGCTGGGAACGAGGGAATTTGAGCCTGGTTGCTGGTCTTTCTGCGACCCCACAGGCGCTCTTGATTTCATTGATGGATCGCATTTATGTGAGTCCACACCCAAATGACCACAGTGGAAATCAACAGGAAACACTTAGCGCGGAAGGCCGAGGCCGGGCGATTGGCCACAGTCAGACCTGTTGCTCTCGGGTCACCTCAGCCTGGTCTGCAGTTCACCGGGTTCTCGCAGGGAGGATGGGATGGCAGAGTGGCCCGTGGCTGGTGCAGGGCTGTTCATGTCTGTGACACGGTCCAGTCTGTGGCATGCATTCACACGCTGGGCATCTTCTGAGCCGCACGGCAGCCCCGCGAGGTGGCAGGGGGCTGAAGCGTGGGCACGTGAAGGGGCAGTGCCCACCCAAGACATTGCAGGGACACGGGGCGGTCACCCCAGATCACTGCCCGGGCTTCGCAGCTAACAGCGCTTCCTCTCTCTGCATCCTCACAGCGGCTCTGCAGAGCGGGTGAGACAGATGTCAGTGTTCGTTTCATAGATGAAGAGACGGAGGCTCAGAGTGGCTGGCCATGTGCACGGACGGTCACAGGCCCCTGGCTCCTGGTGTAGGCTCTCTCTGCTCCTTCCTGTCCCAAAGCCCATGGCTTCTTTAGGACAGCTGCGGCCTTCTCTGTGCCATCTATTAACCTGGCCTCGGGGGGCATCTGACCGAGCAGGCAACCCTCAGACACCATGTGCCCTGCGGAGAGCCAGCCGGAGCAGGCCCAGCCCTGTGCAAGCCCTGACCGCACCCCTCTCTGGGCCACACCTGTACACACAGAGGCTCCCCTCCCCCACGCCATCCCTGTTGCCAAGGCTTCATTCCTGCCTGTCCCTCCCCCGGCTTTGGTCTCCCTACCCCTAGATGGGTTCCTCCCTGTCTATTCCCTGCGCAGCCAGAAGGACCTTTCCAGAATTCAGAAATAGCCAAGTGACCCCCTTCTTGGAATTCTCCCGAGCACATCCCCGTCAGGGTGACTCTTGGATGTCCAGCTGCTGCGGATAAAGATGTAGACAGGCACACAGGTGTAGCTGTGCGGCGCTGTGCCCAGACACCGGCCGGGAGCAGGACCCCGGGCTCAGGCTCAGACTCGCAGGAGGGGACCAGGAGGGGCAGCTTCTGTGGACAGTGGGTCCCCAGAGTTTGTCAGGCGAGAGAAGAGTGGAACCAGGCTTCTCTGCTTGTGTGGGAGCCAGTCTGAACTGGGCCACAGCGCCCCTGGGGCGGGGGAGGCGGAGGCCATTGTAAACTTGGAAGCCGGAGGGAGAAAACATGGAAAATAAAATAAACAGCAGAGAAGATGTTGTGCCCCCAGTGAGTCTACAGACGGAATTCTGAAACACGTGGCGAGATCAGGGAAGACAGTAAAAGTGACGCTCGGATCCTGAGTTTGTTCAAGATGGAGCTGTTGCTGCAGAATAGCCTCACAGCGGCTTTTATTTTATTATTTAAGAAAATGGTTTTTCTTGCCCTGGCCGGTTTGGCTCAGCGGTTAGAGCGTTGGCCTGCGGTCCAGAGAGACCCGGGTTCGGTTCCTGCTAAGGGCATGTACCTCGGTTGCAGTTTGTCCCCGGCCCTGGTTGGTCATGCGGGTGGCAGCCACTCGATGTGTCCTTTTCACGGCGATATTTCTCTCGCGCTCTCTCTTCCTCCCACTCTATCTGAATAAAAAATGTCCTTGGGTGAGGATAAAAAAAAAAAATGTTTTTTTCTTTATTGATTTTAGAGGGAGAAGGAGAGGGAGAGCGAGAAGCATCGATGAAAGAACATTGATTGGTCGCCTCCTGAATGCCCCTCACTGGGGATCGGGCCCACAACTGGCTGGGCTCACAGCAATTTTAAGATTTTTGATGTTTAGGATACTCAAAGAAGTTTAGAAAAGGGAGTAGCATCCTCTTGACTAAAGAAGGAATAATGAAGCGAACTATGAAAATAAAATGAGATCAGATGAATATAAAAATTATTTGAAAATCTGGTCACAGATTTTCACAGAGTAGTGGAAATACGCTAACCTAGACAGTGGACAAGGCGAGCACTTGGGAACTGGCCCAGCGCAGAGATGCAGAGTTCAAACCTACGTTTGTACGTAAACAGATGAGAGACAGGAGGGCGGGCAAACCTCAGCCTCAGCTCCTAGGAGAATGGATGGAGGGAAGGGAAGGAGCAGTTATTGAAGAACGAAGCAAAACGTTTTCTAGGGTTGAGGGGCGTTGGTGTGAGTTCTTAGATCAAAGGTCACCACCGTCTCTCAGGCAGGACAAACAAGAGTACATCCAGAAGGCTAGATCACTGTCCAAAGAGAAAAAGGAGAGATTGTGAAAACTGCAGGGGCGGAGCCACTGGCCACCCCCCAGGAATGGCAGATCCTCTGAGGGCTCCAGCCACAGCCAGAGGATGGCAGAGTAAGGTCCACACACCGCTGAGCAGAAGAAACTGCCAATTCAGGGTTTCATACCCAGCTAAATTCTCAGGGGCCAAGGCAAAGTAGAGACATTTTTAGACAGAGACTAGTCTTAGCGCCCACAAACCATCAAGGAAAAGACCGTGCTTTAGCGAGAAGGTGGGGGAGGCCAGGGAAGTGGGTGTGAGAAGCCCCTGAGCGCAGCATTGTGCCGTGGAGGCAACTGGAGCATAGACTGCAAGAAATACTCAGTGTTGCTTTTCAAAACAGGTAGAAAGGAAAACACTCGGCTACAGTAACAAGTTGGTTGGTGATGATTCAGAGGGAGTTAGAACATGCTAAGGTTAGTGTTGTGTTGGGGAAAGACAAAAATGTTAACTTTAGGCTCCATGAGAAAAATGTATAGTTAGGAACATACTTCAACCTTGTACGCGAATCACTAAGAATAATAAACTGCCACCTGTGATTTCCAAATCGGCAGAGGTGAACGTGGGACCTTTTTACTCGAGAAGACAGGAAAGGAAGTAAAAAGAAGAGATAAGAAACTGAGATACAAACTCATCCTGGGGCTTAGGGAGGAGCTGGCTAAAGGGCCAATGTTCTGGAGGCAACAGAATGTGAGCTGGAACTGCTTAGGAAAAAATAAAAACCATCACAGAAATAAATACAAAATGGGATGAGCAGAGGGTACGGAGACTCAGCAAGGGACAAAGGAGGCAGAAGGGAGAAAAGTATGCAAAATGGAAAAGAACAAGTTTTTGAAAACCAGGAAGTGAGACCTACAGAAGACAAGCGAAAAAGGTACAACAGATCGATCACTGGAGGCCGGAAAGGACACCGGGGTGATGGAGGATAAGCAGACTTCCGTGGCCCCCCACGGTGATGTGACTTAGGCTATAAGGTGGCAGGCAGTTGGCTCCTGTGGCCTACCTGTTACCTGTCCTCAGATGAGCGCCAAGTTACTCCTGGGAGGAGAGGCTGAGTGGGAACCAGGAGGCAGGAGCATGGGCCCCTCGGTCCTGGTATTCCCCAGACTTCCCAGATCAGGCCAGTGAAGCAGGTGCCAGTCCTGGGGGGTTCTCAGAGGCCCTGCCACTGTCCAGTCGGCCCCAGGGCCCAGAAGTGATGTTGAAACCAGGTGTCTCAGAGGCCCTGCCACTGTCCAGTCGGCCCCAGGGCCCAGAAGTGATGTTGAAACCAGGTGGCATTGCATTGCAGCCTGGATTGGTATTCATTGGTATCGATTGGTAGAAGCTGCTGGACCCCGGAATTCCCATTCCGGCAGCTCTGTGGCCACCTTTGTCATTTCGTTAATCTTGCATTAACCCCTGACAGACTGAATTGTACAGGACCCACTTTTCTTGGTGTGGTGATGCTTCAGTGTTTTAAAAATGTACCAAAGAGCCCGGCCGGTGTGGCTCAGTGGTTGAGCATCGACCCACGTACCAAGGGGTCGCCAGTTCGATTCCTGGTCAGGGCACATGCCCAGGTTGTGGGCCCAATCCCCAGTGGGGGGCATGCAGGAGGCAGCCAATCAGTGTTCTCTCTCATCAATGTTTCTATCTCTCCCTCTCCCTTCCTCTCTCTCTAAAAATCAATAAAGAAAAAATATTTTTTAATTAAATATAATCCAAAGAAAGTTTATTGAAGTCAACGAAGACTTTAATTTCCATATTAATGAACACACGGAGTACCAGGGGAATTGGTCATTTCATGTGGAGACACAGCCCAGTGAAGTCACTGACTTTTCATGGACAGGAAAGGGTCCTGATCATGTGACTTTAGAGGGAGACCGACCAGACTGGCTTCTGACGCGTCCATGCAGCACTGAAAT
This sequence comes from Molossus molossus, assembly GCF_014108415.1. NCBI lineage: Eukaryota > Metazoa > Chordata > Mammalia > Chiroptera > Molossidae > Molossus > Molossus molossus. The sequence continues at coordinate 3,917,642 of NW_023425362.1, forward strand.
TCAGAACACAACTCGGCAACGTTGGCAAGACCCGAAGGGCAGAAAGCCAAGGACTTTCTATCCAGCCAGGCTGGCCTTCAAGTTGAAAGGCTGCCAAGACTTTTGTTTGTGTTTTGTTTTTAATCCTCACCCAAGGATATTTTGCCATTGATTTTTTTCAGATAGAGTGGGAGGGGGAGGGGGAGAGAGAGAGGAACATCAATGTGAGAGAGAGACATCGATTGGTTACCTCCCGCACGACCCCGACCAGGGCCAGGGACCGAACCAAAATCGAGGTACACGTCCTTGACCAGAATCAAACCAGAGACTCTGGTTCACACACCGATGCTCTAACCACTGAGCAACCGGTCTGGGCTACAAAGATGTTTCAAATCTGTCAAGAACTCAGGAAATGGGCTCCCATGATCCATTCATGCGAAACTATTACAAGCTCAACCCCAGTCGACCAGAAGCCAGCTAGGGCCACTTTGGCACCAACACTGAGGCAGGCACCTCATATAATTAACTACAGAGTAAAACTGAACCAGGATAAGGTTGTCGGGACAGTTTCAGTAAACTGTCCAATAAAGCAAATACAGACTGCAGTCTCTCGGCCTGCCGGGATTGGTATAACACAATGAAACTACAAGCACACACTGCTTGGAGTGAGAGGGAGCTTTGCAAGGGAGCAAATGCTCCAGATCTTTGGACGCAGTCCCATTTATTTGCAAATTTGCACCTCCAGGTTACAAGCGGATTTATGTAAATTATTTCCTTGATGATGTTTCTGCAGACCATACACCCTAGCTTTGTCTCTTGCTTTTTATGGGAGGAGACTTTGAAGCCAAAAGATAACAAACCCTTATTCAAATGCAAATAAAGCACTCAATGCACCTGGGGGGCCTGGTTTCTGAGAATGCATTAACACAAGGTTGAGAGTGCATTAACACAAGGTTACAAAACATCCATCTTCCAACCCCCAAACCCCACAGACTTCACCAGGTACAGTCGAGAGGAGGCGGGATCTGGAATGAGCTATCAGATGTTCTCGTTCATCGTAGTGGGGACTTCAGATGAATTGAAGAACATCATTTACAGCTGATAGGTTGAGGAGACGTTTATTTAACCGCGTAGAAGTAAAACTTAGAAAGGAGAATGAAACTCTGCTGTTTGAGATGATGTAGAAAACCCAAGAGAATGGATGAAAAACCCCCACAGACCATAAGAGGGTTCAGCGTGGCAGCGGGTGTACTGTGAATGTACAAACATCGATAGTCTTGCCCGGCTGGTATAGCTCAGTGGATTGAACATCGTCCCATGCACTGAGAGGTCCCGGTTCGATTCCTGGTCAGGGCACATGCCCGGGTTGCGGGCTCGATCCCCAGTAGGGGGCGTGCAGGAGGCGGCCAGTGGATGTTCTGTCTCCTCGATGTTTCTATCTCTCCCTTCTGTCTCTAAAAAAAATATCAACAAACATCAATAGTCTTTACCGACACACATGGCTGGCCACCTGTTAGAAGCTTTTGGGCAACCCCATTTACAGTAGCAACAAGATTCGGTGCCCAGGAGTAATCCTAATAAAATATTCAATACCCACTTAAGTTTAAAACCCCCGAAGACAAAAAGAATTGAGACACAACATGGTTCGAGTAGGGATGTTTATATATATATATATTTTTTTTTTTTTTTAATTGATTTTTTAAAAGGGAGAGAGATAGAAACATCGATGTGAGAGAAACATCGATAAGCTGCCTCCTGCTCAACCCCCATGGGGGTTTTGAGCCCACAACCCGGGCATGTGCCCTGACCGGGAATCGAACCAGGACCTCTCAGTCCATGGGATGACTCAATCTACTGAGCCACACCGGCTAGGCTGGGTAGGAAAGTTTAATATTATAAAATTATTATTATGCCCTAAATTAATTTATAATTTTAGCATCATCCCAGTAAATACGCCCACTGATTCCCTGATTCTCGGATAAATTCCAAATGGGTCAAAAGCCTAAATGTAACATGTGAACTATAGGCACTGAAATAAAGCTCAGTTGACTCGCTTTATAACCTCAGAGTCTCGAGCCAAGATTCAAACATCCAAACTGCAGAGGAAAACATTCTACTACATACAGAGGTTAAAAGTCTGCGTGGCCCAGAAAAGCCCCAGTAATGCCCACCTCTGAGTGTGGACTGTGCATAGTGACTTCCTCCAAGGAGGACGGAAGGGAACGGAGGGCAAGTCCCAGCGGAGGGACCTGGCCAGAATGCCTCCGCCAAGTGGTCCACTCAGCATCGCAGGGGTCAGTCCCCTGATAGGATGTGGTGAGAAGGCACTTCCCCTCTGTGTCCTCCCAGACCCACAACCCCACTGTGACCCTGAGAAAAACATCAGACAGATCCCAGGGGAGGGACATTGCACAGAATTCCTGCCCAGTCCTCAGCAGTGCCCAGGTCATCCAGGCCAGGACCCTCTGAAACGGTCCCGGCTCGGAGCAGCTGAGGAGGCATGGGGACTCGCTCTGACCTGGGATCTTGGATCGGGTGCTGGGACAAAGAAAGGCCATTAGCTTAAAACTAAGGAGACCCAAAATAAGTAGGTGTTCTGCACAAGCAGGTTGAATGAACGAACAAACGAACGAATGAGCAAGGCCAAGTTACCGCCTCTCTGTTTCTTTTCCGCAGAAAATCGCCTTCATGGTAGCACTGGGCCTGGTCACAACGGAACACTTGGAAGGTAAGGTGGCCGCAGCGCGGGGCTGGGGCTGGCCCACACCACGGGGGCCTGGGGCGGCCGGTCTGCTGGAATCAGACGGGAGCGGCGGGTCTCCGGATCCCCCTGGGTCAGATGGCAGTGCCCGAGTGTGGAACCAGCTTCTGGGAGGCCTGCCCAAGTGCCAGCGGGGGTGGTCATCCCAGAGACCGACGCACACTCCCCTGGCTCCGTGACTGTCCGCACAGAACCCAGGTGGCAGGCGGGCACTTTGGCGTCTCAGTGGAGGGACCGTGCGGGCCCCGCCCCCAGTTGGAGGCGGCACTGGGAAGTGGTGGGAGGCAGATGCGCAGCCAGACTGCCCGGCTCCCTGGTTAACAGCTCGAGCCCGGGCGAGTTACTCAGCTTCTCGTGTCTCGGTCTCTTCATCTCTAAAATAGGATAATAGCCGACCCTTCCTCGTGGGATTGTGGCAGACCACCCAGAGGAGTGCCCAGCACCCCACCTCCCTGCCTGCGGGCTTGCGTCTGCATAAGTCGAAGTCAGAACCTTACTTTATTTGAGCTTCGGGTGGCGTGACCTCACGGGTCTGTGTGACCTGACTGAGAAGCGCCGTTGCAAATCAGCTGTGAGCGTCACCATGGAGTCGCAGGGCCTGGGGAGCACAGGCACCGGCCCTCCTGTTGCACTTGTGGGGACGCTGAGATCAGAGACTTTGACTCAGCTGCCCGGGGTCACACAGCCAGGCAGCGCAGGCCCAGGCTGGAATCCGGGGCTCCTGACCGCCAGCCCAGAGCGTGTTCCATGATTCCAGTCTCGCCTGCTGAAGACATTTGAGAAAGTGAGAACACCCCCCCATAAGTCTGGATCCGGGCTTCCCCTTCAAGTGCAGGCAGGGAAGGGATGGACGGAAGAGCACAGTGCCTGAGGCACTCCCGCCTGTACGCTGAGGCCGAGGTTCTCTCCAGCGAGGTGTGTGAGTCCGAGGCCCACGGAGGGCCAGGGACCTGGGGAGGTCACAGCCCATCGGAGCCAATCTTCCCGTGAGAGCTGAGCCAAGCGGGCCTGGGAGGTGGGCCCAGGCCTGTCCGCGGCGACCTCCCTTTGGTTCCCTGGAGACCTGCTCTCCGGTGGCAGCTGGGGCCTGGTGGTGGGCAGGGGAGGACGGGCCCGTGGCTCAGCCTTCCAGACCTCGGCTCTGCTGCCTGCTGCAGGTGGGGAAGTCCACGTGAGCAACCCGCCGTCGGGGTTGGAGGCCTTCTCCGAGCCATCCCTTGGGGTCGGAAGGCTCCGGTTCGAACTTGAGTGGAAGGGGTTCGGCTGTGCTTGGTGACCTGTGAGCACTGGTCACGCCTCGACTTTGGAGCCCTGGAGGCGGCAGGGGGACTGGCCCCGCGTTCGGGTCCTGCCCATGCTGCTTAGAGCTGGGTGGCCTTGGGCAGGCTCCGTCCCACTCTGAACCTCGGTATCCTCGTCTACGGCACGAGGAAAACGGCAGCTTCACATGTTGCGGGGTGTCGTGAGGGCCGAGAGCAAGGTGCTGTGCGGATACGCTTGTGAGGGTTACTGTGCTTTTTGTCAGTAGCCCTCAGTTTTGCAAACCCTCCCCCTGCCCGTGACACTGGAAATAGCTGTTTGCACAGAGGGTCTGAGGGGCCTTACAGGAAACACACAGATACGACGGAGAAGGTTTAGAAGGAAGGATCGGGTCCCAGAGCCAGAGTTTGGAGAACAGTGTCAGCAGACACACACAGCAGCCGGGGAAGGTCCCGCCTGGCGGCCAGGGCCGGAGGGACAGAGGGAAGAATTGCTTTGGTCATTGTCCCTGCACGCAGCCCACGCCGCTCCAGTCCTCGGGAAGGAAGGCTTCGTGCTGGGGTTTGTGGGGTGGAGGCCTCCTGAGCTGCAGGTCTGTCCCTGGTCCCCCAGGAGCCCCGAGCCTGTCTGCAGCTCAGCCAGGCCGGCATCTGACCAACGGGCACCTGTTGTCCTGAGGGTCCCGAGAGGGATAGCCCCAGGCTGGATGATGGCACAGAGGGGACCCCGAGCTGACAGTGGGTACCTAGATCCAGGCACCTGCCACCTTCCTGCCAACCTGCCCTCCAGCCTGAGCCCAGCAGAGGGAGCGATGCCTGGAGACCCCAACTTGCCCCGGGCACCGTGGGGCTCGGTGCCCTGCAGACGGGCTGTGGGACCGGAGGGGCAGCGGTGGCCTGGGCGTGCGGGGCGGGGGAGGGGAGCATGCGGGGCTCCAGGGCAGCGTGGCGACGTGGCGTGTCCCTTGCAGAGCTCCAGAGCAAGCGTCAGGAGCGGAAGCGGAGAAGCACGGCCAACCCTGCCTACAGCGGCCTGCTGGAGACGGAGGTGAGGCCGCCCGCGGCGGGAGGGGCTCCCGGCTGGCCTCCGCGTCTGCCCTGCTGGGTGGGAGCTGGGGGACCGTATCGTGTCCTTCAGCCGGGCCAGAACAGTGGCTTCCCGGTTCTTCGCCCAATTACCAGGCCTCTCTCCGGTCACGGGCAATGGGGAGTGACACCCTGGGGTTGTTCCCTAGATCAGAAGCAATCGTTCTAGGGCCCCAAAGTAGGGGGCAGCCGTCTGGGGTGGAATGATGTCCCCAGAGGCCAGTGAGGCCCCGCAGGGCCTGGAAGACAGTCAGGGAAGTGTCCTGGTCGCCTCCCCGGGTGTCGGTCAGTCTGGGCCGGTCGGCCCCAATCCATGTCTCGTGAATGGGAATTCGACTGGGAGGGAGGAAGCCTGCCCCTGAGACCGGGTCCCCAGCACTGTGCCCGTGTGTAAGAGGGTCCCTGAGTTTCTCGCCCTCCACCCGGAGGTGGCGGCTTCTCTGAGGACCCTGCTCCCGTTGCTGTGTTCACGAAGGACACCATCTCTCTGCCCTGATGCTGCGGGGCCAGACCCTGGCCTTGACGTCTGGCTGGGGCCAGAGGCAACCTGATGAGCAAATCAGGAGCCAAGGCGGAGCCCTGTGACCTTGGGCCCTGGGCACCCACGCAGCGTCCAGGGCACCCTTCCGCGGGCTCCTCAGCCCTGACCCCAGCCCGCCCACACCCAGTGAGCCAGGCTTAAAGCCAAACACGTAACTAGAACAATCGTAGCCAAAGCCACTGTGAACCACCGAGGTGGGGGCCAGCGTGGCCTGAGAGTGTAGAGCCCCTCTTCTGGAATGTACCAGAAACTTCCATCTACCCACGATACACAAGGACCATGCTTTGTCCGGCACCAGGACTCTGGGCCACGTGCCGAAAGGGGTTTGGGAGCTAATCCGTAACAGCCCTGGTCCGCCCCCCATCCCCGGCTCTAGACAGACGCATGGGGAGCCCGATGTCCCTGCTATCCCTGGTTTGCCCCCGTGCGGGTCCTGACATGTCCTTCCTAGTGTGAGGACCTTCCCACCAGGAGCGGGATGGACTCCGCCCTCGTGAGGGGCGGGGCCTCTGTTGACCTGCCCCTGCCCACTCTGCTGTCCCCATGTCTGCCTCCGGCTGTGGGTGCCCAGAGCCTGGGTGGGGAGCCCGTCCCGGGTGAGTCCTGGGCAGAGACAGTAGCCTGAGGAGGGCTCCACGTGACGGGTGGTTTGGTTTGGTTTTCTGTCCCCTGCAGAGGAAGCGGCTGGCCTCCAACTATCTGAACAGCCCCCTGTTCCTCACAGCACGAGGTAAGCAGGGTGGGCGGGGCCCGCTCTGGGTGGGGCTTTGGGGGTTCTCGGCTCTGTGAGTACCCGGCCTGCCCTGCCCACAGCGGCAACATGGTGGTTTTCTAGTGGGCAGCACGTTGCAGACCCTCCAAGCCGTGGCCTCCTCCATCCTCGTCGCTGCTCTGGGAAGGAGGGCTGTGGCCCCATCTGACAGGTGCAGAAACTGAGGCCCTGAGCAGGGGAGCAGGCGAGGGTCACTCGCAAGCCCAGACCAGGGCTCCAGGATGCCCCCTCTGTCCCACTCCTGGGTGTGGTCCTGAGCAGAGCCAGGCCCGTAGTGCGAAAGGCCACTGAGGCAGGACCCGCCCACCATAGAACTGACCCGGGTAGAGGCCAGGAGGGGCCCTCGCCTCCCCCATCACAACCCCCAGCACCTGCCTTTGTGGCGTGTGCTTCCTGGACCTGCCCTGTGGCCCTGCCCGGCCACCACCTGCCACCACACAGCCCCAGTCTCTCCTCCCCCACATGGGCAGCTGGCTGGGCTCATGGCTGTCCCCACAACTCGCTCACCCCCATGTGCCTGCCCTGGGCGGCCAGGGAGCCCTGGTCCTCGGCCCAGCCCTGCCTCTAGCTCGCTGTGTGGTCAGGGCCAGACCCTCGGCCCCGGGACCCTTCGGTACACAGGGCACTGGGCCCCCAGCGCTGGTGGGCTGGGGCCGGGCCCGGAGCCTCACCCTGGGAAGCATGGGCACCTCCTGCCTCCGCCAGCCGTGCCCCGTCAGGACCTCCGGGTCCGAGACACCAGCATCCACAGACATAGCCACAGACACAACCAGGCGGGCCTTTTGTTTTCAATGAGAGGGAAACAAGTGGTCTTGGGGTCAGGAAACGACTCCTCTTCTTGGCCTCATGTGGCTTCTGACATGTCCTGTCACCTCCTTGGGGCTTGGTTTACTGATAGATCAAATGGGCCCGGAACAGCGCCCGCCTCTCAGAGCTGGGGCAGCCCCCAGGGGGCGCACACGACGACACTGTGAACTGTGGGGTGCTGTGTGCCCACGAAGCGGTCCTTCCCACGGGCTGCATTGTCTGCAGACCAGTGTCGTCATTGAAACGTGTGGTTTGGCGTCACTTATTAGAATCAGAGTGGGTTATGGGCAAAACCGAAGTTATAAACGAGTCACATGCTTCCACCGGAGTGATGGTTCTCTCCACCGGCAGCTGCTGTGTTCCTCCAGAACTCAGGCCACGATGAGCCTGGTCCATGGTGGTCCTGGCCATGGCCAGGGCAGAGACCCTTACTCCCATCATGCCCTGGGTGAGAACAGCTGTCACTGGGTCTGTGATGCTCCCATCATGCCCTGGGTGAGAACAGCTGTCACTGGGCCTCTGATGCTCCCATCATGCCCCGGGTGAGAACCAGCTGTCACTGGGTCTGTGATGCTCCCATCATGCCCCGGGTGAGAACCAGCTGTCACTGGGTCTGTGATGCTCCCATCATGCCCCGGGTGAGAACCAGCTGTCACTGGGTCTGTGATGCTCCCATCATGCCCCTGGTGAGAACCAGCTGTCACTGGGTCTGTGATGCTCCCATCATGCCCGGGGTGAGAACCAGCTGTCACTGGGTCTGTGATGCTCCCATCATGCCCCGGGTGAGAACCAGCTGTCACTGGGTCTGTGATGCTCCCATCATGCCCCGGGTGAGAACCAGCTGTCACTGGGTCTGTGATGCTCCCATCATGCCCCCGGTGAGAACCAGCTGTCACTGGGTCTGTGATGCTCCCATCATGCCCCGGGTGAGAAACAGCTGGCACTGGGTCTGTGATGCTCCCATCATGCCACGGGTGAGAACCAGTGTCACTGGGTCTGTGATGCTCCCATCATGCCCCGGGTGAGAACCAGCTGTCACTGGGTCTGTGATGCTCCCATCATGCCCCGGGTGAGAACCAGCTGTCACTGGGTCTGTGATGCTCCCATCATGCCCCGGGTGAGAACCAGCTGTCACTGGGTCTGTGATGCTCCCATCATGCCCCGGGTGAGAACCAGCTGTCACTGGGTCTGTGATGCTCCCATCATGCCCTGGGTGAGAACCAGCTGTCACTGGGTCTGTGATGCTCCCATCATGCCCCGGGTGAGAACCAGCTAGTCACTGGGTCTGGATGCTCCCATCATGCCCCGGGTGAGAACCAGCTGTCACTGGGTCTGTGATGCTCCCATCATGCCCCGGGTGAGAACCAGCTGTCACTGGGTCTCTGATGTTCCCATCATGCCCCGGGTGAGAACCAGCTGTCACTGGCTCTGTGATGCTCCCATCATGCCCTGGGTGAGAACTCGGCCACACTGTGCCTTGTGGACTCCAGTCCCGATTGGTGCTCCCCAGATGCCCACTAACATGTTCACCCTTCTTCCCTGTGCCAGCCAATGAGGACCCCTGCTGGAAGGTATGTGTCCCCTCTCTTCATACCTGGGGGGTGGGGCATGCTTTCCACATCCAGGTAGGGTCACTCCTGGCAAGGCTGAGGGGCCCCAGTGTCCTGCTGCCCTGGAGCGGAGCAGAGGGCCTTTTGCACCCAGTCCACCTTCCAACCTCCCTGGCGGTTGGGCGTGGCTGCGGGGGCAGCCCCCAGTTCAAGCTGGAGCCCTCCCTGCCTGGCACTGAGGACGCAGGGACCCGGGAGCCATGTGGCCTGGGTGCCAACTGGGCTCTTCCAGGCTCTTCCAGCCTCACTGTGGGATCATGGGCAAAGCTGCCCCTCTCTGCCCACCCCTTGAGGGGTTAGACTGGGCAATCCCCAGGGTCGTGCCCCATACACCCACATTTCTGCGACCCTGTGAGGCCCCGCCCATGCATACGTGCGTCCTGCACCCAGGACATCGGCTGGTCCTGACCTCATTTGAGCTCGTGGCTCGGAATGTACCCAGGGTGTCGGCCGAGTTTAGGTCTAACTGACAGTTCCCCAGCCCTGCGCGCCTGCAATGGTCCGGCTGTGAGGAGCACAGCCGATGGGTGTAAACTCCGGCTGTGCTGGGCTCTTTGCCACGAGGAGCCTCCGCTGTCGCCGGTGGGTGCCGGCGGGCCTGGCAGCGTTTGCCGCAGCCACCTGTGCCCAGCCCCGCAGGCACGGGGACGGGAGGCGCCTCAACCGAGCTGTGGCCCCGCAGAGCCCACGGTGCTGGCCGGGCCTTGGTTTGCAGGTAGGGACCCGGGTGCTGGTCCAGGCTTCACCTCCAGCTCACTGTGTGACCTGGGGCAACAGCTCACCCTCTCTGGGCCCTTGAACTGAAAGCAGAGGTGAGGACAGGGTCTCTGGGGCCTCCTCCAGGGACAGCCCTGGGATCCAGTGTCCCAGTGGCGTGGGTCATTCCCATGAGAGCCCGCTGGTCCCTCCAGGTCTGCAGGCAGAACATGCTGATGCTTAGAGAGAACCGACGTAACGTGTGGGGGAAGGGCTTCTGCTGGGTGGTGGGAGCTCATGCAGATTGTGCAGGTCGCAGGGGGCGTGGTGATGAATGGCTCCTTGCCCCCGGGGCTGTCCACGGTGTAGCTGAGGCTCGAAAGGGAGTGAGCTCCCTGTCTCTGGGGGTGTGCAGGTAGAGGCTGACAACAAAATGAGGATGACTCGGTAGAGGAGGGTCTGAGGAAAGGGGAAGCTGCCGTCCACTGGGCTCCTACCCAGATGGCGCCTTGTCTGCCTCATCCTGTCGAGTGCTGCCAGCAGCCGCGGGCAGATGCGGAGGCAGAGGGGGCAACAATCTGCCCCGGGTGTTGGAGACGCCAGGTTAGGCCCAGGTGCTGTTGAGAGGACCGAAGACCGTGAGACACGCACATCCTTCCTCCCCACGCAGTGCACACATAAGGACCCCACAGAGGGGCACTCGGTGAGCATCAGCCTGCCACACCCCCAGGATGGAGACTCCCAGTCTCCCAGCAGGACCCCCTGCCCGGCCCCCACACTGGGAGTCCTGCCTCAGGGCGGAAGCACCAGGGTACTGGAGCCCCTCCGTGCCCAACTCCAATGCTGTGCCCCGGAGCTACTGAAAAGCCTGCGTCACCAGCAGGTAGGGGCGGTAGCTACCTGGAGACCCCACTCACCCCCTGGCCCCCTCTCTTTCAGAACGAGATCACCCACGATGAGCACTGTGCGGCGTGCAAGAGAGGGGCCAACCTGCAGCCCTGCGGCAGCTGCCCAGGCGCCTACCACCTCAGCTGCCTGGACCCGCCCCTCAAGACCGCGCCCAAGGGCGTGTGGGTGTGCCCCAGGTGCCAGCAGAAGGTACTGGAGTCCACACCCTGCGTGCCTGGGGCAGGCTCTAAGGAACACGCGGTATTTTAGGAAAAGACTTAAACTGTGTACCTTTTAAACCCAGAGTCTTGCTCGGGGGAATGTAGTCTAAGAATATAATCCAAACATAGATAAAATCCTTGCCCTGGCCAGTTTGGCTCAGCGGTTGGAGCATCGGCCTGCGGTCCCGAGAGACTCGGGTTCAGTTCCCGCTAAGGACACGTACCTCGGTTGCAGTTTGTCCCCGGCCCTGGTTGGTCATGAGGATGGCAGCCACTCGATGTGTCCCTTTCACGTCGATGTTTTTTTTTTTCTCTCTCTCTCTCTCTGTTCCTCTCTCTCCCTCCCATTCTACCTGAACAAAAAATGGAAAAATGTCCTTGGGTGAGGATAAAAAAAAAAAAAATCCTGTGCACCAAGAAGCACCCCCACCCTTGTTCGTAAAAGGGGAAAGATGGAAACAGCCTAATGTCCCACGGATAGAAGATGGTGACACGAACCTCAGTGCCTGCACCCAGTGAGATCTGTGATCATGGAAAATGATTTTTTTTTTACAGAGACTTTGCGGTTCTTTGGGACTTGTTCACGCTATGGAATTAAGTTTAAAAATGCAAATAACAAACAGGCTTTATAGTCTGTACAGTTTGAGCACCAGCTATATCCGCTGTGTGCAGGTGAAAACCCAGGCAGAGTCCTTCCGAGTGATCGTCTTGTGTGTGGGTGGGTGGTGAGGGCAGCCCTGGTTGCTTTTTTTTTTTTTAATTTTTTTCCTTTATTGATTTTAGAGAAAGAAGAAGGGAGAGGGAGAGAGAGAGAGAAACATCGATGAGAGAGAACATCAACAGGCCGCCTCCTGCGTGCCCCCAACTAGGGGTTTGGCCCACAATCTGGGCACGTGCCCTGACCGGGAATGGAATCGGCGACCTCTTGGTGCAGGGTCGACGCTCTGCCACTGAGCCACAGCGGCCGGGCCAGCCCTGGTTGCTTTATAAAGTATGCTTCCCGCGGAACGCCCTGCTTGTACACATTAGGGTGTTCGTTGTCCCTATTTCAAAAATCACTGACGCTGCGGCTTCCGCTGTCCCAGGTTTGGCGGTGTGGGGCTGTGTGTCGCTGGGGGCTGTCCCCTGGGGGCTCCAGCCCCTGCAATGTGACTGCCTGGGGGTCACGGCTCAGCACAACGGTAGAGCTGCACGGGGTCACTGATTTGTCCCCGGCTGCTCTCAGGTCCCCAGGGCATGGCAACAAGACAGATGATGGTTTATTTATCCGCTTGTTCAAGAAGAATTCGGGCCTGCTTGGGCCAGGTCCTGCCCTGTCTGAGCAGCCTCTGTGTCAAACCCGAGGCAGGTGGCCCCATCCCCTGGTCACAGCTGGGGAGCCTGCAGCTCAGAGCTTGTGCCTTCTCCGGGGCCACACACAGGGCGTGGGGAGCCCCCACCTGCCTGCTCATTTTCCCTCTGCCCCCCAGGCCTTAAAGAAAGAGGAAGGTGTGCCCTGGACCGGGATGCTGGCCATTGTGCACTCCTACGTCACCCACAAAACAGGTAGGAAACGGGGCGGCACTGCTCCCTTCTCTCAGCACACCTCCCGCCCTCCGGACCCCCTCTGGGCCCAAGGGAGGCTGCTCCGGGCCAGAACTCTGCAAAGAGGGCGCCTGGGACGGGTCCTGTGTGCAGGGCAGTGACTATGGAGATGGCATTCTAGTCCCCACGCGTCCAGCCGGGCCCCGGGCTCCTGCTGACCTGCCCTTCTTGGCGTGCCTGGCCCTCTCTCTAGTCAAAGAAGAGGAGAAGCAGAAGCTGCTGCAGAGAGGCAGCGAGCTGCAGACTGAGCACCAGCAGCTGGAGGAGCGGGACCGGCGCCTGGCCTCCGCCGTGAAGGTGCGCTGGGGCCAGGGCTGGGGTGAGGGTGGGGGAGGGACTGCCCTAGAACCACAAAATGTAGATCCAAAGGGTCAGTAACTGGTTACTGAGGTTCCAAAAGAAGATAGAATTGCCAGTGTCACTCAGCGAGTCAGAAGGTGGAGAATGCAGTGTTCATTCAACAAATAGTTATCAATTGATTGGGCATCTGACTCTGCTCCTTCTCTGCTCTGTGACCTTAGCAAGGCCCCGGCTACCTCTGAACCACCATTTCTGGTTGTGTAAAGTGAACATACTGATTTCTACTCTGTAGGATGGTGATAAGACGATGGTGATGATAATGGTGGTGATGGTGGTGATGGTGATTGTGATGATGGTTATGGTGATGATGGTGATTGTGATGATGGATGGTGATGGTGATTGTGGTGATGATGGTGGTGGTGGGGATGGTGATGTGATGGTGATGGTGATGGTGGTGGTAATGGTGATGATGGTGGTGGTGGTGGTGATGGTGGTGGTGGTGGTGGTGATGGTGGTGGTGATGATGTTGGTGATGGTGGTGGTAATAGTGATGATGATGGTGGTGGTGGTGATGGTGGTGGTGGTATTGATGGTGATGTGATTGTAGTGATGGTAGTGATGATGATAGATGGTGATGGTGATTGTGGTGATGATGATAGTGATGGTGGTGGTGATGATTGCGATGGTGGTGGTGGTGGTGGTGATGGTGGCGGTGATGATGTGATTGTGGTGATGGTGGTGACGATGTTGGTGATGGTGGTGGTAATAGTGATGATGATGGTGGTGGTGGTGGTATTGATGGTGATGTGATTGTAGTGATGGTGGTGATGATAATGATAGATGGTGATGGTGACTGGTAATGATGATAGTGATGGTGGTGATGGTGATTGTGATGATGGTTATGGTGATGATGATGATTATGATGATGATGATGGTGGTGGTGGGGATGGTGATGGTGGGGATGGTGATGTGATTGTGATGATGGTGGTGATGATGATGGTGGTGGTGGGGATGGTGATGGTGATTGTGATGATGGTTATGGTGGTGATGATGATTGTGATGATGGATGGTGATGATGATGGTGGTGGTGGTGATTGTGATGATGGATGGTGATGGTGGTGATGATGATGGTGGTGGTGGGGATGGTGATGTGATTGTGATGATGGTGGTGATGATGATGGTGGTGGTGGGGATGGTGATGGTGATTGTGATGATGGTTATGGTGGTGATGATGATTGTGATGATGGATGGTGGTGGTGGGGATGGTGATGTGATTGTGATGATGGTGGTGATGATGATGGTGATGGTGGGGATGGTGATGTGATTGTGATGATGGTGATGGTGGTGATGATGGTGGTGGTGGTAATGGTGATGATGGTGGTAATGATGGTGGTGGTGGTGGTGGTGGTGGTGGTGATGGTGGTGGTGGTGATGGTGGTAGTGATGGTGGTGGTGGTAGTGATGGTGATGTGATTGTAGTGATGGTGGTGATGATGATAGATGGTGATGGTGATTGTGGTGATGATGATAGTGATGGTGGTGGTGATTGCGATGGTTGTGATGGTGATTGTGATGATGGTTATGGTGATGATGATGATTGTGATGATGGATGGTGATGATGATGGTGGTGGGGATGGTGATGTGATTGTGATGATGGTGATGGTGGTGATGGTGGTGGTGGTGGGGATGGTGATGATGTGGTGATGATGATGGTGATGATAATGATGTGACTGTGATGATAATGATGTGATTGTGGTGATGGTGGTGGTGGTGATGGTAGTGGTAGTGATGGTGATGTGATTGTAGTGATGGTGGTGATGATAATGATAGATGGTGATGGTGGTGATGATGATTGTGATGGTGGTGATGGTGGTGGTGGTGGTGGTAGTGATGTTGGTGGTGGTGATGATGGTGGTGGTGATGGTGGTAGTGATAGTGATGTGATTGTAGTGATGGTGGTGATGATAGAAGGTGATGGTGATTGTGGTGATGATGGTGGTGATGGTGGTGGTAATAGTGATGGTGGTGGTGGTATGGATGGTGATGTGATTGTAGTGATGGTGGTGATGATAATGATAGATGGTGATGGTGATTGTGGTGATGATGATAGTGGTGGTGGTGGTGATGATTGTGATGGTGGTGATGATGGTGGTAATGGTGGTGGTGGTGGTGGTGGTGATGGTGATGATGGGTGGTGGTGGTGGTGATGGTGATGGTGGTGATGGTGATGGTGATGGTGAGTGATGGTGATGGTGATGTGACTGTGGTGAAGGGGAAGAGCAGAAGACTGGCCATCTGAAGGTCTCATGCAGCTCCAGAGCTGAGACAGAGCTGGCTCTGAGCTCCATCCAGGAGGAGGAGAAACAGACGTGGTTGACTAGGTACCGTTGCCGCCGTGAGCAGAAGGTTCCCATGCTCCCGCGCAGGCACACTATCTCCAGCCCTGAATTTAAAACAAACTTCAGTGTGTCTGGCTACTGTTTCATTTATTTGTTGGCTGCTGCCCGGCTTTGGTGAGGCCCTCTGCCTGGTTTCTTTCAGTCCTCTGCACTAGAGGGACAGGCTTCGGGAGAGGGGCTGAGGGGTGGCTGCCCAGGATGCTGCACCGTTGAGTTCTGAGACCCTTCTCTTTTGCCCACCCTCCCCCGACAGAAATGCCTGGAGCTTAAGACGAGCCTGCTGGCCCGGCAGAGGGGCACCCAGTCGTCCTTGGACCGCCTGCGGGCCCTCCTGAGACTGATACAGGGCGAGCAGATGCTCCAGGTCACCATGACGACCACCAGCCCCACCCCGCTGCTGGCTGGGCCCTGGACCAAGCCCTCAGCAGCAGCCATGCACTCGGCCCTCCAGCACCCCCAGGGGCACAACTGACCCCGAAGGACCCATCTTCACACCCATGGAAAGTCACTGGGCCTCTGCTCACAAGACCTGAGGGTTCTGTCAGCCTTAATTGATAAACACTATGAATTTCAGACAAAAATAAAACCAGACAGAAAAAGACGGAGAAAAGAAGGGAGGGGGAGCTGGGTGGGAGTCCTGGTCCTCGAGCCCGGGCGCGTGGGAGCGGAGTCCTGCCTCCTGCACGTTCACACAGGCCAGCCAGGCCTCGGGCTCCGGCTCCGTGCCCGTGGGGAGGGAGCCGGGGACCAGACGTAGCTGAGCAGTGCAGGTAGGTGGGCAGAAGTGGGTAGTGAATCTAGGTAGGACCCCAGGCCCCTCGCTCGCGGGGCCGCGCCTGGGCCTGGGCACTCCGGTGCCGCTCCGGAACGCCCGGGCCTTCTGTCAGTATTATTCCAGTAAGAACCGCAGCTGTGTGACTTGAAACCGTGCGGCCTGCGTTCCGAGGGGACGTGGCCGTGGTTGCTGCTGGGGCGGCCGCCCCCGGAGCCCCCGAGCGCCCTCGCCCCGCACCTCCTTCCTCTCGCCGACGCTTCGGACTGGTTCCGCTCTCCGTGCATTTTTCTCGTGGGGTGTTTGGGCGAGACGGAGCCGCCGCCATGCGGGGAGGCCCTGGGCAGCTTCTCCGTTTGGGGTTGAGTCCCTCAACTTGCGACGGAAGCCTTTTATTTCCTCCGTTCGAAGAGCCGATGAAGTATTCCACTCCTCGTTTCTTGCCAGGACAGACACTATGCCAAAAAATAACTCTACATTTTTGTATGGCGTTGTTATTGTAAGATAGTTACTGTGAAGGGGGACGCTCGCTGGTGTCTTTCTGCCCACGGGGGTCTCTGCCGCACGAGAGGAATGGGACACCCCGGGGGCCGCCGGACTGGAGACATCCAGAGGGTGGGCGACCTTGGGAGACTCCAGAGCCCCTCTTTCTGCTGTCGCCTTGAGAGCGCAGGGCGCGCCCGCTGTCTTAAAGGGCTCCTGCGGCCCCGGCCGGGCGGTGCCCGCTCTTCACACCCACCAGCTCCTCTAGTCCCAAGGGACTTAGCACAACAGATAAGCACCCGGGGGCCTCGGGGGCCCCCACCCCCAGCATATCACATGGTGCCGAATTGCATTGAACACGTGTGTGTGTGCGTGCGTGTGCACACACGGCCCCAGACCCGCACACACACACACGCACGCAGACATGCAGAGCAGGGAGGCTGGTCAGAGTCCTACAGACCGCCGCGGTCCCGCCTGTCACCGTCACGACTCCGGGAGAAACTGTGCTATACGATACAGATCTATTTTAATACACTCAACACTGGGTTGAACAAGATTTTTATATTCTTTTATTGATGAACAAAGCGGACTGTGAGACACACGTCTTACACATGGGTTCCTCTAGACGCCAATTATGCATTACCGCGTGGCTTGCGACGTCCGTGTCTTCAGGTTCGTCTGTGTCGGTTTGTTTTCCTCTTGGATGGAACTAAATTTTTAAAAGATGTCATGGGAGGGTGTGGAAGGCTGAGCCCAGGAGGGGTAGCTGCTGACGTGTCTTGAGACTTAGTGTTTTGGACCCAGGAGGCCCGTCCAGTGGATAGTGAGGGTAGAGAAGTGTTCGTCTTAATACGCCCGTGTAGTTCCTCTGTACGACGCATTAAACTCGGTTGACTGCAGCGCTGTGGTATTTGTTCCCTGCCTTCGGCCAGAAGCCCCTGGGAGCACGGGGCTGGCGGTGGGACTTGGAGAGGGCGGAAGTCAGGGTCCTGCCCCGCCCCACCCCAGGGAGAGAGGGAGGCGGGAGGAAGGGGAGCTCACAGGCGCCCTCTACAGGCCGACCTCCCCCCAGGAGGTGGCAGGTGCACCTGTCCGCGCCAGGACGGAATGTCACCAGTAACACCGCCAGGCCAGGCGCCTTGCGGAGCCCAAGGGTGCTGTCCACACTGTGCCGGCTCCTTTCTTCTCAGCACGTGGACGTCACCTGCTTTTTCTGCTCCCCAGGCAGCATGGCACACAAGGTCCCACACCACCCTGGGGCTAATCAGTGGCTTTTCCACGGCAGCCAAACTGGGAAGCCAGAGCCCCTGCCCCCTGGGCAATCAGCTGTGGCCAGAGGAGGATCCAAAACAGTGCCCGCTGGAGCCCCAGGGGCCTGAGAGACACAGGACGGGTCCCCCCACCCCACCCCGGCATAGCCCACCCAGCGGGGTCTGTCTCCAGTGGGTCACATAGTTTGATGACTCCAGCTTCTTCCTAATTGTTGGACAAAGGAGGGCCCGTGTGTGTCCCGGCCTGTCCTGACTTCCTGCCTGTGCTGGTGCCTCCCCAGCTTGGCTCCAGCCTGGGTCTCTGCCGCAGACTCCAACTGCTGGGCCTTGGGGCTGCCTCCACCCTGGCCCAGGGACCCCTAGGGGACCCTCGGCCAGTCCGGCTGCCAGGTCCACCCAGCCTGTGAAGCTGGGGGTGAGGGGACGGAGGAGAGCTGGGGTCGGCAAAGAAGAGTCGCCCACGTTCCTGCAGCGTGGACCCTGAGCCCGGGCTGTGCCTCACCCCTGTCCTCCAACCCCGGGGTTCCAGCCCAGCCCACCTCGCTCCCACTGAGGGCAGGGATCCGGGGACGCCATGCCACCCCCAGCTCCTGATCAGGGCTGGATCTCCCCCCTCACTGCCCCTTCTCCTCCCTGATGGCACAGCTCTGCCCCCTGCAGTGTCGCCTGCCCAGCCAGCACCCAGGTGACTGTGCCCGTGTGCTGGGACAGCCCTTGGGGACAGCTGAGCCTGCAGCACCTCCTCCTTCCCCAGCTCATCGGACCCAGCCCCTGGAGAGCAGGGCCGTTGTGCCTCCCCGGGGCCTCCCGGTCACGCTCAGGGTTGGAGGCCCTCGGGATGGGGGGATGCAGGCGTCGGGTGGCCACCGTCTATGCGGCCTCGCTCATGTTACTACGGTGATGGGGACACCCTGCTTCCCAGGGCTGTGCCGCTGGGACACTGTAACCGCGACAGAGTGAAACCACGGACGTCAAAGTGCGAAGTGGCGAGGGGTGCCTGGTACAAAGAACCCTACTTCGCGGAAATCCACGTATCGCGGTAGAGTCCGAACTGACCGACCGCGATACGCGAGGGCCGGCTGTGTCCTCTGCCAGTCCCGGGGGCTGGGAGTCCGAGATCAAGGCCCAGCAGCGCTGGGTCCTTCTGAGGACACTGTTCCAGGCCTCCCCCTGCTTGGCGACCTCAGGTGTCCTTGGCCTACAGACAGCCCATCTTCCCTGGGGTCCTCACCCCTGTTTCTCTGGGCAGTTTGCTGGCGACTTCTGGTGTTCCCTGGCTGGGACTCCCCCGGTCTCTGCCTTTGTCTGTACATGGCACACTTCCTGGGTGCCCGTGTGTCTAAATGCCCCCTTGTCACAAGGACACAGGCATAGTGCGTGGGGGCACCCAAATGATCTCATTTAAACTTGAAACACCTCACTTCCAAATAACATCACCGTCACAGAAGGGAAGGTTGGCTTCGGCATCTGGGGGGACACAGTGCGCCATAAAGCCCTCTCCCTGGGTTGTGTGGCATCTGTTTCCCCATGACTTCTGTCTCCGGGACCACCCATCGCTGCCCCTTCTGCCTTGGCTACCCCTGCACAGCCCACGGCGGAGCCCACCTGGTCCCCCACCTGGTCCTTCCTCGGAAGGTGCTCTGGCATGTCACAGCCCCTCACGGACGGACGGAACGCAGGGACCTAAGTGACACGCCCAGGTCACACAGCACGCCTGCACTCCCAGCCACTCGACTACTCTGCCCACTGGACACGGGTCACCTCTCGGGGCCCGTGCGGATGGCTGGAGGCCACCCCACCAAGCCACATGGATGCGCACTCCTGACCCAGCCACGTCACTTGGTCTGCTGATGGTGACTTGGCCCAGGGGAGACAGAGGCAGGAGGGCACAGATAAGGGGGCACAGGTAACTGAGTGCTTCTGACCACATGCTGTGCCCCCATCAGCCCAGACCCTGCTGCTTAAACCTAACTGCTTAGCTCCAAACCCACCTCTCAGACCACCCCTGCCCCCCTCCGCTCCGGTGCTTTCCCCATGACGCTGCTCGGTGGTGTGTGATCCCCACCCCTGCGTCCCTCTGGGTGGTGTGTGATCCCCACCCCTGCGTCCCTCTGGGTGGTGTGTGATCCCCACCCCTGCGTCCCTCTGTGGTGGTGTGTGATCCCACCCCTGCGTCCCTCTGTGGGTGTGTGTGATCCCACCCCTGCGTCCCTCTGTGGGGTGTGTGATCCCCACCCTGCGTCCCTCTGTGGGGTGTGTGATCCCCACCCCTGCGTCCCTCTGTGGGTGTGTGAATCCCCCCCCTGCGTCCCTCAGGTGGGGTGTGTTGTGATCCCCACCCCTGCGTCCCTCTGAGGTGTGTGTGATGCCCACCCCTGCGTCCCTCTGTGGGTGTGTGTGATCCCACCCCTGCATCCCTCTGTGGTGTGTGTGATCCCACCCCTGCGTCCCTCTGTGGGTGTGTGTGATCCCACCCCTGCGTCCCTCTGTGGGTGTGTGTGATGCCCACCCCCTGCGTCCCTCTGTGGGTGTGTGTGATCCCCACCCCTGCGTCCCTCTGTGGGTGTGTGTGATGCCCACCCCTGCCGTCCCTCTGTGGGTGTGTGTGATCCCCACCCCTGCGTCCCTCTGAGGTGGGTGTGATGCCCACCCCTGCGTCCCTCTGTGGGTGTGTGTGATCCCCACCACCTGCGTCCCTCTGTGGGTGTGTGTGATCCCCACCCCTGCGTCCCTCTGTGGGTGTGTGTGATGCCCACCCCTGCGTCCCTCTGTGTGTGTGTGTGAGCCCACCCCTGCGTCCCTCTGTGGGGGGTGTGTGATCCCCACCCCTGCGTCCCTCTGTGGGTGTGGGTGATCCCCCCCCTGCGTCCCTCTGTGGGTGGGGTGTGATCCCCACCCCTGCGTCCCTCTGTGGGTGTGTGTGATGCCCACCCCTGCGTCCCTCTGTGGGTGTGTGTGATCCCCACCCCTGCGTCCCTCTGTGGGTGTGTGTGATCCCCACCCCTGCGTCCCTCTGTGGGTGTGTGTGATCCCCACCCCTGCGTCCTCTGTGGTGTGTGTGAGCCCACCCCTGCGTCCCCTCTGTGGGGTGTGTGTGATCCCACCCCTGCGTCCCTCTGTGGGTGGGTGTGATCCCACCCCTGCGTCCCTCTGTGGGTGTGTGTGATCCCACCCGCTGCGTCCCTCTGTGGGTGTGTGTGATCCCACCCCTGCGTCCCTCTGTGGGTGTGTGTGATCCCCACCCCTGCGTCCCTCTGTGGGTGTGTGTGATCCCCACCCCTGCGTCCCTCTGTGGGTGTGTGTGATGCCCACCCCTGCGTCCCATTGGGTGTGTGTGATCCCCACCCCTGCGTCCCTCTGAGGGTGTGTGTGATGCCCACCCCTGCGTCCCTCTGAGGGTGGGGTGTGATCCCCACCCCTGCGTCCCTCTGTGGGTGGTGTGTGATCCCCACCCCTGCGTCCCTCTGTGGGTGTGTGTGATCCCCCACCCCTGCGTCCCTCTGTGGGTGTGTGTGATGCCCACCCCTGCGTCCCTCTGATGGGGTGTGATCCCCACCCCTGCGTCCCTCTGTGGGTGTGTGTGATGCCCACCCCTGCGTCCCTCTGTGGGTGTGTGTGATCCCCACCCCTGCGTCCCTCTGGGGTGTGTGTGATCCCCACCCCTGCGTCCCTCTGTGGGTGTGTGTGATCCCACCCTGCGTCCCTCTGTGGGTGTGTGTGATCCCCACCCCTGCGTCCCTCTGATGGGTGTGTGTGATCCCCACCCCTGCGTCCCTCTGTGGGTGTGTGTGATCCCCACACCCTGCGTCCCTCTGGGGTGGGTGTGATCCCCACCCCTGCGTCCCTCTGTGGTGTGTGTGATCCCCACCCCTGCGTCCCTCGTAGGGTGTGTGTGATCCCCACCCCTGCGTCCCTCTGAGGGTGTGTGTGATCCCCACCCCTGCGTCCCTCTGAGGGTGTGTGTGATCCCCACCCCTGCGTCCCTCTGTGGGTGGGGTGTGATGCCCACCCCTGCGTCCCTCTGAGGGTGTGTGTGATCCCACACCCTGCGTCCTCTGAGGGTGTGTGTGATCCCACCCTGCGTCCCTAGTGGGTGTGTGTGATCCCCACCCCTGCGTCCCTCTGTGGGGTGTGTGATCCCCACCCCTGCGTCCCTCTGTGGGTGTGGTGATCCCCACCCCTGCGTCCCTGCTGGGGTGTGTGTGATCCCCACCCCTGCGTCCCTCTGTGGGTGTGTGGTGATCCCCACCCCTGCGTCCTCTGAGGGTGTGTGTGATCCCCACCCCTGCGTCCCTCTGTGGGTGTGTGTGATCCCCACCCCTGCGTCCCTCTGAGGGTGTGTGTGATCCCCACCCCTGCGTCCCTCTGAGGGTGTGTGTGATCCCCACCCCTGCGTCCCTCTGAGGGTGTGTGTGATCCCCACCCCTGCGTCCCTCTGTGGGTGTGTGTGTTCCCACCCCTGCGTCCCTCTGTGGGTGTGGTGATCCCACCCCTGCGTCCCTCTGAGGGTGTGTGTGATCCCCACCCCTGCGTCCCTCTGTGGGTGTGTGTGATCCCCACCCCTGCGTCCCTCTGTGGGTGTGTGTGATCCCCACCCCTGCGTCCCTCTGTGGGTGTGTGTGATCCCCACCCCTGCGTCCCTCTGAGGGTGTGTGTGATCCCCACCCCTGCGTCCCTCTGAGGGTGTGTGTGATCCCCACCCCTGCGTCCCTCTGAGGGTGTGTGTGATGCCCACCCCTGCGTCCCTCTGTGGGTGTGTGTGATCCCCACCCTGCGTCCCTCTGTGGGTGTGTGTGATCCCCACCCTGCGTCCCTCTGTGGGTGTGTGTGATCCCCACCCCTGCGTCCCTCTGTGGGTGGTGTGTGATTCCCCACCCCTGCGTCCCTCTGTGGTGTGTGTGATCCCCACCCCTGCGTCCCTCTGTGGGTGTGTGTGATGCCCCACCCCTGCGTCCCTCTGTGGGTGTGTGTGATCCCCACCCCTGCGTCCCTCTGTGGGTGTGTGTGAATCCCCACCCCTGCGTCCCTCTGTGGGTGTGTGTGATCCCCACCCTGCGTCCCTCTGGGGGTGTGTGTGATGCCCCACTCTGTGGGTGTGTGTGATCCCCACCCCTGCGTCCTCTGTGGGTGTGTGTGATCCCCACCCCTGCGTCCCTCTGTGGGTGTGTGTGATGCCCCACCCCTGCGTCCCTCTGTGGGTGTGTGTGATGCCCCACCCCTGCGTCCCTCTGTGGGTGTGTGTGATCCCACCCCTGCGTCCCTCTGTGGGTGTGTGTGATCCCACCCCTGCGTCCCTCTGGGTGTGTGTGAATCCCCACCCCTGCGTCCCTCTGTGGGTGTGTGTGATCCCCACCCCCTGCGTCCCTCTGTGGGGTGTGTGATCCCCACCCCTGCGTCCCTCTGTGGGTGTGTGTGATCCCCACCCCTGCGTCCCTCTGTGGGTGTGTGTGATCCCCACCCCTGCGTCCCTCTGTGGGTGTGTGTGATCCCCACCCCTGCGTCCCTCTGTGGGTGTGTGTGATCCCCACCCCTGCGTCCCTCTGTGGGTGTGTGTGATCCCCACCCCTGCGTCCCTCTGTGGGTGTGTGTGATCCCCACCCCTGCGTCCCTCTGTGGGTGTGTGTGATCCCCACCCCTGCGTCCCTCTGTGGGTGTGTGTGATGCCCACCCCTGCGTCCCTCTGTGGGTGTGTGTGATCCCCACCCCTGCGTCCCTCTGTGGGTGTGTGTGATGCCCACCCCTGCGTCCCTCTGTGGGTGTGGTGTGATCCCCACCCCTGCGTCCCTCTGAGGGTGTGTGTGAAACCCACCCCTGCGTCCCTCTGTGGGTGGTGTGTGATCCCCACCCCTGCGTCCCTCTGAGGGTGTGTGTGATCCCCACCCCTGCGTCCCTCTGTGGGTGTGTGTGATCCCCACCCCTGCGTCCCTCTGAGGGTGTGTTGACCCCACTGCCAACCCTGCGTCCCTCTGAGGGGTGGTTGTGATCCCACCCCTGCGATCCCTCTGTGGGTGTGTGGATTCCCCACCCTGCGTCCCTCTGAGGGTGTGTGTGATCCCCACCCTGCGTCCCTCTGTGGTGTGTGTGATCCCCACCCCTGCGTCCCCTCTGAGGGGTGTGTGTGATCCCACCCCTGCGTCCCTCTGTGGGTGTGTGTGATCCCCACCCCCTTCGTCCCTCTGGGGTGTGTGTGATGCCCACCCCTGCGTCCTCTGTGGGTGTGTGTGATCCCACCCCCTGCGTCCCTCTGGGGTGTGTGTGATCCCCACCCCTGCGTCCCTCTGTAGGTGTGTGTGATCCCCACCCCTGGCGTCCCTCTGTGGGTGTGTGTGATGCCCCACCACGGCGTCCCTCTGATGGGTGTGTGTGATGCCCCACCCCTGCGTCCCTCTGAGGGTGTGTGTGATCCCCACCCTGCGTTCCTCTGAGGGGTAGTGTGTATGCCCACCCCTGCGCGTCCCTCTGTGGGTGGGGTGTGATCCCCACCCCTGCGTCCCTCTGAGGGTGTGTGTGATCCCCACCCTGCGTCCCTCCTGTGGGTGTGTGTGATGCCCCCCCCTTGCGTTCCCTCTGAGGGTGTGGTGTGATCCCACCTCCCTGCGTCCCTCTGAGGTGTGTGTGATCCCCACCCTCTTCCCCGGTGTGTGGTGTGTGATTCCCACCCCTGCGCCCGTCTGAGGGTGTGTGTGATCCCACCCCGCGTCCCTCTGGGGTGTGTGTGATCCCCACCCCGCGTCCCTCTGTGGGTGTGTGTGATCCCCACCCCTGCCGTCCCTCTGTGGGTGTGTGTGATCCCCACCCCTGCGTCCCTCTGTGGGTGTGTGTGATCCCACCCCTGCGTCCCTCTGTGGGTGTGGTGGATCCCCACCCTGCGATCCCTCTGTGGGTGTGTGTGATTCCCACCCCCTGCGTCCCTCTGTGGGTGTGTGTGATCCCACCCCTGCGTCCCTCTGAGGGTGTGTGTGATTCCCCACCCTGCGTTCCCTACTGATGGGTGTGTGTGATCCCCACCCCTGCGTCCCTCTGTGGGTGTGTGTGATCCCCACCCCTGCGTCCCTCTGAGGGTGGGGTGTGATGCCCACCCCTGCGTCCCTCTGTGGGTGTGTGTGATCCCCACCCCTGCGTCCCTCTGTGGGTGTGTGTGATCCCCACCCCTGCGTCCCTCTGAGGGTGTGTGTGATCCCACCCCTGCGTCCCACTGAGGGTGTGTGTGATCCCCACCCCTGCGTCCCTCTGAGGTGTGTGTGATCCCCACCCTGCGTCCCTCTGTGGGTGTGTGATCCCACCCCTGCGTCCCTCTGTGGGTGTGTGTGATGCCCACCCCTGCGTCCCTCTGTGGGTGTGTGTG
Source organism: Molossus molossus (assembly GCF_014108415.1). Taxonomy (NCBI): domain Eukaryota; kingdom Metazoa; phylum Chordata; class Mammalia; order Chiroptera; family Molossidae; genus Molossus; species Molossus molossus. Next base: position 3,942,416 of record NW_023425362.1, read on the forward strand.
ATCCCCACCCCTGCGTCCCTCTGTGGGTGTGTGTGATCCCCACCCCTGCGTCCCTCTGTGGGTGTGTGATCCCCACCCCTGCGTCCCTCTGTGGGTGTGTGTGATCCCCACCCCTGCGTCCCTCTGTGGGTGTGTGTGATCCCCACCCCTGCGTCCCTCTGTGGGTGTGTGTGATCCCCACCCCTGCGTCCCTCTGTGGGTGTGTGTGATCCCCACCCCTGCGTCCCTCTGTGGGTGTGTGTGATCCCCACCCCTGCGTCCCTCTGTGGGTGTGTGTGATCCCCACCCCTGCGTCCCTCTGTGGGTGTGTGTGATCCCCACCCCTGCGTCCCTCTGTGGGTGTGTGTGATGCCCACCCCTGCGTCCCTCTGTGGGTGTGTGTGATCCCCACCCCTGCGTCCCTCTGTGGGTGTGTGTGATGCCCACCCCTGCGTCCCTCTGTGGGTGTGTGTGATCCCCACCCCTGCGTCCCTCTGTGGGTGTGTGTGATCCCCACCCCTGCGTCCCTCTGTGGGTGTGTGTGATCCCCACCCCTGCGTCCCTCTGTGGGTGTGTGTGATCCCCACCCCTGCGTCCCTCTGTGGGTGGGGTGTGATGCCCACCCCTGCATCCCTCTGTGGGTGTGTGTGATCCCCACCCCTGCGTCCCTCTGTGGGTGGTGTGTGATCCCCACCCCTGCGTCCCTCTGTGGGTGTGTGTGATCCCCACCCCTGCTCCCTCGTGGGTGGGTTATCCCACCCCTGCGTCCTCTGTGGGTGTGTGTGATCCCACCCCTGCGTCCCTCTGTGGGTGTGTGTGATCCCCACCCCTGCGTCCCTCTGTGGGTGTGTGATGCCCACCCCTGCGTCCCTCTGTGGGTGTGTGTGATCCCCACCCCTGCGTCCCTCTGTGGGTGTGTGTGATCCCACCCCTGCGTCCCTCAGTGGGTGTGTGTGATCCCACCCCTGCGTCCCTCGTGGGTGGGTGTGATCCCCACCCCTGCGTCCCTCTGTGGGTGTGTGTGATGCCCACCCCTGCGTCCCTCTGTGTGTGTGTGATCCCACCCCTGCGTCCCTCTGTGGGTGTTGTGTGATCCCACCCCTGCGTCCCTCTGTGGGTGTGTGTGATGCCCACCCCTGCGTCCCGCTGGGGGTGTGTGTTGATCCCCACCCCTGCGTCCCTCTGTGGTGGTGTGTGAGGCCCACCCTGCGTCCCTCTGAGGTGTGTGGGTGATCCCCACCCCTGCGTCCCTCTGTGGTGTGTGTGATCCCACCCCTGCTTCCCTCTGTGGGTGTGTGATGCCCCACCCTGCGTCCCTCTGTGGGTGTGTGTGATCCCCACCACCTAGCGTCCCTCTGTGGTGTGTGTGATATGCCCACCCCCTTGCGTCCTCTGTGGTGTGTGTGATCCCCACCCTGCGTCCCTCTGTGGGTGTGTGTGATGCCCCACCCCTGCGTCCTCTGTGGGTGTGTGTGATCCCCACCCCTGCGTCCCTCTGTGGGTGTGTGGATGCCCCACCCCTGCGTCCCTCTGTGGGTGTGTGTGATCCCCACCCCTGCGTCCCTCTGTGGGTGTGTGTGATCCCCACCCCTGCGCCCTCTGTGGGTGGGTGTGATGCCCACCCCTGCGTCCCTCTGTGGGTTGTGTAGATGCCCCACCCCCCTCGGGGGGCGCCACCCCAACCTGCGTCCCTCTGTGGGTGTGTGTGATCCCACCCCTGCGTCCCTCTGTGGGTGTGTGTGATCCCCACCCCTGCGTCCCTCTGTGGGTGTGTGTGATCCCCACCCCTGCGTCCCTCTGTGGGTGTGTGTGATCCCCACCCCTGCGTCCCTCTGTGGGTGGGTGTGATCCCCACCCCTGCGTCCCTCTGTGGGTGTGTGTGATCCACACCCCTGCGTCCCTCTGTGGGTGTGTGTGATCCCCACCCCTGCGTCCCTCTGTGGGTGTGTGTGATCCCCACCCCTGCGTCCCTCTGTGGTGTGTGTGATCCCACCCCTGCGTCCCTCTGTGGGTGTGTGTGATCCCCACCCCTGCGTCCCTCTGGGGTATCCCCCCTGCGTCCTCTGGGTGTGTGTGATCCCCACCCTGCGTCCTCCTGTGGGTGGTGTGTGATCCCCACCCTGCGTCCTCTGGGGTGTGTGGATCCCCACCCCTGCGTCCCTCTGTGGGTGTGTGTGATCCCCACCCCTGCGTCCCTCTGTGGGTGTGTGTGTCCCCACCCCTGCGTCCCTCTGTGGTGTGTGTGATCCCCACCCCTGCGTCCCTCTGATGGGTGTGTGTGATCCCCACCCCTGCGTCCCTCTGTGGGTGTGTGTGATCCCCACCCCTGCGTCCCCCTGCGTCCCTCTGTGGGTGTGTGTGATGCCCACCCCTGCGTCCCTCTGTGGGTGTGTGTGATCCCCACCCCTGCGTCCCTCTGAGGGGGTGTGTGATCCCCACCCCTGCGTCCCTCTGATGGGTGTGTGTGATCCCCACCCCTGCGTCCCTCTGTAGGGTGTGTGTGATCCCCAACCCCTGCGTCCCTCTGTGGGTGTGTGTGATCCCCACCCTGCGTCCCTCTGAGGGTTGGTGTGATCCCCACCCCTGCGTCCCTCTGTGGGTGTGTGATGCCCACCCCTGCGTCCCTCTGAGGGTGTGTGTGATCCCCACCCCTGCGTCCCTCTGAGGGTGTGTGTGATCCCCACCCCTGCGTCCCTCTGTGGGTGTGTGTGATCCCCACCCCTGCGTCCCTCTGAGGGTGTGTGTGATCCCCACCCCTGCGTCCCTCTGTGGGTGTGTGTGATCCCCACCCCTGCGTCCCTCTGTGGGTGTGTGTGATCCCCACCCCTGCGTCCCTCTGTGGGTGTGTGTGATGCCCACCCCTGCGTCCCTCTGGGTGTGTGTGATCCCCACCCCTGCGTCCCTCTGGGGTGTGTGTGATCCCCACACCCCTGCGTCCCTCTGTGGGTGTGTGTGATCCCCACCCCTGCGTCCCTCTGTAGGGTGTGTGTGATGCCCCACCCCTGCGTCCCTCTTGGGTGTGTGTGATCCCCACCCCTGCGTCCCTCTGATGGGTGTGTGTGACTCCCCACCCCTGCGTCCCTCTGTGGGTGTGTGTGATCCCCACCCCTGCGTCCCTCTGTGGGTGTGTGTGAATCCCCACCCCTGCGTCCCTCTGTGGGTGTGTTGATCCCCACCCCTGCGTCCCTCTGTGGGTGTGTGTGATCCCCACCCCTGCGTCCTCTGTGGGTGGTGTGTGATGCCCACCCCTGCGTCCCTCTGTGGTGTGTGTGATCCCCACCCCTGCGTCCCTCTGGGTGGGTGTGTGATCCCACCCCTGCGTCCCTCTGTGGTGTGTGGGATCCCACCCCTGCGTCCCTCTGGGGTGTGTGTGATCCCCACCCCTGCGTCCCCTGTGGGTGTGTGTGATTCCCCACCCCTGCGTCCCTCTGTGGGTGTGTGGTGATCCCCACCCCTGCGTCCCCTGTGGGTGGTGTGTGATCCCCACCCCTGCGTCCCTCTGTGGGTGGTGTGATCCCCACCCCTGCGTCCTCTGTGGGTGTGTGTGATCCCCACCCCTGCGTCCCTCTGTGGGTGTGTGTGATCCCACCCCTGCGTCCCTCTGTGGTGGGTGTGATCCCACCCCTGTGTCCCCTCTGTTGGGGTGTGTGATGCCCCACCCCTGCGTTCCCCTGTGGGTGTGTGTGATCCCCACCCCTGCGTCCCTCTGTGGGTGTGTGTGATCCCCACCCCTGCGTCCCTCTGTGGGTGGTGTGTGATGCCCACCCCTGCGTCCCTCTGAGGGTGTGTGTGATCCCCACCCCTGCGTCCCTCTGTGGGTGTGTGTGATCCCCACCCCTGCGTCCCTCTGTGGGTGTGTGTGATGCCCACCCCTGCGTCCCTCTGAGGGTGGGGTGTGATCCCCACCCCTGCGTCCCTCTGAGGGTGTGTGTGAAACCCACCCCTGCGTCCCTCTGTGGGTGGTGTGTGATCCCCACCCCTGCGTCCCTCTGAGGGTGTGTGTGATCCCCACCCCTGCGTCCCCTCTGAGCGTGTGTGTGATCCCCACCCCTGCGTCCCTCTGTGGGTTGTGTGTGATGCCCACCCCTGCGTCCCTCTGAGGGTGGGGTGTGATCCCCACCCCTGCGTCCCTCTGTGGGTGGGGTGTGATCCCCACCCCTGCGTCCCTCTGTGGGTGGTGTGTGATCCCCACCCCTGCGTCCCTCTGTGGGTGTGTGTGATCCCCACCCCTGCGTCCCTCTGTGGGTGGTGTGTGATCCCCACCCCTACGTCCTTCTGAAGGTGGCCTGGGCCTCCTGGGGCTCCCAGACACATCCCCAGGTGAAGGGGAAAATCTCAGTAAAAAAGGTAATATAAAAACACGGCCCCCGCCACACAGCGAGAGCCTCCTGGGAATGTCCCTGCTCCATCCGGAAAGAAGCACCCAGCACTCGAGTGATCCGAGCCTGGGGCACCTGGGAGCCTTCTAATTAATTTATATCTTAAACATTTGTATTGACTTTTCGAGAGAGAGAGGAGGAGCGAGGGAGAGAGAAGAGGAACAAGGGTGTGAGAGCGGAACCTTCAACAGCTGCCTCCTGTACGCCCCCTACGGGATGGAGCCCACAGCCCAGCATGGGCGCTGACTGGGAATTGAACCAGCAGTCTTTGGGGACACAGGATGATGCCCACTTTTTAACTTTATCAGTTATTTAATACTCGAATTCCCTCTGTATGCCCTCCCACCAGCCTCAGCTTACCTGCAACCCACAGAGGTGTTTCCTGCATGCCCAGTGACTGTGGACCAGCGCTGCCCCAGGAAAACCAGCAGACCTCGCCGTCGAGAGGGCTACACCCTCACTGTCTCCAGAGGGGTCTGAATCCCAGCTTTGAGGAGGGGATTGTTCCAAACTGCGTTTCCCTAGTGTACTCTCATGGAGCCCTGGGGAGTTTGTCAGCGATCACTTTATACCGTCATGATTATAGCCCTGGCATGCTTAGTGTTATTTATACTGAACTTTTCCTTCTCAAATTATTGTGTGGTTTCTGTTTCCTGGGTGAGCCCCGACTGATACACCTTATACGCTGAAACCTTGCTAAATCCACTTATTAGTAATAATAGCTGTTTTCTAGATCTTTTGTGGCTTTCTACATAGACAATTCTTTCTCTCCAGTTTTCATGCCTATTGTTTTTCTTGTCTTATTGCAATGACCAGGACTTCCAATATAATTTGAGTGGGAGTGGTGAGACTAAGCATCCTTATTTAATTTCTGATTTTAATATGTTATTTAACTGGTAGAAGAAATGTTCTTCTATTCTTGGTTTGCTTAGATTATTGTTTTTTTTTTTATCACAAATGAGCCTGGCCAGTGTAGCTCAGTGGATTGAGCATCATCCCATGGACTGAGAGGTCCTGGTTTGGTTCCCAGTCAGGGCACATGCCTGGGTTGCAGGTTCGATCCCCAAGAGGGAGCATGCAAGAGACAGCCAATTGATGTTTCTCTCTCATCAATGTTTTTATCTCTCTCTCCTTCTCCTGACCTTTCTCTAAAAATCAATAAAAACATAAATAAATACATGCCTGGCTGGTGTGGCTCAGTGATTGAGCATCCACCCATACACCAAGAGGTCGCCGGTTTGGTTTCCAGTCAGGACACGTGCCCAGGTTGTGGGCCTGATCCCCAGTGGGGGGCGTGCAGAAGGCAGCCAGTCGATGTTCTCTCTCATCGATGTTTCTATCTCTCTCCCCTTCTCCCTTCCTCTCTCTCTCAAATCAATAAAGAAAAAAGAGAAAAATAAATATAAGCAGTGTTTTTCTATTTTTTTTTTTTATCCTCACCTGAGGACATTTTTCCATTTTTTGTTCAGATAGAGAGGAAGAGAGAGCGAGAGAGAGAGAGACAGAGAGAGAGATAGAGAGAAACATCGACATGAAAGGGACACATTGAGTGGCTGTCACCCGCACGACCAGCCAGGGCCAGGGACAAACTGCAACCGAGGTACATGCCCTTAGCGGGAACCAAACCCGGGTCTCTCTGGACCACAGACCCACACTCTAACCACTAAGCCAAACCGGCCAGGGCTGTTTTTCTATTTTTTAAATTTTCAGATACTGTATTTTGTTTTTCTAGAATTTCCCTTGTCTTTTAAAAAATAATTTTTATTTTTTTTACTGAGATTTTCTCTTTTCATTTACTGTAAACATATTTTTTCTTCATATATTTGAAGATGCATATAATAGCTACATCATTGACTACTGCTGTTTCCAAAAACTGCATCATTTTAAGGGTGGTCTCTGTTGATTGTTTTAGAGTGGGTTACATTTTCCTGTTTCTTTGTATGATGAATAATTTTTATCGTATCCTGGACATTGTGAATATTATTATGTTGCAGAGACTTTGGGTTCTGTTATATTCCTCTGAAGGATATAGTGTTTTGTTTGTTTGCCTCAGCAGGCATTTAACTTACATGGACTCAAATCGCAAACTCTGCCCTTTTGCAGCTCAGACCTCAGTTCTTCTTTGTCCACACCTGGCATCTGTTCTGCATGTGGCTCAGGGGTCAAGAACTTTGAGCATTTTATGCACAGAATTTCGGCTCTCCCTCTCTGGCCTCTCCTGTCTAAAATTCCCTACTCCCTTTCCAGTGTCTGAGTTTGTCCCAAACTCTGTCCTCTGCTCTCTGAGCCAAAAAGATTGTGATTTTCTGTTGAGATACAGCCACTCCGACAGAAGTGCCAACTCAGGTTGGCCTGGCTCAGTTGTTGGGTGTCGACCCTGCACCAAGAGGTCCCCGGTTCGATTCCCGGTCAGAGCACCTGCCCAGGTTGTGGGCCCGATCCCCAGTGGGGGACATGCAGGAGGCAGCCAATCAGTGTTTTCGCTCATCAATGTTTCTCTCTCTCTCTTCCTCTCCCTTCTTCTCTCTAAAATCAATAAAGAAAAATAAAAAATAAAAGCCACGTAACGGAAGTTTATCTTACGCTGTATGCTTTCGAGCGTTACCTTCCCTCCAGAACCCGCCTTGGTTCGTTCTCCAGTGCCCTCAAGTCACTGCTGATGTGTTTACCTTCGGTCTTTCCATTTGTCCAGAGCTCTCAGGTGTTGTCCGTGGAAGGCCGAGCCCTACAGAAGTTCCTCAGCCCTGCGGCAGGTGGGACCCTGGGCGGACCCCGTGCAGACAGAAACCAGCACAGACGTAGTTACAGATCCGACTGCTCCTCTCCGTGGGGAACTGGGTCTGTCACCTTCCTGTGCACTTTTGAAAAGTTCCCTTTTCGCCCTGGCCGGTTTGGCTGAGCGGTTAGCGCGTCGGCCTGCGGACCAGAGAGACCCGGGTTCGGTTCCCACTAAGGGCACGTACCTCGGTTGCAGTTTGTCCCCGGCCCTGGTTGGTCGTGTGGGTGGCAACCACTCGATGTGTCCCTTTCACGTCAATGTTTCTCTCTCTCTCTCTTCCTCTCTCTCCCTCCCGCTCTGTCTGAACAAAAAATGCAAAAATGTCCTCGGGTGAGGATAAAAAAACAAACAAAACAAAACACTGGCTAATTCACAGACTCTGTGCAGGAGTGGGGAGCGCTCATTCCGCAGGAGCGATCATCCTGTGGCCGCGTGGAAACACACAGGCCCAGCGTCCTCGCTTTAACTGCAGGACGCCGGTCAACCACAGGCTGCGACACCGATTTCCCAGCCACCCTCCCATTGCCCGGCACGCAGGCTGCCTGCACCTGTTTGTGCCGACGGCACCCACCTCTCCGTCAGCTCCCGGGACACGAGATGGCCGGGCCAGCTGCACCTGGGGCAGCTTGTGGACTTGCTCTTAAAGGGCTCGTCACAATTGACATCCCCACTGGCAGGACGTGAACGTGCCCTGTCCTCAAATTAACAACGGTTACCTACAGGTGGTAGAATTTCAAGTGATTTTTATTTTCTTTTTTCTTAGTTTGTCATTGAATCCCCGCCCCGCCCCAAGCAGTTATTGTTGTTATAACAAACCTTAAAGAGTCTTGTTGTCAAACCAACAGCAGAAGCCACTTCTCCCCGCCCCCAGCAACCTCCACCTGGGGGACAGCGGCGCCCTTAGTTGGCCGCACAGCTCAAGCCAAAACACCGGGAGGTGCCTGTGACCCTCTCCTCTGCCTCCTCCCTCCGGCACCGGCCTGTGTTCTGCTTTAGCTCTGAAAACAGTGACCCTGGGCATTTCTTTGCTTGTTTTCTCCCCAACGGTCCCTCAAACCCCTGGTGGGCAGGAGGTGTATCCTGCTTGCCTCTGTAAATTGAGAGCTGGGCACCACCTGGTACAAAGCAGGTGTTTTTTTGTTTTTGTTTTTTTTTACCTGAGGACATTCTTTCATTTTCTGTTCAGGTAGAGTGGGAGGGAGAGAGAGGAAGAGAGACAGAAAGAAACATCGACGCGAAAGGGACACATCGAGTGGCTGCCACCCGCACAACCCAACCAGGGCCGGGGACAAACTGCAACCAACATACGTGCCCTTAGCGGGAACCGAACCGGGGTCTCTCTGGACCGCAGGCCGACGCTCTAACCGCTGAGCCAAACTGTCCAGGGCAAAGCAGGTGTTTCATACATTGTTCTCTTAGTTGATTTTAGAGAGAGAGATGGAAACATTGATGAGAGAGAACATCCATTGGCCACCTCCTGGGAATTCCCACTGGGGATCGGGCCCCAACCTGGGCATGTGCCCTGACCGGGAATCGAACCAGCGACCTCTGGGTGCAGGGGTTGACGCTCAACCACGGAGCCACAGCAGCTGGGCCGAAGCAGGTGTTTGCAAGCACAGGGAACTGCCTTTCCCATTACATGAACAGAGAAAGGATCAAAGGACTTTGCCCGGTCACACACCCACAGTGCGGGACAGAAACCCATGCTGAGCCTTCCCAGCTGGGACTCCCCCCGCCAGGTGAGATGACTCGCCTAGGGTCACACAGCTGTGACTCTGAGCTGTTCCCAGAAGCGGGGCGCCTGGTCCTGGCTCCCCCCGGGACGGCAGCGAGGCCCTCTTTGGGGACAGACGGACCTCTTGCTTTGTTTCAGACTGTGCTCTGGACAGGGTCTGTCACTGGTGGGGACCAGCGACACTGCAGCTGCCTACTCTCCGGAGCCACTTAAAGTCTCTGTCATGTCTGCACAGGTGGATGTTTGAATAAACAGAGACACCCCGGAGCCTCCGTTTCCGCAGCAGGTTCCGTCGCGTTCGGCTGAAAGGCACCATGTTTCCAAGACCTAAACACCGACACCACTCGCGTCCGCCGCGGACGGAACGCAGGCGAGAGGGCGCTTTGCGCGGAGGGTGGCGGGCCACCCCTCGCTGACCCCGAGTCCAGTCCCGGGCGCCCCAGGGGGCCGCCTGCTCTCGGCACCCGAGAACCCGAGGCGGGCTGCACGGAGACCCTTTCTGCACGATGCACGAGATCTGATTCCAGGTGGTGACCTCGGGGGTTCATGGCGGTGAGGGCATGAGGGAGCCATCAGTCTGATTTCAGACTTTCCCTGCACCAGAACGGAGGCCGCTTCAGGGATGTGAGCCAGTGAGCACAGGACACCTGCGTGGGGGTGCGGGGAGGCAGCCCTCCCAGAGGGGGCCGGGGGGGCTGTCCTCGGGCTTGACTGAAGCTGTCCTGGGGACCCCCCTTCAGGCCTGGTCTGGGCTCCCTGTGCTGGTTGGTCAAAGCTGGAGGGTTGTGGGGTTTTTTCACCCGAGGACATTCTTGCATTTTTCTTCAGATAGAGTGGGGGGGGGGTGTACATCGACATGAAAGGGACACATCGAGTGGCTGCCACCCACATGACCCCAACCAGGGCCGGGGACAAACTGCAACCGAGGTACGTGCCCTTAGCGGGAACCGAACCCGGGTCTCTCTGGTCCACGGGCTGACGCTCTAACCGCTGAGCGAAACTGGCCAAGGCTAGGGTTGTGTTTTTAAAAAAGAATGAAAGGAAGGGAAAGGGTTTGTAGCAGAATAAAGAAATGAAACCATCGGTTTTAAGGTGCACGAGGAGATTAGCAACAATTAGAACGGGGAACGAGAAGCGGAGAGAGGGGTCGCGGGGGCCCACGAGGGAGCGGAGGTGGGGCAGACAGGCCGGGAGACGCTCACGCCAGCAGGGCCTGGGCCCCAGATGCCCAGCTCTCTGCTGGAGCCCACAGCAGGGAGGGCACAGGCCCCGGCCGCCCGGCTCGGTGAGGCTGGCACGGGGGGAGCAGGGGCCGGAGCCCCTCAAAGTCTGTGGGCTCCGGGGCACCTGCACACCTCTGCCCTCTGCTCAGGACAGCGGCAGTCACGGGAGGGGTGCCTGCTGGGAGGTGCAGATTGAGGACCCTGTATGGCCATCTGGGGGAAACCAACACCTGCTTTAAACCAAAGATCTAGATGGTTCCGGTCCAACCAGGAAAGGTCCCAAAGCGTGTGTGGCGCAACACTCGGTGCCCAGGCTGGGTCGTTCGACTGTTCAGACGGGATCAGGCGCGTAGGCTAGGCTCACCCAGACACGCGGGGAAGCTGATTCTGGCCAAGGCCCCGTGGTGTCTGAGCCGGTGTTCCCGGAGCTGGGGGCACGCAGTGTGATCGCCCCATGGTACAGATGGGGAGACAGAGGCCCAGATCCCTCCTCGTGGCTCCACAGCTTCCTGAAGGTGGCCAAGCCTGGGCTGCGCGGGGCCGAATCCCCCAGCTCTGTGCTCACTGGCTGTGTGATTTTGAACAAGTCCCTGTGTGTCGCTGGGCCTCCAGGTTGGTATTTGCAGACCCATCTGCTGGGGGAGGGGGGGGCTTCATCAGGTAGAATTAATACTCCAGGCACCTCTCCCCACCCTCACCCCTCCCTTGGGAGGAGGAGGGAATGTTCTGATTGGCTCATCTGGGAGAGGGCGTGGCGTCCTTCAGGAGCCAGCAGGGGGACGTGAGTTCTAGCTCACACCTCAGGGTGGGCCAGGTGGTGAGTTTTCAGAGGTCAGGGTGACAGGGGACATGGTCTGGCCACAGACCTAAGGCAGGTCTCTGGTCAGCTCTGCCAGCGGACGTCTAAGTTGGCCTCTCCTCAGTGTTCTGCGCTCGGGCCGGGAAGAGGGGTGTCACTTAAGCCCCTCAGGCCCCAGCCAAGAACACCTGCTCAGCTGGGCTGCCACAGGGCTCAAGCAGCAGGCGGGAAGGTCGGCAGCGCCACCCGGCACACAGCAGGGGCCCCGCAGGGGGCGGCAGCAGTGTCCTCGCCAGCCCGTGGCCCTGCATTCCCATGTCATTGTCCTCTGACCCCTGCAGGAGGGACGCACCGCGGCCACCAGCCACGCCCACCCTGAGGACGGGAGTTGTCCTCTCCCAAGGCAGACACATTCCATGGGCAGCAGTGTCCTCCCAGCACCCATGACCGGGCTCCATACGCTCTGCTCCTGGAATGGCCAGGACTGCAGGGCCGGAACGTCCTGGGGCCCTCGGAAGGCCACCCCCTTTACCGCCCCAATTCTCCACCCTCCCCACAGCCACCCCTTTGCAAATAACTGCAGAGCCTCCCACTGTGATCCGCCTCGGCCCCAGGGCACGGGCACACAGGACAGCAACCAGAGTGGCGGCCCCTCTGCCGCCGGCCCCTCTGCCGCCGGCCCCTCTGCCTCCGTTGTGGGAACGCACCCGGTTCAGCCTCCTAAAGCTCCCACAAGACCAGAACCGCCCAGCTGACCGACTGACAGCAGCTGCTATTTTAAGTGACGGGTTTGTAACGCAGCAGCAGTGGCTGCCGGGCACAAGGCCCTGGACCGAAAACGCCCACGTTTACTTAGGCCACGTGGAGTTGACTCCGCCCACAGCTCGGGAAGGTGGGGAGGGGGAAGGGGGACCGAAGGACCAGGACCTGGTACTGTCACTGGCAGCCTCACCAGGAGGTCTTTTAATGGCAAGTTTACAAAACACACGTGTGCAGACGGACAGACCTCAGCGTGACATTTCCAGCACCAGGGGAGTCTCCCGGCGGCTGCCAGGGGACCGAGGCTCGGCGGGCGCGGCGAGGCCTCTGGCGAAGGGGCCGCCCTGCTCTCCTGCCCCCGCCGGGCCGGCCCCCCGCTCCCCGTGGGCGTCCTGGGCGCTGAAGATCTTTCCGTAGTATTCGATCAGCAGTTCGGTGAACAGGTTCAGGGGCACCAGGGCGCCCAGGGAGGACACCCCCTGGGACGGCCAGATCAAGTTCAGCCCGAAGACACAGGCCAGGTTGGAGCTGTTCATTTTGTTACAAAGGCTCTCCCGGGACACCTGGAAGACACACGTGAGACGGGTGACCTGGGGTCCTGTGCGGTGGGGACAGCACTGGGTGGGAGCCAGTGCTGGACCCTGTGTTGCCACCGCCCTGCTCCAGGCCTCAGTTTCCCCATCTGTAAAAGGAAGGGATTGACCTCGATGCCCTGAGGGACCCTCTGGCTCTGACCTTCTATAGTCTCCTAGGAGCCCTCAGCCTCCCCCAGACTCCTCTGACTCCGGAGGACTCAGGTCCCCGCAGGTGGGGGTGCTAGCCCCACGGGCACGAACATGGCCCCTGGCACCACCCAGCCCCTTTCTCCAGGACTGCCCCTGCTCAGGAGACGACTGGGGGGCAGAGGCCCCCAATAAAGGTCATGGGCATCAACCGAGAGCAGCCGGTGCGGTGTGGCAGGGGTGGGCATGGTGGCCTGGCCGGTGGCACGGTCTCTCAGTGGACTTATTGCCTGACGGGCCTCGGGTGAAGTCCTCCGGGGCCAGGGGTTGTTCAAAGGCCCTGGTTGGTGTGGGTGCTGCCACGGGGGCCGGGGGGAGTTCAAAGGCCCTGGTGGGTGTGGGCGCTGCCGCGGGGGCCAGGGGGGGTTCAAAGGCCCTGGTGGGTGTGGTTGCTGCCGCGGGGGCCAGGGGGAGTTCAAAGGCCCTGGTCGGTGTGGGCACTGCCGCGGGGGGCGGGTGAGGGGTGTTCAAAGGCCCTGGTGGGTGTGGGCGCTGCCGCGGGGGCCAGGGGGAGTTCAAAGGCCCTGGTGGGTGTGGGCGCTGCCGCGGGGGCCAGGGGGAGTTCAAAGGCCCTGGTGGGTGTGGGCACTGCCGCGGGGGCCAGGGGGAGTTCAAAGGCCCTGGTGGGTGTGGGCGCTGCCGCGGGGGCCAGGGGGAGTTCAAAGGCCCTGGTTGGTGTGGGCACTGCCGCGGGGGGCGGGTGAGGGGTGTTCAAAGGCCCTGGTCGGTGTGGGCGCTGCCGCGGGGGCCGGGGGGTGTTCAAAGGCCCTGGTGGGTGTGGGCGCTGCCGCGGGGGCCGGGGGGTGTTCAAAGGCCCTGGTGGGTGTGGGCGCTGCCGCGGGGGCCGGGGGGTGTTCAAAGGCCCTGGTGGGTGTGGGCGCTGCCGCGGGGGCCGGGGGTGTTCAAAGGCCCTGGTCGGTGTGGGCGCTGCCGCGGGGGCTGGGGGGTGTTCAAAGGCCCTGGTCGGTGTGGGCGCTGCCGCGGGGGCCGGGGGGTGTTCAAAGGCCCTGGTGGGTGTGGCGCTGCCGCGGGGGCCGGGGGGTGTTCAAAGGCCCTGGTGGGTGTGGGCGCTGCCGCGGGGGCCGGGGGGTGTTCAAAGGCCCTGGTCGGTGTGGGCGCTGCCGCGGGGGCTGGGGGGTGTTCAAAGGCCCTGGTCGGTGTGGGCGCTGCCGCGGGGGCTGGGGGGTGTTCAAAGGCCCTGGTCGGTGTGGGCGCTGCCGCGGGGGCCGGGGGGAGTTCAAAGGCCCTGGTGGGTGTGGGCGCTGCCGCGGGGGCCAGGGGAGTTCAAAGGCCCTGGTGGGTGTGGGCGCTGCCGCTCACCTCGTGCAGGAAGCCCATGAGGTAGCTGAGGACGGCGAGGTTGTGTTCCGGAAGGCTCTGCAGGATCTGGCGGCAGCGGGTCACCCGCAGGCTGCTCTCCACGCCTGCAATGGCGTGAGGGTCCTCGCTGAGTCCTCGGAGGGGAGGCCGGGTGCAGGGAGCAGAGGTCCCCCCGCGGGGCCATGCGGCTGTTCTCAGCAAACCCTCTCTCCCAGCTGCTCCCTCGGGCAGCGTGGCTACTGCCTCCCAGGGACTGATCACTGTACAGACGGGACGTCTCGGCCAGAGGCCGGCAAACTACAGCCCAAGGGTCTGGGGGCCAAATGGCCTACTTTTATCAACAAAGCTTTATTGGCACAGCCACAGTCATTCACTGCCTACAGCTGCCTTTGCAGAGTTGAGTCTGGCCCACAAAGCCAGAAATATCTGCCATCTGGCCCTTTACAGAAAAGTGTGCTGACCCTGCTGTCGACCAACGTAACCCCTTACGATCCCCGGTAGCTCAGGTCCCCACACCGACCAGGGGGCTGGATGTGCTGTCCCGGATTCTGACACCCCCAGTTCCCTCCTGACTACATCCCCCCTGAGCTCTGCAAACTTTAGGTCAAAACTCACCAATCCACACGCAGTCCTCATTACGGAAGCACACCCACAGACTCCAACACACACACTCACACACTCACGCATACTCATACACACACTTGCACACACACTATCACACTCACGCACTCACACATGCATACCCACACATGCACACACACGCACTGTCACACACATGCACACACACGCTTACTGGCATGTAACACACATGCACACATACTCTCATATACACATGCATGCAAACTCGCACACTCACACACGCACACTCACACACACTCTCATGCCCCAGTCCTCGGGCGTGCCGACCTCCCGCTACCCTCGGGAGGGGTCGCCATAAACACTGATTTACAAGCCCAGCCACGGCTGAAAGACACAGACTCCCCTACTATGAACGTTCTTTTCTTTCAGGAAAACAAGCTGTTTTGGACAATTTAAATGAGCACGGAGTTCCCGTGAAATGAGTATTTCTGCGGAACCGATGAGCCTGGAGCTCACCCTCTTGTCCTGGAACCCAGCTTTCCAGCCTCACCTCGTCTTTCTAAGAACACGGTCCCCCCCAGTGGCTCCCAGCACGAGGCCCACCGCCAGCTCTGACGGCGGGCCCTCCAGAGAGAACACCCTCAGGCGAGCAGCAGGGACCCGCTCACTGACTGTCACAAGCCACCGTGTACGCGGCTCCTCCTGTGTGCCAGGCACCGCGCCGAGCTCACCCCTGGCCACCCTGCTGCTCAGCCCACCGTGGACGCTGGTGGCCTGGCTGAGGCTGGCAGAGTCCAGGTGGGGGCGGCCCCTTCCTGGCCCTTGGCGGGCGCCCCTGGGTGGGTACGTACTGGTGATGCCAAGGATCTGCTCATAGGCCTTGAAGGTCAGCAGCGGCTGGGGCAGCTCTCGCAGGAAGGTCTTCAGGACCACAGCGGGGACGTGGACGTCTCCATAGTCGTCAAAGTTCACGGCCTTCCCTGGACAGAGCAGCGTACGTCTGAGTTGACTCTGGGCTGCGGATTCCTGCTTCAGAACGGGCTCTGCGGCAGTGGCTTAACCCTCCCGCGGGGCCCGGCCGGTGCGGCTCAGTGCTTGGGCGTCGACCCCGCACCAAGAGGTCGCCGCTTCGATTCCCGGTCAGGGCACACGCCCAGGTTGTGGGCCTGATCCCCAGTGGGGGTCGTGCAGGAGGCGGCCAGTCGATGTTCTCTCTCATCGATGTTTCTCTCCCTCTCCCCTCCCTTCCTCTTTCTCTAAAATCAATAAAGAAAAAAATTTTTAAACCTCCCGCAAGGAAGAGTCTTATGCTGAGTGACGTGTCTGGGGGACAACTCTGTCCTCTGGAAGTGGGGGTGCTGACACCCCACCCTGCTCTGCGTCTCCAGGCCACCTGCTGAGGCTGGGGCATGTGATCGATTTCTCTGCTGCGTGGTTGGTGCCATCTGGGATGGGGGGCCCTGGCTCTCAGTGTCCCCGGTGCCCACACACGGGGCTGAGAAGGGCTGGCCCGCAAGTGCCCAGAGCCGCCCTGCCGTCTGAGTGCACATGTGACTCTGCAAAGGACAAAGGAGCAGAGTACAGGGGAACCCCTTGTAAGTGAGCTGTCTGCCTGGCTGATGTCACGGCGCTGTGCTGGGCTCTCACTCCGTGTCCCCTGCCTGCAGGGTGCGCCCCGGTACCAGAGCAAGCGCTGAGCCGCCGAGTTGCTGCCCAATGGGCCTTCACAAAGCACCTGCCCACCTGCTTGGCGTGAAGCCTTGAGAGCAGGATGGCATCGTGGGACCACCTGCCCCGGGAGGCTGCCACGGGACTCACCTGGGCCTCTGCCCCGGCCCTGGGCTGTGCTGGGGGTCGGGGGACAGAGCTATGCTGCCTTGGGTATCGGGGCTCTGAGCCCCGGAGGGCAGGAGGCTTAGGGCAGGGTCTCTGGAAGCCGACTCACCTTGATTGTAGAGCCGCTGCACCTCGCGGACCGTCTGGACGCTGGCGGATCTCCGGAACAGGCCCTCGGTGCGCAGTCCTGCAGGGACAGCCCCAGCGTCTCAGGCCCGTGACCGTCCGGCGGCTGGCAGGGTCGCTCTGCAGGCTGCTTCATTCCCCACCGCCATCTGCCACCCCCACCTCCACTGAGTCCTCTCAGTGCAAACGTCTCCGTCTCCCCCATCGCGCCTGCCGCCCGCCGTGTGGCCCCAGGAAGGGGGACGGGAAGAGCCCGGCCCGCAGCCAGACGGGCCGGCCGGGCAGCTCGGCCTCGGAGAAAGTGCCCAGCCACTGGCTTGGCTGCCTCGTCCGCAGCTCGGCCTCGGCCCTGCCTCCCAGTGCGCAGCGCGGGCGGGCAATGCGCGGCGTGTGAGGCACCCAGCGGGCCTCCAAACACGCGGCTCCCCTTTCTTCCCACGCGTGTCCAGTGCTGACCTAACACGCCAGCCGCTCACTGCACGTGGTGACTCACATGTAACTTCAAGTGAAATTAAATAAACTATAAAATCCAGCTACCCTAGGCCACCCCCCTAGGTGGGCAGCAACCCCCATCTGGGAAAGCAGAGACCCCCGTGTTCTCCCTCCCGCTCCCCAAGCGTCCTCCATTCTGAAGCTGAGTGAGCGAGTGAACACGCATGTCCAAGTCTGACCAGCTCCTGCGGAAGCCTGTCCCTGTCCGCACCAGCACAGGACAGCTGCCGTGGACCCTCGCACAGACCCTCACGGTCCGGCCGCTCTAGCCGTCTCCAGCCTCCCGCCGGCCCATGCCCCTCCTGGCCCTCAGCCTCTCCACGTGCGGCTCCCTCTGTCTGGGGGGCTGGGACCTCTCTTTCTTGGCTAAGTGACTGTGGTAGCAAGAATTCTCAGATGGTCCCCCGATTCCAGGACCCTGGGGTACACATACCTTCTCCCAAGTATTCAAACACTAATCTATGTGCCACCGTGAAGGCAGTCGACCTAACAACACAGCGCTTATCCTGGGTGGGCCTGGTCTAATCAGGGGAGCTTTGGGAAAGGGACCAGGTCCTCCTACAGAAGACAGGCAGTCAACGCGCGGGAGTCAGTGCAGGGCCCACAGCAAGGAAAGTGAGACACACAGGCCTGTGGCTCACAGCCAGCAAGCAGATGGGCGTCTCAACCACAGTCGCAAGGAACTGAATTTGGCCAACAGCCTGAGCGAGTGTGCAAGGGGATTCTTGCCCAGAGCCCCCAGAACGGGACTGGCCCGGCCGGCACCTTGACTTTAGCTTGGCGAGGCCGAGCAGAGACCTGGTGTGCCGGGACTTCCGACCTGCAGAAACTGAGGAACACGTCCCTGCTGCTTAAACCACCGAGTTTGGGGGACTGGTCACACAGCAAGGCAGCCAGAGCCGTGACCTCACGGTGTCTCCCTGTCCCCATGACCAGCTCACCCGGCTGAGGTGAGACCCGGGCCGTCACATTACAGCTCCACGGGGCAAAGGTGGCGGAAAGACCACCCACCCGCCCGAAAGGCAGGCGCTGCACTGCGGTCACCGCGGCAACCCCGGCGTCTGGACCGTGCTGGTCCAGGGGCTGTCCACGAGGAAGTGGTCGATGCGGTGCATCCCACAAACGTACTGAGCGCCTGGGGGCTGTTTGTTTTGTTTGCTCTTTTACTTTCTTGTTTCTTTATTGACTTTAGAGAGACGAAGGGAGAAAGTACAGAGAGATGGAAACATCGATGAGAGAACATCGACTGGCCACCTCCCGCACGCCCCCCACCGGGGATCGGGCCCACAACCTGGGCATGTGCCCTGACCGGGAATCGAACCAGTGACCTCTTGGTGCAGGGTCGACGCTCAACCACTGAGCCACACTGGCCGGGATATGTTTGGTTTTAATAAATAAAGGAGTAGCCATATTTTAAAAAAGAGACACTCCCACACTGCCCTGGCTGGTTTGGCTCAGTGGTTAGAATGTCAGCCAGCCCATGGACCAAAAAGTCGTGGGTTCGATTCTGGTCAAAGGCACGTACTTCCGTTGTGGATTGGTCCCTGGCCCTGGTTGGGGTCATGTGGGAGGCAACTAGTCTATGTGTCTCTCTCACATCCATGTTTCTCTCTCTCTCTCTCCCTCCATCCCTCCCACTCTACCCTAAGATAAATGGAAAAATATCCTTGGGTGAGAATTAAAAATAAACAAAATGAGAGACCCTCCCCTTCACAGTTCCTGCCTTTGGTCTTTATGCACTTTTGTCCACTCCTGAAACACACAACAGGAAGCAAAGCACAAGAAATGACACTTAGTCAAAGTGGAGATGGCTCAAAATGACCATCAGACGTCCGGCTGCAGGGCGCAGTCTCACAGGGCTCTGTGTGATTCCGGAGTGCAGCTCCTGGGGCACTTCCTGTCTGGGGGACCCCGCCCCCGCCCCCCAGGCGGCCACCACTTCTCCCTTCACCTTCCCTGTGGATCTGAGCTCTGGCCACAGGTGTCTGGGAGGAGCCACAGGCTCAGCCCTCCAAGTCTCTGAGCACATGGATGGGCTCTGCCAACCAAGCTTATTGATTGTGTCAAAAGAGTCCCTTCTATGGAGGCTTTTACATGTGCCACCTCGTTTGGGCCCCACAACAACCCTGTGAGTCGGGTACTATTATTAACCCATTGGACAGATGAGGAAACAGAGGCCCGGAGAAGGTAAGTAACTGGCCCAAGGGCACACAGCTAGTACACAGCGAAGCCAGGATTCACATGGGACAGTTCAGGTCCACAGCGCAATGCTCAGCCACTGTGCCTGAGCCCAGCCCACCCTGGTCACCCACCCTGCACGGGTTCCCACTCCTCCAGGTCCCTCGGCTGGGGTGCCCAGGACCCAAGACGGTCTCCCAGGGAGGGGCGCCCACTTCCACTCACCTTTCTCTCTCAGGTACGTCACTGTGAACCTCAGCACCGGGGGGATGAGTTCGCCTTGATTTTTATCTTTGAGGCTGAGGGGAGAGAAAAGACAGCAACACTTTTCACCTGGGCTTGACGGGTGATCACAGAGCACGGGGCTCTGGTCCTCTGCACATTCATGGAAACACAGGACCCAAGAGCCCTGCAGAGGGACACAACCTCAGCCCTCGGGAAGTAGGTGGTCTGGTGGCCAAAAGAGTGGCAGAAAGGATAAAACTGAAAGCGTGTGTCTGAGGGCCAGAGACGCACATGATACAGGGGAAACCTGGGCGGGGAAAAGGCTTCAGGTGGGCAACTTCTGTGCTGGGTTTTGAGGGATGAGTAGGAGCCTCAGAGCACAAAAGAGGAAAGGGCATTTCCAATACAGAAACACAGAGAAGGCCCAGAGGTGAGAGATTTGGCCATGAGGGCAGAACCAGAGAACCTGGTCTGGATGCTGATCAATAAAAAAATATCCTTGATGAAAACCCAGTATGTTGCCTTAGACAGATAACACTCAGCCTCTGATTGTACTAATCTGATACAGAGTCACATAAAGAAACTTTAAAACATTATGTACAAACATGAAAGAAAGGCCCT
This sequence comes from Molossus molossus, assembly GCF_014108415.1. Lineage (NCBI taxonomy): Eukaryota > Metazoa > Chordata > Mammalia > Chiroptera > Molossidae > Molossus > Molossus molossus. The sequence continues at coordinate 3,962,228 of NW_023425362.1, forward strand.
TCCAAACACAGACACATACCCCACCCCACCTGGCAGAATCAGAATCTGGAGCCAGAACCACCCACAGTGAATCGTTCTACGGTGCCCGCTGGGTCCCACTTCACACATTTCTTTCTTCATTTGCTGACTATTCTTGCCTCTAAGGTGGCGTCTTTGAGAGACCTTGGTGGAGGGAGGGAAAGGGGCTCTGAAGTCAGACATACCTGGCTGGAATCCTGCTCTGCCAATTTGTAGCAGAGAAGAATGCGTGTTTTGCTATTCTTATGCAATGTGATCTTTAAACATCAACTAGGGTAATTTGGTTGATTGTGTTATTTGAGTTTTCTAGACTACTTATTTTCAGTCTACTTATCCTATCAACTATTTAGAGAAAGGTATTAAAGTCTATTAGAATTATGTACCTGTTTCTCCTTTCAATTCTACCAAGTTTTGCTGCATGAATTTTAAAGCTCTGTTATTAGTCCATACATTTTTAGGATTATGATGTCTTCTTTATCATGATGAAATGTCTCTCCTCTTTGTTCCTAGACTTACTGCTTGTTTTGAAGTCTACTTTGTCTGATACTAATACAGCCACTCCACTCCCACTTTCTTTTGGTTGGTGACTACGTGGTATGTCTTTTTCCATTCCTTTACTTTTACCCTATAGAGTCTTGTATATTTTTATATTGTAAACATCAGTAAGATCTCCCTTTTAAAAATCCAATCTGAGAATCTTTTTAAAAAAATGTTTTTATTGACTTTTTAGAGAGAGATAGAAACATCGATGTGAGAAACACTGATCTGCTGCCTCTTGAACGCCCCCTACTGGGGATTGAGTCCACAAAACCAGGCAATTGAACTGGGACCTCTCAGTCCATAGATAATGCTCAATCTACTGAGCCACACAGGCTGAGTAAGAATCTTTGTCTTTTAATTGAAATGTTTATGCCACTTATATTTAATATAATTATCATTATGGCTAGGTTTAAATCTACCATGTTGCTAGTCGTTCTTTGTTCCTGTTCCCTCATTTTAGGGCTTTGTTTTGCAGATTCATTAGTAAAACTTTAGGATCCCCTTTATCCCCCAAATATATTAGACATATCTCTTTATTTGTGGTAGGTCTATTTTTACAATATTTTTACATATATTTAATACGGTATGGTTTCCTTTCAAATAATATTATACTACTTTACTTATAGTGTAAGCACCTGACAAGAGTACACGTACACTCTCCAACCCATCCAGTGTTGTCAATGTCATATATTGTATAGTACTCCAATATGTTATAAACGCCACGCTACTTCGTTATTACTTTTGACTAAACAGTCAATTTACTTTCAAAGCTATTCTTCAAGTAGGAAAATAAATTTCTATTTACTCATATGTTTACCATTTCTGGCACTCTTCATTTATTTGTGAGGATCCAAATTTCCATTTGGCATTATTTTTCTTCTGTTTGATGGTCTTCTCTTGACATTTAAAAAAAAAATTTGTTTTCTTTATTAATTTTTAGAGAGAGAGAGAGAGAGAAACATTGATGAGAAAGAACATAGATTGGCCACCTCCTGCATGCTCCTCTCACTGGGGATCGGGCCCACAACCTGGGCATGTGCCCTGACCAGAAATTGAACTGGCAACCTCTTGGTGCGTGGGTCAACACTCAATCACTGAGCCACACTGGCCGGGCTTGACATTTCTTATAGTGTACGTCTGCTGGAAATAAATTTTCTCAGCTTTAGTTTATCTGAAAAAGGTTTTGACTTTGCATTCATTTATGAAAGATTTTTGCCTGGTATATAATCTTAGTTTGACACTTTTTTTTTTTTTCCCTTCAAAAGATGCGAACTTTGCAAACTGAAAAGAGAGATTGCTCCATTGCCCCCTGGCTTACATCTTTCCATTGAGAAATCTGCCGTCACTCTTATCTGTGCTCTTCAGTATGCTGTATCCCTTTTTTCTGTTTATTTTCAAGTTTTCTCTTTGTCACTAGTTTTGAGCAATTTGATTATGATGCTCCTTGGTGTATTTTTCTTCATGTTTCTTATGCTTTTGGTTCATTGAGCTCCTTGGATCTGTGGGTTTACAGCTTTTATCAAATAATAGAAAAATTTTGGCCATTATTTCTTCAAATATTTGCCTGTTTTCTTTTTGGGACTCCAATGATACATACACTAGACTGTAATATTAATATTATGCCACAGGTATTTTTGTTCTTTGTGCTTCGTTTTGGATCATTTTTAAGGCTATGTCTTTAAGGCCAATAACCTTTTCCTCTGCAATTCCTGATTTCCTGTTCATCTCATCCTGTGTATTTTTTTCACATTAGAAATTGTATTTTTCGTCTCTGGAAGTTCCACTTGGTTTCTTTTTAAAATCACTCTTCATCATCCTTGTGTTTTCTCCTACACTCTTGAGCATATGGACCATATTTTTAATAAGTTTTCATGTTCTTATCTGCAAATTCCATCATCTCAGTCATTTCTGGATGTGATGATTCATTTTATGTGTCAATTTGACTGGGTCACAGGGTTCCCAGCTATTTGGTTAACCATTTCCCTGGGAGTGAATATGAGGGCGCTTGGGGGTGAAATTAACACCAGACTTGGAGACTGAGTCAAGCAAACTTCCCTCCTTAATGTGGATGGGCCCCATCCAATCTGTCGAAAGTCTGAAAAGAACAAAAGTCTGAGTAAGGGAGAATCTGCTTTTTCTGCCTGTCTTCAAGCTGGACTCTGGCTCAGAAGGAAACTATACCCTCGGCTCTCTGGAGCCTCGAGCTTCCAACTGCAGCTTTGGGCTTCTCAGCCTCCATTACCATGTGAGCCAATTCCTTATAGTCAACTTCTACTGGTTCTGCTTCTCCAGAGAAACTAGACCAACACACTGGGTTTGTCTGTCTGGATTGATTTTTCTCCTGGTTATAGAGCAGATCGCCCTGCTTCTGGGCACAACTTGTCATTTTTCCTTGAGAATGTTAGCGTTGAGTGCTGGGTTTCGCTGTGTTCCTTTGAAGAGAGACGAACTCCGTTCTGTCTTGCAAGCGGCCATTCGGCAGCTTCCACTTGCGGTCTCCGAAACCTGTGGCCGGAAGCCCCGGCCTGCCCTGTAGGCAGTGTGGCCACCCTGAGAATGTCAGGCTGGGAGCGCTGGACTGCTGGACTCTCCTCCGACCTCTCCCAGTGCCTCACAGAGCACGTTTGCCCGCCGAGCTCCGCCCCAATGCCAGGCCCACAGAAATCAGGACACGCAATGACACGGTTGTGGATTGAAGCTGGCAGGTGCCGGGAAAATTTGTGACACAGCAATAGGTAACAGGAAAACATGGTCATGAGTGGACAGAGCCAGGACTCAGACCCATACGTCTGAGCCTAGAACCTGGGCTCTTACGTATTATCTATTCAGTTTCCGTTGTTATTTCATTGACCCAAATTAGAGGTCAGAGATGGATGTGGGGAGAGGCCAGGTGACCGTCAAAAGGTCCTGCAGCTGGGAGGTAGCAGAGTGGGAGGCAAGGCCAGCCTGGAAACCACCCCACGTTCCTTCTGAGACTCACCAGGTGGATGGCATATCGATTCTGACTTTCATTTTATTCCAGACCGACAGACATTTAACCGTCTGGTCCACACAGCAGTGACAGGTCCTTGCAGGTCCCAATCTCGAAGGAAAGTTCGGGTCCTTGATTTCTCTTCTGCTGACGCTGTGTAGCCGGGACACCAAACAAGCCAGCAGGCCAAGGAGCCCCGAGGACCATCACTGCCTCTGTGGGGTGGGGCTGCCACAGCAATGTGGGCGCGACCCCCGCCCCTCCCCAGCGGGGTTTCCGTGTGTCCCCTCTGGGAAGCAGGAGGTCCAGGGCCCCAGCGCGTCCAGGTGGCCTCTCGGCCTCCTGGGGAGAGAGGATCATGATGGATGCGCCCTTTTCTCTCAGGGCAACTTCCAAGCTGCAGGCTCTTTCCTCGTCCAGTCCTTTGGGAGCCAGACCCATGCAAGTCCTGGCCCTGTCCCGAGGGATGACCCTCAGCCCAGCTCTTAGCCTTTCCAGACTCAGTTTCCCTGTCTAGGAAGCAAGAATGCTGGCGACCTCCCTGCAGAGCCACAGACCTTAGATGGTGGCGGATGGGAATGGCTTCGTTGAGCTGCCAGTCACAGGTACTGACGACTAAAATCACTGGCGAGCCGGGGGCTGAGGGACGTCCCAGGACAAACACAGGTGGCCCCTGGCACGAGTCGCACAGCCAGAGAGCCTGGCTCTGTTGATTCCAAAGCCTGGGCCCGGTACCGTTCCTGGGAGGGGGCTCAACTGAGACACTGAACAGGCCGGACCCCGATGAGCTGTGATCGCCGTGGCTGCTAAACAAACCCTCTGTCTGCAGCGTAGCCGCTGTTTTGTGTTTCAAAAGCAGACGTCGGGAGCGGGAAGGTGAGATTAGGAGGCACTGAGATCCCAGCAGGGAGGGTGTGCCCAGAGCTGCAGGGCCCCAGCCAAGCACTCTTCCCGGCCGGGCATTAGGGGCACTGACACAGCCTGCGCCTCTTACCGCCACCCGCAGACGGGGGCCGGCACTGAATTACTGCTCTCAACAGAGCAGAAACCAGTGTGGACTCCTCCTCCCCTCTGCTCCCCGACTTGCTGGCTCGGAGAGGGGCTTGTTCCAGGGACTGGCTCAGTCAGTGCAGGGAATGACAACTCCAGGGGACTCTGGATAAATGACCCACGTGTCCTGGCGGGGTGGGGACGCCCAGGGAAGCAGGGGGGATTCCTGCACACCACGTTCCTCCCTGTGTATCTCCGTGTGTGTGGGCCGGGGCCAGGTCTTTGCAAGGATGCTTGGGCTGCGCTAACCCACATCTTAAACTAAAGTTCCAGGGTGCATGCAGAGAGGGGGGCTCCTGGAGGCAGAGCACAATTCACCAGGCGGCACAGCGTGCTCCTGGCCAGCCGTCTGCAGGGGGGTCACGCACAGGGATTCTCAACGTAAGTCTTGCTCGTACCCCCTCCCCGTGGGAGATGCGCTGTGAGCACGTTCTTCCCCTGGCTTTGCAGGGAAGGGATGCAGGATAAGGCGAGTTTGCGGCTTTTTAGAAACAGGAGGAAGGGGGAGGGAGGAGGGGTAACCTGAAATGATAACAGGGAGGGTGGGGCAGACCTTTCCTCCTCTGAGCCGGTCATTTGTCTCCTGTCCCCTCCCAATTTCGGAAACAGGCTGGATGGTCGGCGAAGGTCTCAGCCACAAGTCAAGCAGGAGGGCCTGGGCGCCAACAGAACTGGGCAGTGCCCATGAACACCACAGAAAGCGCCGTGCTGTGAGGACCTACTGTGCGCCCGGCACGCTACTAAGCCCGCTGGCTTCATCCCTGTGACCTATTTTTATAGAGGACAAAACAGACTCAGAGAGGCTGAGGTTTTATCTGAAGTCACACAACCCAGGGTTCAAATCAAATCGGATTCCCAGGCCCCTGTACCTGGAGCAATTGAAGGCTTATATTCTGAGGTAGGGGTTCGGTGGGGTGCTGGGAGGCCCTGGAATGCTGCACCCCACCTCTGCACAGCTGGCCCTCTTTGGGAGGCGGATGGGCAATAGGGACAGGTTAGCATCATCAGCCAGACCAGTCCCCCGAACGCCAAAGGGTGGGGGGGTCCTGGCAAGTCAGGCTGGCACGTGACTTAAAACCAGAGCCTACAGAGGCCTGTGCCCCGCCCCCCACGGCCTTCCTACATAGCACACCACACTCTGGGCACAGCACCTGGTGCTGCAGACCAAAGACGATGTCCCTGAGCACGCAGGGAAAAAACAGAAAGTAGACACCTATCACCTCTCTCCTCGCAGAAGTGTGTCCTAGCTCAGCTGAGACCTTCCACTCTGCAGGGAAACCGAGGCCCAAAGAGCCACACGGTCCTGCTGGTCCTCCTTGCCAATGAACAGAACATCCCTGAATCTGCCACCACGGGGCATTAACGAAACTACAACACATCCCGGAAAAAACTGAAAAGGTCCAAAGCAATGGAAAGACAGCCCTGCTCCGGATTCAAAGACGCAACCTTGTTACGATGGCAAACAACCTTGTTAGATGGCAATCCTCCGGAGTGGAGCTAGAGACAGCACAATCCCTCCTGATCCCAGCTGCCTTCCTGCAGAAACCGACACGCTGATTCTGAAATTCACATGGAAATCCAAGACACCCGGAACAGCCAACATGATCTGGAAGAAGCAGCAGTTGGTCGACTCACACTTCTGATTTCGAAACTTACTAAGTTTCAGTGATAAGACGGGGCCACTCCAGCAAGCAGAGCAATCAGAATAGAATGGAGAGTCCAGAAATCACATTTATGGTCAATACGTTTTTGTTGTTTTTATTTTTTTAAATATGTTTCTATTGACCTTTTAGAGGGAGAGAGAGAGAGAAACATTGATGTGAGACAGAAACATCAATATGAGAGAGAAACATTGATTGGCCGCCTCCTGCACGCCCCCTACTGGGGATTGAGCCCGCAACCTGGGCACGTGCCCTGACTGGGAATCAATTGGGGACCTCTCAGTCCATGGCACCATGCTCAATCCACGAAGCCACACCGGCTGGGCAGTTTTTGTTTTCAACCTTCACCAGAGAATACGCTCTTTTTTATTTATTTATTTACTTACTTATTTTTTTAGAGAGAGAGGAGAAGAGAGGGAGAGAGAGCACAAAACATTGATGTAAGAGAAACATCGATTGGTTGCCTCCTGTGCACACCCGACTGGGGATCAAACCTGCAACCTGGGTATGTGCCGTGTCCAGGAATCGAGCCCATGACCTTTCAGTGCATGGGATGACGCCCCAAACAACTGAGCAACTGAGCCGCACCAGCCAGGGCTGGTCAATTCATTTTGACAAGGGTGCCAAGGCAATTCCAAGAGAGAAAACCCGTCTTTTCAACAAATAGTTTGTATAGAGTCATCAGGGAAGGCTTCCTGGAGGAGGGGACTATGAAAGAGGAATAAGAGCAGGCAAAGCGCTGCTCGGCAGCAACTGGCTCATAGAGTCTGACACTCTGTTGCTAAGCCCCAGCGGTCCTGGAGGGTGAGGAGGGAGGGTTTCACTTTCAGTTACAGAGAAAGAAACTAGGGTTGTCAGCTTGACTTCCCAAAGCTGGGGATTGCCAGAGCTGGGACATGGGCTCCCCTCTTCCACCCTAAGGAGCCCCCCCCTTCCCCCCAGGCTGCACCTGCCCGGATAGGGTTGTATTAAATGCACAGGTGCGTATCCGTTCTCTCTCTTCAGGGATGGCAAGCCAGCAAAGACCCCTGAATCTCTGACTTCCCCACAATATACTAACTTCATTAGCTTGTTCTAAGACGATAACTTTCTGTCGTGGGCTTTTGAACTTAACTCAGCCAATTAACATTTGCGAATAGGATTTGGTTATGAATTTTAATGATGTTTATTCATTCATCGCACAAGCAAATTACATATTTGGTGCTTTATTTAATATGCTTATTGCCATTTTATTATAGTTGTTCGCAATGAAATTGCATAAAATATTAATTTAAAGAGGCGATCGCGAGGATTCTCCCTCGACGTGGCACAGGTTTTCAAAGGTCACTCAATGCTCCCCACCGCCCCCGAAAGACAGAACGAACCGACTTCTACAGTGACTGGTCCTGTGTCGGAATGGACCGTGGCTTTTATAAGGGACTCTGCTAACACCTGCCTTGGATCTGGGGCTCAAACGCCGTGTCAACACATTCAGAGAGGCGCCTGCTCCAAACCCAAGACCACCGGGCCCGCGGGCTTCACAGAGCAGAGGACCACAACGATGACCAACTGTGTCCCCAACACTCGGGTGGGGTGGCTTTTGAAACCCATGAGATGGGCATGTTTTGGGGTTTTCTTTCTTTTTTTTTTATCCTCATCCGAGGACATTTTTGCATTAATCTTCAGACACAGCAGTAAGGAGAGGGAGGAAGAGAGAGAGAGAAACATCGATGTAAAAGGGACACATCAACTGGTTGCCACCCGCGCAACCCCAACCGGGGCCGGGGACAAACTGCAACCGAGGTACGTGCCCTTAGCGGAATCGAACCCGGGACTCTCTGGTCCGCGGGCCGATGCTCCAACCGCTGAGCCAAACCAACCAGGGCTGGGTTTTCATTTTTAAAGTTTTATTAGACAATGGGGGTTCTGAACAACGAGGGAGTCAACCCAAAAGGTACTGCGAGTCATCAGGTGGAGGGGTTGATGATGGAAAGGCCAGTGGCCCTGGCCACACCACCAAGGACTCCTGTGTGTCGGGACACACCAGCACAGCAGGATCTCAGGATGGGCCAGAAACAGGTAAAAGGGTCACAGGTGGCTTGGAAATCCCAGGCCTGCTGGCTGGGCATCTCTGGGACCCTCCTCTGAGGGCTGAGTTCTCACCAGCGCCCCCAGAGGGGCCCGCGGTCACTGCAGCTGCATTCTGCACCCTGCCTTCCCGGGGCCTTTAGGGGCTTGGGGTCACACTCATTCAAAAAGAGGTCTTGCCCTGGCCAGTTTGGCTCAGCGGTTAGAGCGTTGACCTGCGGTCTGGAGAGACCCGGGTTCGGTTCCCGCTAAGGGCACGTGCCTCGGTTGCAGTTTGTCCCCGGCCCTGGTTGGTTGTGCGGGTGGCAGCCACTCGATGTGTCCCTTTCACATCGAGGTTTCTCTCTCTCTCTCCCTTCCTCTCTCTCCCTCCTACTCTATCTGTGCAAAAAATGGAAAAATATCCTCGGGTGAGGATAAAAAAAATAAAAATAAATAAAAAATAAAACAAAAAGAGGTCTTGCCCTGGCTGGTTTGGCTCAGCGGTTAGAGCGTCGGCACGTGAACCAGAGTCCTGGGTTCGATTCCAGCCAAGGGCACATGCCTCAGTTGCAGTTCGTCTCTGTCCCTGGTTGGGGTTGTGCGGGAGGCAGCCAGTCGATGTGTCTCTCCCACATTAACGTTTTCTCTCCCTCCCTCTCTGTCTGAAGATAAATGTAAAAATATCCTCGGGTGAGAATTAAAAACAAAAAGGAAAGGATGTGTCATTTGGTGAACTTTGGTTCCAGGTACAGAGGAAGCTCCCATCTGACATACACTGTACTCGCTAAGTGCTTATGAAATGCCTCTTTAAGGGAACACGACTGTGTGTGTCTAGTTGGGGGTCTGGGGGTGAAACCCAAAGGCCCAGAGCTGCATTTTTATTTTTTATTTTTTTTCTTTATTGATTTTAGAGAGACAGGAAGGGAGGGGGAGAGAGCTAGAAACATCGATGAGAGAGAACATCGATTGGCTGCCTCCTGCACGCCCCACTCTGGGGATCCAGCCCACAACCTGGGCACGTGTCCTGACCGGGAATTGAACTGGCGACCTCTTGGTGCATGGGTTGATGCTCAACCACTGAGCCACACCAGCCAGGCTCAACAGGCTTCTATGTAAGAAACACAGGAAGTGATTGACTTGCGTGGGCTGAGCTGTCTGCCCACCAGCGTCTGGCTCTGCTTTTCCTGCACAGTGAGGAGAACGGGTCCAGCTGCCCCACGAGGCTGGAGGGTAACCCCCTCCCTGGCCATCCAGGTGCCTCTGTGCCAGGCCACTGCTCGGGACAGAGGGAAGATGAATGAACAGCTCAGCACCACCCTGGCCGGTTTGGCTCAGCGGTTAGAGCATAAGCCTGAGGACTGAGGGGTCTCGGGTTCAATTCCTGGCCAAGGGCTGGTGCCTGGGTTGCGGGTTTGATCCCTGGCCCCAGTGGGGGTCATGCGGGAGGCAACCAATTGATGTGTCTCTCTCACATCGATTTTCTCTCTTTCTCCTTCTCTCCTTCCACTCTATCTAAAAATCAGTGGAAAATATCCTTGGGTGAGGATTAACAAAAATAAACTCACCAGAGACAGGGAAAACAGCCTGAGAGATTCCGGAGGATAGCCTGCTTGGATGGGGCTGCCATGGAGGAGGGCCCTGTGTGCAATCTAGAGTATCAGGGAAGGCTTCCTGGAGGAGGTGCCCCTGAGCTGAGTCTTAAAGAGTCAAAGATGGCCCCAAGTGGTGGCCCAGAATCCTTTACAAGGAGTGACGAAAGGTTAAACATCACATCATCCAACTCATTCATTTCAGAAATAAGAAAGTTGAGAGGGGGAATGAGTTCAAGGTCACGTGGCTAGTAAGGGAGAGAGCAGTCAGGAAGGACAGGACATGCCACAGTGACAACGGACCCTAAATCCAGCAGTGGAACCCAACACAAATACACCTCTTACTTGTGTTCTGTGTCCCACACGGGTGTCAGCAGGGGACAGACTGTGGTCACACGGGGATGTGAGGTGCCATCTCGACCTGGCTCCCACCCCCACGGGACAAACCGCACACTGGCTCGAGCTCCCTCCCGATGTGACCTGCCCCCGCTGCTCCTGTCTCCTGACCAGGGCAAGGCACGCCGCCACACTTCACTTCCGAGGTGGTGAGACGTGTCCCTGCTGTGGCCGGCCAGCCACCTGGTGAGCAGCGGTGACGAAAGCTGGGGTGAGAACCCCAGGTCCCCAGTCCTCTGCATGCTGCTGGGTCCCCTGCGCGCAGCTGCAGACACGCACACAGCAGCCGGCACCCGGCCTGGGGACAACCTGCCAGCACGCAGAAGCGTCCCATGGCCCCAGCCCCAGAGGAAACAAGAACAGGCCTCGGCCCTGGCTCACTTACTACTGCAGACTGACACCGAACTGCTGGGTGGGCAGAGGGGGCCGCGGCGGCGGCGTCTTGGCGGGAGGGAGCGACCTGCCCTTGCGCAGGTCCCGGAGCTTCTGGTCGTACCTGTGGACACAGCAGGAGCCGGCTCTCACCTGCAGGCCTTGGACCACCAGGGGCCGCCGCCAATATTTCACCCACGTGCGTCTGCACAGACTCTCCCTCTGGGGCAAACACCCTTCCTCGGCTTCGTGATCCAGCCAGCTGTCCCTGCGAAGCTCAGGAGTCACCTCCTCCTAGAAGCCTTCTGTGATCCTCCCTCTCCACTCGCCCCCTCCCTAGCTGGGTTCAGGGCTTCCTGCAGCCTGTCATCACTGCCTTGTGGCCCCTCCTGCCTGGGAGTGTCCCGAGGGCAGAGAGGCTCCCTACACAGCTCAGCCCTGTACCCAGAGGGAGTTCAACATCGCCACTCCCCCTGCAAGGCTGCTGACCACACCTGCGTGCGGCTTGGCCAGGGAGGGCCCTGTTCTTTCAGGGGAGCCCCAGAGAGGGAGATGCAGAGGTGAGAGGGCACCCCCAGCATCAGGGAGCCCGAGGCAGGGTTTAGGGTGCCCGAGGCAGGGTCTAGGGTGCCCAGGCAGGTCCGAGGGCGCCCAGGCAGGGTCCGAGGCATGGGCTTGATTGGGTCCTCTCTGCACTGGCTGTCGGGCGAGGGCCACATGCGTTCTGGGCTCCTCTGCCCCCCATGCCACGGGACTGACGGGGAGCATCACTGCGGTGTCGAATAACCAGCAGACACACCACCAGGCTTCGGCCACACGCCACCGAACGCGCTGTTCCCCCGGGCACCTGTGCTGTTCCTGAGAACACCTCAGTCCGCAGTGTCACCGCCGCCAGAGCCACCCTACTCTCTGCTCCAGCCGCTGCGCGGAGCAGCACGCGGCAGGTCTCTGTCATTCTCTAATCCGTTCGCAGTGGTGGGCGAGGAAAACACCGGTCAGCACGCACCTCCCTCGGCCCCTTCTGCCGAGCCGGCATCCTGCCGGCACGCGTGGGACGTGGAGCCTTCCACACGGACGGGACGGGACGGCGCCGAGGCCGTGGGTCGGGGCGTGACTCACCGCACGACTTCCGGGGGGATGGCCAGCTGGTCACACTTGACGTGCTCCCGGAGGTCACTCAGGCAGTTGAGATAGGTGACTTTCTTCCCAAACTTGTGGCTGAAAAGCAGAAGAGACTGAGACAGGGAGGGTGGCGGCAGGGGCCGCGGGTGGGGAGAACGAGGCTGCTCGGTAGCAGGTGTCCTCAAACCGGGAAGGGCCGAGGCCGAGGCCGAACCGTCCGCTCGGCCGCCTTCGTAAGATCTCAGATGCACCAAGCGCTCGACAGACTCGTCCAGTATGAATCTGCCGGGACCCTGCAGACGTGCGGGAGCCACAGGGCGCCGCAAGGGCGGCCCAGAGAGGGTGGCTTCCCGCTCACCCATCTCCTCTCCGTGAGGGTCCTGTGGGGGCAGGGACCACACCCGAGTCCCCTCCAGGCCACCGTCACCCTGGGAGCCAGCATGGCCACAAGGCCAGACAAACCCTGGACGAGTCAACTCACCCACCTGCAGGCTCAGTCCCCCCGTGAAAACTGGGCTTCTCCCTCCTAAAGGCGACTATGGGTGTAAAGCAGTCACTGTCCAGGCCCTGGCGGACATGACGACTGTGTCCATTGCTATGTTTTCTCATTTACTTTTAAGTGATTTTTTATTTTTCAGTTACAGTTGACACACAGTATATTGGTTTCAGGTGTACAATCTAGTGATGAGACATTTATGTAATGCGGGAAGCGATCCCCCGATAAACCTAGCGCCCACCTGACACAGTCACTACCACACTGTTCCGTGTCCTCTGCTCCCTGGGCTGCAAAGGGGGACAGGAGGGTCGAATGCGGAGCCCGCCCAGCGCCGCTCCTGCCAAGCGACCACCACCGACTGGGCTGCTTGTTTTTCTTCTTTAATTTTTTTTTTTTAATCCTCACCTGAAGATGTTTGTTTTCTTATTGATTTTAGAGAGAGAGGATGGGAGAGAGTAAAATCAAGGTGAGAGAGAAACGTGGATCAGTCGCCTCTTGTAGGTGCCCTGACCGGGACTTGAACCCACAACCTTCCGGTGCATGGGACGACGCTCCAACCAGCTGAGCTCGTCTGCACAGCTTCCCTGAAGAAGACTGACTTACACAAAGCTGCGCTGTTCACCCACACACCGGGTGAGTGTGTACGCGTGCGCCGTGACCGTCTCCACAAAGTGACGAGCACGGCCATCGCCTCAGCTTCCTCCTGTCCCTTTGTGTGTGTGCGCGCATGCGCGTGTGAACACGACGTGAGCTGCACCCTCTTACCCAGCTTTCAAGTGCACGATGCTGCAATGTTACCTCAGGTGCTATGGCGCCCAGGTCTCCAGAACCTCCCCATTTTTTATAATTGAAACAGAACTGTTTTATTAGGAGCCCTGCTTGAGCCTACAGCCGGTGGGAGGCCCAGCTGCGTGCACTAGCTCCCCCTAGTGGATGAGGGGGAACCAGACCGCTGCCTGGACCCCCAGAGCCATCTGCGGGGACAGAGGTGTCAGCGTCAGAGCTTCTGGGAGGCTCCTCGTGCCAATGCAAGAACCTCTCATCGTTCTGCCTGCATTCCCGGTGCCCCTCTCTGGCCGGCCATGCACTTGCTAGAGCCCAGGCTCCACGAATGGCAAGCAGGGCTCAGGACTCTGTACACTGAGGTGGGCAGCACAGGGTTCCTCCAGTCACCTCACACCACGAGACACACTGGGTAGTTCCTTCTCAAGTCCCAGAGTGGTCCAGAGACTGGAAGGGGCTCAGAAGGCAAGTGGGCCCTGGAGAGCAATCTGGGAATCACAGATGGTGTGTGTGCATGAGTGTGTGTGCACATGTGAGCACAGATGGTGTGTGTGCATGAGTGCGTGTGCACATGTGAGCACAGATGGTGTGTGTGCATGAGGGTGTGTGCACATGTGAGCATAGATGGTGTGTGTGCGTGTGTGAGCACAGATGGTGTGTGTGCATGAGTGTGTGCACATGTGAGCATAGATGGTGTGTGTGCGTGTGTGCACACATGTGAGCACAGATGGTGTGTGCATGTGAGCAGATGGTGTGTGTACATGTGTGTGCAGATGTGTGAGCATGAGTGTGCATGTGAGCATAGACAGTGTGTGGTTGAGTGTGTGTGAATTTGTGAGCAGAGACAGTGTATGTACATGACTGTGTGCATGTGTGAGCACATGTATGCGTGTAACGGCTCACTGAGTGAGGTCGCTGGGACCTTGGGAAGCCAGAGCAGGAACGTGGACAGTGGTCAGCAGAGGGGCCGCATACCTGATAAGGGGTTTGAGGACGTTCCACAGCACTTTGATGAAGTTGGTGGGGTGTACGACATAGAGAGCCTTCAAGTTCTTCTTGTACCTGAGGGAAGGCGCATGACTTCAGAGGGTGCCACCCGGAGACACACCTGAGCCGATTCAAGGACGTCGAACCAAACTTAGAAAGGGTTCGAACTCGGGGGACAACGGGCCCCCCCACCCACCACAGCCCCCAGGCGTGCGCACAGCTGTCTGAGATGACCGACCAGAGCTCACTCTCGTGGAGGCCGGGTGGGCGCACACCGGACGGCAAGGTGGCAACGCTCCGAACATGGAAACTGCCCAGACCCTTCCTCCCCCTTCTCCCCTGGGAATGGATTCTGGGGCAGCAGGGAGCCCACCGGGCGGGTCACACAGGCTGCGAGATGGGCCACAGCATCTCACACAGCGGGCGCCAGGCACCCACTTATAAACGAGGTGCTTCTTAGCTTGCCTCCCTGCCTCCTTCCTGAATAATTCAGTCCGAAGCCATCAGGCCGAGCCAAGGCAGCTGGCGTGCACGGGGCGGGGACGGAGCGTGGGCCCGCGGGGTGTCAGATCGGGCCTGCCCACTGCTTTCACATAGCTCGCGAGCCAAGAAGGGCTTTCCCCTTGCACGTGGTTGAGGAAAAATGGAAAGGATGAGCGTTCATGACATGACATGAAAATGGAGTGACGTTCCCATTTCATCGTCCGAAACGACTTCCATGGGCACGTGCTCCCGCCTGCGTGTTCACGCACCGGCGTGGCCGCTCTCGCTATGCGGCAGAGTTGCGTGGTTGCGACCAAGACCCGACCGCCTGCACCAGGACACTGACTGCTGGCCCAGTGAGGACACAGGTGCCACCCCTGCCCCCGTGGAGCACGCTGGGCAGAGTCCCTGGCCCTAAAGGAGGGGACCCGTTACCCCAGGCTCCCGTCTCCTGCCCCGCCCCTGCCCAGCGAGGGTGGCGGGCACGCACTTCCTGTCGAACTCCTTGTAAGCGTTCTGCAGCCAGCGCAGGGCCGGCTTGTTCTGGCTGTTCAGCCCGTAGTGGAAGTAGACAATGGTGTAATCGCTCTCCACGTACTGGTCCAGCGTGTACTTCAAGTACCTGGGCACGGGGCACAGACTGGGTTATGAAAGGCACCCCTTCTTACTAGCACCAAACAGGCTCCCCCACGACGGAAGCTGGGGTGGCCCAGTGGGTGTCAGCCCTGGGCCATGCGGAGACACATCTGGGGCCACCCTGAGAGTCCACTCACCGGGGGCCCGGTCCTCACGGGTGAGGTGGCAGGATGTTAAGTCACTTACCTGAGGTCGCACAGCTAGTAGGTAGATGTGGAAGGCCAAGAACGACCCCCAAATGGCATCCAGGTCAGATCCCTGGCAGCAGGGACTGAGGCTTCCTTTGAAAAAGGGTCTTGGCCCTGGCTGGTGTGCCCAGCGGTTAGAGCGTCAGCCCGCGGACCAGAGACCCGGGTTCGGTTCCCGCTAAGGCCATGTACCTCAGTTGCAGTTTGTCCCCGGCCCCAGTTGGGGTCGTGCGGGTGGCAGCCAGTCGATGTGTCCCTCTCACATCGAAGTTTCTCTCTCTCTTCCCCCCTCTCGCTCTATCTGAACATAAATGCAAAAATGTTCTCGGGTGAGGATAAAAGAAAAAGGAAAAGGGTCTTAGCAGATGTGATTAAGGGTCTTGGGAGAGGAGCTGATGCTGGATTACCCAGGTGTCACACGTCTCCTTATACAGCAGAGGTCAGGAGAGGGAGTCACAGAGGGAGGCGGACACGAGGAGACGGGGGACGAGCAGGGGGTGCCAGCCTCCAGCGCAGGAGGGTGACCGCCAGCCTTCGGGAGCCGGAAAAGGCAGGAGGTGTTCTCTCCGGGGGAGCAGAGCCTGCACACACCCCGACTCCAGCCGCCGGCCTCCAGCACTGCGAGGGGGCGACTGTCCCTGTTTCATGCCGCCTAGTGTGTCTCAACAGCCACGGGAAAGCAGCACAGAGGCAGGACTGGGCCTGGGACTGGACGGGCGCACCCCTCCCTCTGCATTTCCAGAGGGAGCCGTTCCCTCTTTCTGGATCAGCCCCGTGCTCTCATTTTCCCGCATCGTAGGATCCCGGCTCCGCTCTGCTCTTGCCGTGACCACATCCACAGAACAGGCTCCACGGGCCTCCAGTCACTTCTAAGGAGTGGTCACCCCGGGCACCCTGCGGTCCAGCGTCCAAACCCCCACATCACTCGGGACGTCGCACTGGTCATCTCGTGCGTGGCAGGAGGCCGTGGCAGGGCGCCGTGGCAGGAGGCCGTGGCAGGGCGCCGTGGCAGGAGGCCGTGGCAGGAGGCCGTGGCGTTACGAGAGGCGCAGCCTGTCCTTCACCCGGCCTGGCATCCCCGGGAGTCGCCGGCTCCCCGGAGGCCGTGGCAGGAGGCCGTGGCAGGGCGCCGTGGCGTTACGAGAGGCGCAGCCAGTCCTTCACCCGGCCTGGCATCCCCGGGAGTCGCCGGCTTCCCGGAGGCCGTGGCAGGGCGCACACCCGTAGACACCGTGTGCCAGGCAAACGCAGCCTGCTGGAGCTCTGGGTCCGTGGTGTGGACACGCGTCCCCAGAACCACCCAGGAATAAACCCCAGCAGCTGCCACCCGTCTGCAAGGGCTCGACAGGCCTGTCCTGCTGGACACCTCGGTGGGGCTCTCTCCTTGCACAGAAGGCTGTCAGCGCCTCCTTGGCTGGTTTGATTTCTAAACAATATCAACGTGTCCTCTGTGCCGGTGCTGACCACGTGGGCCACTGCCTTGTGTCCACTCCCGTCATTCTCACGGAGACCCCGCGAGGCGGGCGCCACTCTGACCTCTTCTTACGGAGCAGCCTGCCGAGGCCGGCGGGGGTCGGGGAGGGCAGGGCCTGGAAGGACAGCGTGGCTCGGGGTCCTCTGGCCACACTGCCCTGCCCAGTGCGCCCAGCGGGACTTCACACTGCCTGTCGTCCCGCTCACCCAGCGTGGAGCCACGTCAGCACCCGGACGCCCTCTGGGGGGATCCATCGGGGGAGATTCACTGAGCTCACCCCAGACAGAACCCCCGTGGAGACCTCCAAGGGGAGCGCGTCCGGAGCCGCTGAGAATCCCTCATCATTTCCGGGAGGGTGCTCGCTGCTGCCTTTCTCAACCCTCCCCGAGAGGCTCGGTGGGTGGAGCGCCACCCCATGGACGGAGAGGTCCCGGGTCGATTCCTGGTCAGGGCACATGCCCAAGTTGCAGGCTTGGTCCCCAGTCGGGGGCGTGCAGGAGGCAGACGATCCATGTTTCTCTCTCCCCCCTCCCTTCCTTTCTCTCTAAGGAAACTGGGGAGTGTCTTCGCTCAGCTCGCCCGTCCACCCGGTCACTCCTAGTAGAAGCAGGGACCTTTCCTGGCCCCATGTCACCCCACCCCGGTTCTTTCCATCGACACGCGTGTTCCTCCGGGCACTGGACACATCTGCCGCGCATGCTGAGCACAGGACGTCACTGACTGCAGTCGCTGGCTCAGCTCCACAGGCGTGGGCTTATCCCCTCACCCGTTCCCAAAACAGGAGCACACATCTGGCAGGGGGGCGCCCCACCCGGGAGGAGGGGTGACATGCATGGCAGGCATGTCTGCTCAGAGGCCGTGGGAAAGCCTGAGGGGTCTTCCCAGCACCCCCGAAAGCCCACAGGGCACCTGCGTCTAAATTGGAAGAAGATGCTCCCGCCTCCTACGTGTGAGGGCACCCCGAGGGCACCTCTCCCTGGGGCCCCTGTGCGGGAACAACTGCACAGCGGTGCACAGCGGTGCGCTGACCACCCCCTCCGGCAGGGAAGGTCCCCGGGCAGGTGTGGGAAGAGCACGGCGTGCCAGCCCGGCTCATGTCTGTGGGCGGGGGTGGTGCCCACAACTTCATGTGGAACTGAGCAACCAGGTGGCACCCTGGCAGCGTGGCGCGGCCACCACCTCTCTCCAGGTCCAGATGTTTCCATCAGCCCCGAGCACGTCCATCCCCAGGGTCTCCCCGCCCCTGCCGCCAGCCACCGCCAGCCGGCCTTGTGGGACAGGGGTCCTTCCGTCTTTACAAGAAGACAAATTCTGGACTCGCTCCTGGCCCAGGAGAGGCACCGTGGGTGCGGCTGACCCACGGGAGTCAGGGGTTATTTTATTTATTATTTTTTTAAATCCTCACCCGAGGACATTTTTGCATGCATCTTCAGATAGAGCGGGAGGGAGAGAGAGAGAAACATCGACGTGAGAGAGACACATCGAGTGGCTGCCACCCGCACGACCAACCAGGACCGGGGACAAACTGCAAAACTGAGGTACGTACCCTTAGCGGGAACTGAACCCGGGTTTCTCCGGTCCACTCTAACCGCTGAGCCAAACTGGCCAGGGCCGTGGATTATTTTGTCACAAAAGGAACAAATTGAGAAGGGAGTGTGTTGAATCTCGGAGGACCCAGGACAAGTGCTGTCCTGGGACCAGGTGAAGCTCTCCCTGGGGGCCCCGTGAGCCCTGAGCTGGGATACAGACGGTGTCAGCTCCCTGGGGGGGGCACATCCCGGTGGCAGCCATTGGGGCTGAGACTGTCCCGGCACCTGGGCCTGGCAGAAACTCTGCCGCCACCCCTGTACCCCGAGCTGCCGCTGGAGGGGCCTCAACGGATCGGATGGATGTGTGGGTCCGGGGACTCTCACGAAGCACCCGAGGCTTCCAGGCGCTTCTCAATCCAGCCGGGCTTTGTGGGCTGGGGCTCCAGGTGGCGTGCCCTGAGCTGTGCCCTGGCAGTTGCTGGGCTCTCGTGACCAGGATCTGGGGTCTGGGAGCGCAGACACAGCCTCCCGCTGCTGTGGCCTTCGAGCCGTCCCCAGCCACGAGCGAGGCCCCCTGGCCGCCGGCACCCCTCTCTGCCCCTCACAGGGGCACACAGATGTGCCCAGAAACGCCCAGAAACGGGCCGGGGTTCGGCCACGGGATGGCACACAACGCGAGAGTGTCAGAGAGCAGATGCCAGGCAGGGGCATCTCCAGGGCCCCATGGGCACAGGAAGTGCCCAGACCTAGCCACCCGCCCTCGGGCCGCCGCAGGTGCCTGGCTGCACTGGCCTGGCAGCGGAACTTGCTGAACGGAGGACACTTGATTGAAAGTGGCCACGGCGGCCTGTGGAGCAGGGGCTGCCCTCAGCCAGTGGCTTCCTCCCCCCAGACAGTTTGTCACCGGCCGAGGTCTCCCGGACAGAGTCGGCAAGCGGTACCCTGGCCTCCCCAGCCCACTGGTCCCACCGGGAAGGGCACTGGCGGCAGCGTGGCCCTCGCACGAGCACGCAGATGCCAGCAGCAAGGGACAGGGTGGAGGAGGAGTGACGGCGGCCAAGGCCACACAGTGAATGGGAGGTTCTTCCTTCTGAGCAGGAAGCTAAGCAAATGCAGAGGGCCTGGGGTGAAGGGTGGGGGCTCTGGGGAAGAGGGAGGCCCAACAGGGCCTTGAGGCCTAAAGCCAAAGCTCAGGACTGGCCCTGAAGCCACCCTGGGCTGGAGGCAGCTGTCCTGCGGGCAGGTTTGGTGACCTGGCAGTCAATATGACATCTTCCTGGGGAGCCACTAGTCAATCTACGTATGTTAGCCTTTGACCCTGCACATCCATCTGAACATCCACCTGTTCTGTGCTGAGAGACGGCGGGGCATGTGCATGGGGAGGCGTGTGCACGGGAGGCATGTGCACAGGGAGGCGTGTGTGGAGGGGTGTATGTGCATGGGGAGGCGTGTGCATGGGAGGCATGTGCACAGGGAGGCATGTGTGGAGGGGTGTATGTGCATGGGGAGGCGTGTGCACAGGGAGGCATGTGTGCATGGGGAGGTGTGTGCACAGGGAGGCATGTGTGCATGGGGAGGTGTGTGCATAGGGAGGCGTGTGCACAGGGAGGCATGTTTGCATGGGGAGGCGTGTGCACAGGGAGGCATGTGTGCATGGGGAGGTGTGTGCATAGGGAGGCATGTGTGCGTGGGGAGGTGTGTGCATAGGGAGGCATGTGTGCATGGGGAGGTGTGTGCATAGGGAGGCGTGTGCACAGGGAGGTGTGTGTGTGCACAGGGAGGCGTGTGTGGCGGGGTGTGTCACAGGACGGGACTTACTCCAGCAGGCGCCTGTGGTTCAGCTCGTGGGAAGGGGGCATCCGGCAGCAGCTGAACGTGACGATGCGTCTCCCAAAGTGGTCCTCCCCTGTGGGAAGACACAGGCATGAGCCTCGCCAAAGCACCAACACCCAGGCTGCCTCTCTCGGACATAAGAGGTGCAGGCGGCAAGCACATGGCCAAGGCAGCACCTGCCGACCGAGCATCTGCTACACGACGCTCGGGGCGTACTAGCCACATTCATCGTCACCACCAGCCTCCTCGCTGCAAATGGAAAACCTGGCCCAGTAGCCCAAGTCACCAGTGCAGAGCCACAGTCAGACACGACAGGCCTCAAAGCCAGTGTGTGGCGCTCGCTGCTGCCTCGCCCACAAAGGTAAGGCACTTGCCCTGCGGACCCCAGGACTCGGGACCCTGGAGAAAGCCGGGTGGCTGGGGCAGCTGCTCCAGGTGTGCGTCACAGGGCACAGGAGCCCTCTCGGAAGCGTGGCTGCTGGGTCGTGGCCCCCGGCGTGTCCCAGGCCACCCTGGGATTGTCTGGACACACGGTGCTCGCCCCACTCAGGACAGCGGGGGCGGTCTCCTCGAGGGCCACCCTGGGTCTGACCACCTGTGCCCCCGAGTCCAGGCTGCTTGTGCCTTGGCGGAATTATGTCCACATAATGACTGAAGGGCTGACTACAGAAAGATTACAGGACCCGACGAAAGTAAGGCTGTCCCACCCGCCTGGAAATGGGCACTTCGAACGCATGTTCTTTGTAAACAAGTATTTACATCTGGTTTCAGATGTTTACCTGAAGTGAGGATGATCACAAAGCAACCTCATGCCCTTCCAGCTCTGAAAGGTAACGTGTCAGGACCACATACACACATGCGTGCACATGCATATGCACATGTACAAACACAAACACACCTACACATGCAGAGACTCACGAACACGTGTGCACACACATGCACATGCATAGGTGCACATGCACACACACATAAACACACGTGCGCACGCACACACAGACACACACACACTCTGCCGGCCCTGCCCCGCTGCCTTGCAGGACACCTGCTTATTATTCAGGACACGAGCGCGTCTTCCGGGAGCCTGGCAGCCACTCCGCGCGCAGAAGCCAGAGCCGGTTCAGTCCCCACCCGGCGGCCTCGGGGTTCACGGGCTCCTCACTCGCCGGTCCCCATCGTCTGCATGGCGCCGGAACCGCACATCCACTCGCGCGCTTGCCAGGGGGGCGTTCCCCGTACGAGACCTTTGGTGGCTGTGCCCGGGGCACACTGACCCCCACAGCACTCCACCACCTCGAAGGCCGGGGCCCACGGTCCCCGAGACTGGGCTCGCCGCTGGAGCGAGCAGGAAGACAGCTTTGCCTCTGAAGCTGTGGAAGGTCAGACACGGGTGGCACTATTCGTCCTGAAATGAGACCACGTGGGAGGTCCTGGGATGCGCTAAATAATTTGGCAAATAAAGGGTCAGCTCAACCATCATTCTCTGAGGGCCCACCGTGTGCTCGGCTGGGGGGAGAGTGATCAGACACGGCCCTGCCTGTCCCCAGCCCCTGCCTGCCCTCCGGCCCCTGCCTGCCCCCCAGCCCCTGCCTGTCCCCAGCCTCTGCCTGTCCCCCAGCCCCTGCCTGCCCTCCAGCCCCTGCCTGCCCCCCAGCCCCTGCCTGTCCCCAGCCCCTGCCTGTCCCCCAGCCCCTGCCTGTCCCCAGCCCCTGCCTGTCCCCAGCCCCTGCCTATCCCCCAGCCCTGCCTGTCCCCAGCCCCTGCCTGCCCTCCAGCCCCTGCCTGTCCCCCGGCCCCTGCCTGCCCTCCGGCCCCTGCCTGTCCCCCAGCCCCTGCCTGTCCCCCAGCCCCTGCCTGCCCTCCAGCCCCTGCCTGTCCCCCAGCCCCTACCTGCCCTCCGGCCCCTGCCTGTCCCCAGCCCCTGCCTGCCCTCCGCCCCTGCCTCCCTCCACTGCCTGTCTCCCAGTCCCTGTCCCCCCAGCCCTGACTTCCCCCAGCCCCTGTCCCCAGCCCCTGCCTGCCCTCCGGCCCCCGGCTCCTGCTCCTGCCTGCCCCCCAGTCCCTGTCCCCCACGCCCCTGCCTGCCCCCCTGCCCCTGCCTGCTCCCCAATCCCTGCCCTCTGGCCCCTGCCTTCCCCCTGCCCCTGCCTGCCCCCTAGTCCCTGCCCTCTGGCCCCTGCCTTCCCCCCTGTCCCCCCCACCCCCCAGCCCAGGAAAAGGAAAGCTACACGGGAGGCAGGTTCCCGCCAGCCCCACAAGCCCCTCTGAGCGGGCAGAGTCCCCCGACAGCCACACCTGCACATGCAGTGACTTCTGCCCGGGGTCGGGTCACACTTCACAGGTGAAGGGCGCTGTCCTCCTTAGGACGGCCCTCACTTCAGACACCAGCAGCAAGGCGGGGGTCCCCAGGTCACCCCATTTGTGACCAGCTGGCTACAAACTGGAGGCTCCCATCACCCCTGAGGATCGGTCATTCACTAGACTGACTCAGAACTCGGGAGAGGGCCACACCCACAAACACGGCTGATTCCAAAGGACACAGCTCAGGACCAGCCCAGGGGCAGATGTGCAGGAGGTCTGGGGTCCTGCACAGGACACCCCCGTGCCCTCTCCCCATGGAGGCCGGACACGGACATGTCGTCACCACCCAGGGCGGCTCAGCCGTGCCGAGTCCAGGCTGTTACTGGGGTCTCGTTCCGCAGACATGACTGAATCATGGTTCGATCCATCGATCCGCAGGCACCGCTGATCGAATGGCCGCTGACTGATCTCGGTCTCCAGCCCCTGGGAGGTGACAGCCCCATTCCTCTAACCCCACGGCTGGTCCTCCTGGCTCGGCAGCCCCGTCCTGAGTGGTCCTGTCCGCATAAACCATCCAGGGGTCCCCCAAGAGGCGCCTCCCTGGCACAAACCATCATGAATCACAGACACCCCTCTCACTTGGGAAAGTCCAGGATTTGGAGGCTGGCTCCCTGGAACGAGAGAGGAGCGCCAGCCACACTCTACCAGTGGCCCAGACCCTGCGCCCGCCCGTGGTCAGCTCTGCCCGAGGGGCGCACTCGGGGCTAGGGAGGGGCCGACCTCCAGAACCAAGGAGCAGGTGGGCCTTGCTGGGACCCTGGTCCCGAAGGGCAGCCTGGGGTCTGGGCGACGCTGTCGTGTCTGACACGGACACGCCTCCTGGGCTGCAGGCACCCCCACGGGAGACGCTGGTGGGAAGCAGGGCCGAGGCCACCGGGACGAGGACGGTGAGGGTGAACTCTGACCTGCTGGCACTAGGCAGCCGGCGAGGAAGGACGTGGGTCGTTTGGGAGACCCTCTGGCTGCAGGGTGAGGGACGGCCTGAGCGGGCCATGTGCGTGGAAGGGGCTGAGGAGATGGGGACAGAGAGACCTCCAGGACTGGGGAGTGGCCAGCGACGGGGATCAGGAGAAGGCAGCAAGGGGAGGCCCCCGTGCCGGCTTGGACAACCAGGCCATTTGCTGGAGTGGGAACCAAGAGGAGGAGCCGGTCCATGCAAGGGGGTGGTCATCAAGGAGGTGACGATGGCCTGGGGTGGGGGGACAAGAAGCCAGAGTGAGCATGAGGAGCAGCTGCCCAGGTTGGCAGATCCCAGGACAGAGTGAGCTTCGCCCACCAAAGCCACCCGACCAGTGTCCACTCAGTGTCCCGGTGGGGACACGGGTCAGGCACCATCTCGGCTGAGACACGGCAGGAAGCAGAGCATCCGCAGCCTCACGACAGCGACCGACGACCATCGTGAACTCAGGGAGAGACGACGGAGAGCTGCCCAGGGAAGAGGGAGACGGCAGGGCCATCTCGGGGCCACGGGTGAGCAGGAGGAGGTTTCCGGGGAGAAATCTAATGCTGGACTCTCAGAGGACCCCAGAAACCTGGTGTCTAAGAACCAGAGCCCTTCGGACAATGTCAGGACAAGGTAGGTTTGCAACCAGCACCGGCACCCTGGCCACAGGCACAGCCCGCCCCCCTCCCGGCTCTGGTTCCCTGGTTTGCAGGGCGGGTGGGGCTCACAGCCTGTCGGTGCACGCGGGACCTCCTGGTTAGCTGGACCTGGCCAGAGGGGTGCGGAGACAGAGCACCAAGGCAGGGACGGCTCAGGACAATGCCCTCCCACCTGAGATATCTGTGCTCGGTCCCGTCAGCAAGAGGGTAGGAGGGCACTGACCAGGCTGGGAGCCCCGCCGCCTGCCTTCGGCCCTTGTGAGCTCCGTGCGTGCAAAGGCACTGAGGCAGGGACGTGGAGATGGGGGGAGCCCAGCGCCCACCTTGGGCCCACTTCCTTTCCCCAGGAGCACCCTGCTTGTATAAAGCAGCGATTCCTTCACTCATTCATTCAATGAACACGTATTGAGCACCTACTGTGTGCAGGGTGCATGGACCACCATGCCGCTCCGCTGTGAAGGGGAGATGCTGGGGAAGGCATTTTACCCCCCTCACAACCGAAACGGCAACTCGCTCGGCATTTTCAACAGATTTCTAAACGTCCAGCCAAAGTAACGACACGGCGTTATCGACATTCAACCAGCATCCAACAGAGCTTCAGCGCGTGCGGCGGGCGTGAACAGGGGCCCTTACCGTCTCTCTACACCGCTGCACTTGGAAAGTTCCACGGTAAGAAGCGAAAAAGGAGGGAGGGAGAGAGAGCAAAGGCCGGGCACCCCGTCCCCTGGGACAAAATCCATCCCTCAGCAGCCGGGCAGCCCCGGGCCACCTGCTCATCTGCAACATGGAGACAAGAGGACTCTGAGGGGTGCGGAAGGAGTGAATGAATAACTTGAAGTTGGCACAGCACCGGGGCACCGTGGCAGCTCGACCATGTGACCTGCTACCACCTGCCAGGCAGGGCGCTGCGTGCCAGAGCTGTCTTCATGCTCACGCTGGCTGACTCCGAGGGCGGCACCCCCTAGCCCTGGGAACCCCGCGATCCCAGTGGGGAGGCCCCCAGCCTCCACAGCCTCGGGGACCCCGGGGACATCCAGCCTACGCCTTATTAAGCAGTCACCACGGCAACTCTGTTAACAACATCAGTCAATATGAGTAAAGACCCCTTCACTGTTCTCCGGTAACACAGGCCAGTGTATGGAAAACAGACTTCAGAATGATATAATACGGAAGGAAATGAAAACTATCAATGAAATGCAAATTCTGCAAGGCCTGGGTCTAATTCATGACCATCCTTCTCCCTCGCTGTTTACAACACATCGTTCAGGGTCTGGGGCGGGGACCCCAGCTCATGAGGAAGGAGTGACTCCTGCTGCCTCTGCGCGCTCCAGAGCGTCCTGTCCCTCCAGGCCCAGAGGCTGATTAAATGCATAAGGAGGCGGCAGCAGCCCCTCAGGGAGTGGCGGGGGCGGGGTGTTGGGGTTCTGTTTAAGGCCCCTAACCTTTCTGCAGAAGTAAAGGGATTCTGAGATGCCTTCTGTCTGCCGCCCGCAGGGAAGCCCCGCTGGGTCCCAGGCGTCGAAAGGAAAGATGTGGGGTCACCCGGCAGGACCAGACCAGATCCCGTGTGTCCCTCTTTTTCTCTTCTCGTCCCTGAGATTGCCCCCTCCCGATCCTGGGGTCCAGAACCTTCCTCTGCCCGCGCCGCTCTCCGCCTTCGCCCCTCTGAGCTCGCGGCCGGCCCCAGACCGGAGCTTCGAGATGAGCGCTTCTGGAAATACTCACATCAGCTCGTGTACAGAGCACTACCTGAGCCCAGAGCACTACCTGAGCCCTGAGCACCTGGCTGCTGGCTCAGCTGGTTGAGAGGGTTCGTCCTGATACCAAGGTTGCGGGTTCAATTCCTAGTCAGGGCACACACAGGACTCAACCACTAGCCCTGGACGATGTGGCTCAGCGGTTAGAGCATCGGCCCTCAGACCAGAGTCACAGGTTCGACTCCGGTCAAGGGCACGTACCTCGGTTGCAGTTTGTTCCCGGCCCTGGTTGGAGTCGTGCAGGTGACAGCCAGTCGCTGTGTCTCTCACATGATGTTTCTCCCCCCCACTCTAGCTGATGATAATAGAAAGTATAGGGCACGTACCTCAGTTGCAGTTTGTCCCCGGCCCTGGTTGAGTCATGCGGGTGGCAACCACTCGATGTGTCCCTTCACATCGATGTTTCTCTCTCTCTCTCTTCCTCTCTCTCCCTCCCGCTCTATCTGAACAAAAAATGGAAAAATGTCCTCGGGTGAGGATAAAAAAAAAAAGAAAAGTATCCTTGGATGAGGATTTAAAAAATAAATAAGTAAAATAAGTGGGTGAGAACCCTACTCCACAACAAGAGAACTACCCGGGGCCCCAGGACCGCCGCCGGGGCCGCCATCCCCAGGCAATCACAGCGTGAGGACACGGGCTCACGTTCAACTGTGACGATTTCCTACCGCGTCTTTAGGGAGAGCCTGAGCTCAACCCCCAGGCCGCCCACAGTCCCTTCATGGCGCTGAAGGAGCCACAAGGAACCCTGGGGACCCCCGCAGCCTCCCACCAGGAAGGAACCGCCAGGCCCCGCAGGCTCCCCAGCCCAGCGGGTGGAGACGAGAGTCATCAGAGAACCAGCCAAGTTACTTCCCAGGGACCCCGCCTCCTACTTCAGCCTTTCCTCTGCGCCCCTGGAAACCCCACCCCATCCTGCAAGGGCCCCTTCCCAGCTGGGCTGCCCTAGTCCTCCGGCAGGTGGCCGCCATCAGCATCCTCCACGTCCAGCAAAGTCACTCACAAACCCCGTCATGGTCCTGTGCCACGTCCCCAGGGCCACCGCGACTGAGAGCCCGCGGCAAGGCACTAAGTAGGTAGCGTGGACGACAGAAAACACTCCCAGGTAAGGGACGCGCTCTGCATGGAACAGCTGGAGGAACAGGCCCTCGGCACCGAGGCCCAGGAAGAAGCTGGGGTGCTGTCGGGACCATACCGGCACCAGGCAAAGCCGGCGAGGAGGAGCTAACGGAGCACGACCTCACACAGCGAAGGCCACTTCGTGAGGGCACCATGGTCAACACACCAGAACACGACACTCCCTGGCTGGTGTGGCTCAGCGGTCAGTGACGGCCTGCGCTCCCAACAGTCTCGGGTTTGACCCCCCGTCAAGGGATCGTATCTGGGTTGCAAGTTCAATCCCCGGCTCCAGTTGGGATGATTGTAGGAGGCAACCAATTGATCCCTTTCTCACTCTCCCCCACCTCCCTCCCTCCCTCCCTCCCTCCCTCCCTCCCTCTCTATCTAAAAGTCAATGGAAAAGATATCCTCCGGTGAGGATTAACAACAAAAAAGACAACACTCCTAAGAGCATGTGACCCTGGAAACGAATGTTACAATGTTACAACGTTACAGCACGGGCGAGATGGACAGAACCAAAGGGAGGAACGTCCGGTCCGAACAGCCACCGAGGGAGCAGACTCGGTTCTGCAGCAGGGGACAGAGAAAGTCTGGACACGCGGTCCACCCCGCCCGAACCGAAACTCTTGGGCCCAGAACCCCTCAGTGCTCTGAAACACGACCCGGGACCTCAAACAGCTCTTCCAAACCCAAGCAGCTGTTTCTATAGAAAGTTACCATCTCAGAAACCTAAAACAGAAACATTTTAAATACTATTCATTCCTATTAGAAGAATAATAAACCACCCAGCCGGTGTGGCTCAGTGGTCGAGCATCTATCCATGCGCCAAGAGGTCGCCGGTTTGTATTCCTGGTCAGGGCACAGGCGCAGGTTCTGGGCCAGATCCCCAGTGGGGGGCGTACAGGAGGCAGCTGATCAATTTCTGTCTCACCAATGTTTCTATCTCTCTCTCCATTCCTCTCTAAAATCAATAAAGAAAAAAAAAGAATAATAAAGCATTGCAGGTTAATATGAAGAATATATATATATATATATATATATTTTATCCTCACCCAAGGACATTTTTGCATGTACAGATAGAGCAGGAGGGAGAGAGGGAGGAAGAGAGAGAGAGAAGCATTGATGTGAGAGAGACAGACACATTGAGTGGTTGCCACCCACATGACCCCAACAGGGCCGGGTACAAACTGCAACTGAAGTACGTGCCCTTAGTGGAAACCAAACCCAGGTCTCTCTGGTCTGCGGGCCAACATTCCAACCGCTGAGCCAAACTGGCCAGGGCGAAGAACATAGTTTTGATTTCTTATGAAAAGTAACTACAGGCTGTCCCCCCAAAACATGTATACACACTTTAAATAATCATAAAGCCAGTGTTTAGTAAAATACATTTCATTTTCAAAATGTAACAGAATCTATTGCCACCCTGTATATTTGGGACACTCTGTATATTTCCTGCCTTCCTTTGGTGGGACGGGATCTGTGGGTCCATGTCCCCCACCTGCAGTCCAGCATCCATCCCTTTCACCCAAACCCTAAAGGTTTTCTAAGAGGACATCTGGGGCTTGTTGTGGTTGGCCACCTGTCAAAGCCCGTCATCTGTAGGCAACAAAGTTTTCGGACATCATAGAATTTTCACTGATACATCATCTAAGGCAACAGAAACAAAGGAAAAAATGAACTCATGGGACTACATCAAACTAAAAAGCATCTGCACAGCAAAAGAAACAACCATCAAAATGGAAAGGGAACCCACTCTATGGGAGAACATCACTGCCAATGATACATCAGATAAGGGGTTAATTTCCAATGTATATAGAGTGCTCATACAACTCAACAAAAAGGAAGACAAAGAAACCAATTAAAAAATGGGCAGAGGAGCTGAAAAGACACCTCTCTAAGCAGGACATACAAATGGCTAAGAGACATATGAAGAAATGCTCAACATCACTAATCATCAGAGAGATGCAAATTAAAACAATGAGGTATCTCTTCACACCTGTCAGAATGGCCGCCATCAACAAATCATCAAACAACAAGTGTTGGCGAGGGTGTGGAGAAAAGGGGACTCTAATACACTGCTGGTGGGAATGCAGACTGGTGCAGACACTATGGAAAACACTATGGTGTTACCTCAAAAAATTAAAAATTGAGTTACCAATTGACCCAGTGATCCCACCTCTAGGATCATACCCTAAGAAGCCTGAAACACGTATCAGAAAGAATATATGTACCCCATGTTCATAGCAGCACTATTTACAATAGCTAAGATCTGGAAACAGCTCAGTGTCCATCAGTAGACGAATGGATAAAAAAGCAGTGGTACATGTACACAATGGAGTACTACGCAGCTGTAAGAAAGAAAGATCTCTTATCCTTTGAGATGACATGGAGGGACCTGGAGAGTATTATCCTAAGCAAAACAAGCCAAGCAGAGAAAGACAAATATCACATGATCTCTCTTATTTGTGGAATATAATGAACATAACAGTCTGAGGAACAGGGTAGATCCAGAGACGTGGAAGTGGGGTACAGGCTGACAATCCTCAGAAGTGGGGGGCAAACCACAGAACTTATATGCATGTATGCATAACCGATGGACATGAATAACAAAGCCGGGGATGGGGTGGGGGGCTGGGGAGAAGGGTGTCAATGGGGAAAAAAGGAGAAACATCTGTAACAAAAATTAATTAAAAAAAAAAAAAAGCCCATCACTTCGGCGTTCTCCTGTGCTCGGCAGACACCAAAATGTTTGCTTTTCGCATCTCTGAGGACTCTGGCTATTGAGACCCCTGCTCATCAAGAGTCCAGCTCCTTGGGGACAAGAGCTAACTGGAGGGACAGAGAAGGGGGTGCGCTGGGGTCAGCATCACTGGGCTCAGGGACCCCGCGACCGCCGGTAAAGCATTACTCCTGGGCGTGTGTGAGGGTGTGTGCAGAACAGACCGGCATCTGATCGGAGGCCGAGTAATGACCACCCTCCCCAGCGCAGACGGCCGACCCACCCGGTGAGGGTCCGCACAGGGAAGGGTGGAGGAAGGGCGGGCGTGCTCTGCACGAGCTGGACAGCCGTCTTCTCCGGCCCGAGGATCCTTGTGGCCTCAGCGCTGCTGGTTCTCGGGCCCCTGGCCTCCGACCGGGACCGTCAGCTCTCGCGGGGCCCTGGCTCACAGACGGGGCTTCTGAGCCTCCACAGCGTGTGCGCAATTCCTGCAGGAAACCTCCTCTCGCCGACGTCTCTCTGTACCCCATGGGTCCTGCTTCTCTGGAGGGCCCGGACTATCGCCCGCACGCCCCCCCGTCCCCCCCCCAGGCCTAATTAAAGTGACCACTGCCTCCCGCTGAGCGCCCACGGGGCGTGGGGCGGGTCTTGAGTTTTTGCAGATGTTTGTTGCTTTCATTGCCACGTGGCGTGGCTGTGTCTTTGGTTAATGAATCCATGTCATCTCGGTCTCTGCTTGCCAAAGAATGGCAGGACACAGCCGGGGCTTCTCAGGACACCCGGCCTGGACCCGGACAGGCGTGTCATCTGCTTCTCCAAAACGCTGGCAGGAACGTCAGTTCCTGTTGTGGTTTTCATTCCGTGGGCACAGCCAAGCGGGAGGGAAGCAGCCCCAGTAAGCCCACCCCATGCCACAGGGCCCACAGGAAGGCTGGCACTGTCCGTGTCCCTGGGACCACCCAGCTGAAACTCACCTGCCACCTGCAGGATGCCATGTCTGGCCACATCGTAGAAGGGGTGATTCATGCTCAGTGCTGGGCCCTGGCTGGCTGTGGGCTCCACGGAGGGTCTTCTCACTGTGCCCAGAATGGCTGCCTCCTCCTCATCTCTCTGCAGCTCTACGCGGACAAGGAGGACCAGAGGAAGTCAGCTGTGTTCTCCAGGAAGCAGGAGGACATCTTTCTACAGGACAGTCACCATGCCTCATCTGTGCACCCACTCAGTGTGTACCCACTGTATACCCGCCCGTCCTGTGCACCCTCTGTGCGCTAACCTCTGCTGTGCACCCACTACACACCCAGTGTGTACCCACTGTATACCCGCCCATCCTGTGCACCCACTATGCACCCACCTCTGCTGTGCATCCACTATGCACCCACTCAGTGTGTACCCACTGTATACCCGCCCGTCCTGTGCACCCACTATGTACCCACCTCCACTGTGCACCCACTATGCACCCACTCAGTGTGTACCCACTGTATACACACCTGTCCTGTGTACCCACTATGCACCCACCTCCACTGTGCACCCACTATGCACCCACTCAGTGTGTACCCACTGTATACCTGCCCGTTCTATGCACCCTCTGTGCACTAAACTGTGCTGTGCACCCACTACACACCCAGTGTGTACCCACTGTATACCCGCCCATCCTGTGCACCCACTATGCACCCACCTTTGCTGTGCATCCACTATGCACCCACTCAGTGTGTACCCACTGTATACCCTCCTGTCCTGTGCACCCACTGTGCACCTGCTCGGTGTGAGCACCGTGGAATAAGAAAAATGAGACCTGAGGGCTGGATATTGGCCTCTATTCTGACAGGAGTGGAAACTGAGGCTCAGGGAAGGGGAACGACTTCCTAAGGTCCCACTGCTAACTGGCAGCAGGGTGTGGACTCGAACTCGGTCTCCCAGCTCCGAATCCTGACCCGGGCCCTTCTCGAAAGATGCCACACTGGCGGCTGGCGGAAGCCGCGGCGGGGCTGAGGGCAGACACTGGCCCTGCGCTATGAGACGGGCAGAACGTGCCGCCTTCCATGGTTGAATTTTAGAAGGGGCGGCTCCTTCATGCGCCAGGGGAGGGTCTTTCAGAAATCTTTCCAGCTAGACAACAAGGGGGACCTCAAATTGCAAGTCAGGGTAGAGTCCGGTCCCCAGATGCACCGGGTTGAACAGTGTCCCTCCTAAATTCCTGTCTCCCCGGAACTCCGTGCGGCCTTACTGGAAACAGTGCCTTCAGAGAGGACGTGAGTAAGGTGAGGTCGCACTGAGAAGGCCGGGCCCTGGCCCCAACATGGCTGTCTTCATAAGAGGAGAGGCCACGGAGGTGCCGGGGAATAGGAACATACTTGTACCTATTTCGGCCAGCTCCTCCAAGTCCAGCCGGGACATGCTCTGCGGGTGGGCAGGGTGGCCCAGGCACACTGTCGTGATGCCACCTCGGGGGGGTCTGGGCATGGAGTCCTTCCGACACCCTGAGGAAGAAGCACATGGAACCCAGGGCATTTCACA
Source organism: Molossus molossus (assembly GCF_014108415.1). NCBI lineage: Eukaryota > Metazoa > Chordata > Mammalia > Chiroptera > Molossidae > Molossus > Molossus molossus. The sequence goes on from NW_023425362.1 coordinate 3,994,471, forward strand.
CATATCCCTGGACAGGGCTCCCTCTCACCAGCCAGCCTGTGTCCAGGAGAGCAGCGTGGAGGGCAGTGGGGGTGGGCACGGCATCTGCAGGGCCCACGGGCGTCCAGGACACCATCACGCCTGCCTCGCCACCTCCCTCAGAGATACGCACACTCACTCCTGTACCCATTTTATGGAGCAGGTAACTGAGGCCAGCAAAGATCTTTTAGAACTGCTCATGGCTGCACAGCTGGCCATAATTACAGCCAGGAGTTATCCTGAGCTGGAGGCAGCTTCAACACCTGCGAAAACCTAAAGATATCCATTTGTATCCACACAAGGAAACAGTGTATGTCTGTAAAAAGAAACGAAGTATTGATACCTGCTACAATGTGGCCAAACCCCGAAAACAGTACCTACAAGTGCAAGCAGCGGCTGATACCTACTGCCTGACTCCACTCACAGGAACTGTCCAGACAGGCAAAGCCAGAAGGACAGGAAGTAGTGCGTGGCTGCCAGGGGCTGGGGGAGGGGAGCTGACAGAGATAGCACGTGTCCTCTGAAGGTGAGGATAATGTCCTAGAATTGACTGGGGTGACGGCCGCACACAAATGTGAACACACCAAAACCAATGAGCCGCACACTCTCCATGGCGAATTGTGTGGTCTGTGAATTTATCTTAACAGTGGTAGTATTGTTTTTTTTTAATTATCAGTCCTGGCCGGTTTGGTTCAGTGGTTAGAGTGTCAGCCCATGGACCACAGAGTCCTGGGTTCAGTAACCACTAAGGGCACGTACCTCGGTTGTAGTTTGTCCCCCGCCCTGGTTGGGGCCATGTGGGTGGCAACCACTCGATGTGTCTCTCTCACATTGATGTCTCTCTCTCTCTCTTCCTCCTTTCTCTCTCCCACTCCGTCTGAAGATAAATGCAAATATGTCCTCAGGCGAGAGAAAAGAATAAATAAATAAATAAATAAATAAATCATCAACCCTGGCTGGTTGCTCAGTGGTTAGAACATCGGCCCGCAGACTAATGAGTCATGGGTTAGGCTCTGGTCAAGGGCATGTACCTTGGTCTTGGTTCATCCCTGGCCCTGGCTAGGTCATGTGAGAGGCAACCAGTCGATGTGATGTTTCTCTCCCTCCCTCCCACTCTATCTGATGATAAGTGGAAAAACATCCTCAGGTGAGGACATGAAAATAAAAATAAATTAAAAAATTAACAAAGCAGGGTGAAAACAGCACATACATTTGATCTAGGATTTTAATAGTAAAAAAAACAAAAGTACGTTGTTTTTAAAATGCTGTTAAAAGTGGTTTGTCAGTCCCTTTATTTTTCCACGCATGTCCTTGTCTTCACCTTTGCAGAATCCTGGTCTGCTCTTAACATAAGATAGTTATTTGAACTAAACACTCATGATTGACAGTAGAAACATTTTTAAATATAAGCATATTGAACACCTCGCCTTCCTCAAAAAAGAAAAAACCCGTTAGCTAAGTGCCATGTTCCATCTCCATTTCCCAGGTGGGAAAACTAAGGCAGAGAAGGGGTCACGGCCCAGGTCCCCGGCCGTCGAGGGCAAGGCTGCGGGAGGGCCCGGGGGGCAGGATAGGGTCTCTTTGTCAGCAGGGCCACTCGGCCAGCCCGACGTGGCCACACCTGCCCACTTTAGGGGAGAAGTCAGAGTTTAACAGCTGCCAATGTTTAAACACTGGAATCTAATTTAAAAATGAAAGAACAAATCTCCATTGCTCTACTCACACCCTGCAGGCCGGGCACACACCCTGCAGGCCGGGCACCAGAAGACCCGGCTAGAGCGCTCTGAGCAGAACAGCCCCAAACCGGAAATGGCCCAAGTAGCCACAAACAACGGACACCACTGTGACACACGGGGGATGCCACGCAGCTCTGCCAACGGCCCTCCACAGCTCGCGCCCCAACGTGGCTGGTCTCACAGTCACGTTGACCCAAGGGGCAGATACGACAGACGATGTACTGGGAGATTCCGATGTTCAGAAGTTCAGAGCCCGGCAGAGCGAACTCCAGCGAGAGGCCAGAGATGCTGCCTGGGGCAGGGGGCACGGGGGCCGGCCTCTGCGTCTGGGTCGGGGTGCTGCTCCTGGAGGAAAGGGGGGGTGAGCGTGGATGGACTTGGTGGCTGAAGCCCAGACGGCAGCGGGAGAGGGACTGAACATGGGACCTTTTCCTGCCCAATCACAGCAAGTCCCTTGAGCTGAAGGTCAGTTCAGGAGCGACCACAGGACCCCAGCTGGTCCAATCGGAGTGAATTTTAAGACGTCTATAAAAGCTGAGAAGAAATCATTTTTAAATTTCTTCTGCTGGCCCTGCCGGTGTAGCTTAGTGGTTGAGCGTCATCCCATGGATGAGAGGTCCTGGTTTACTTCCCGGTCAGGGCACAGGCCCGGGCTGGGGGCACGATCCTCAGAAGGGGGCGTGCAGGAGGCAGCTGATGGATGTTTCTCTTCCATCAATGTTTCGATCTCTTTCTCCCTTCCTCTCTCTCTAAAAAAAATTAGTAAAACACATATTTTTTTTTAATTTTTTTTTATCCTCACCAGAGGACATTTTTCCATTTTTTTTTTGTTCAGGTAGAGTGGGAGGGAGAGAGAGGAACAGAGAGAGAGAGAGAGAGAGAGAGAGAAACATCGACGTGAAAGGAACACATCAAGTGGCTGCCACCCACACAACCGACCAGGGCCGGGGACAAACTGCAACCGAGGTACGTGCCCTTAGCGGGAATCGAACCCGGGTCTCTCAGGACCACAGGCCGACGCTCTAACCGCTGAGCCAAACCGGCCAGGGCAATAAAACACATATTTTTAAAAAATTTGATAAAACTTTCTTCCGCTGAACCCAAATGCAAGAGGCTATAGGCCTGGAGTTTCCAAAGGTCACCACGTGGAACTTGAGAAAAATGAAGCCAATTGTAACCAGGGTAGTAAAAATCTAGGAAAATTCCTGGGCCAGTGGAATGGGGAAACGGAGACAAGCAACTCAAACAGGGCCAAACAGTTGGGCAGCTTCAGCCAGCTTGTGAATCGTAAGACCTTATCTTCCCCAACCAAGGACACTTGAGAGCAAATGGTTATCTCTCCTCCCTACCCAGAGAATACACAGCTTAAGTCACCCTGGAACTGCTAAGGCAGAACGGGGAGGAGGAAGGAAAGAAGGGAGAGTTTATCTCACTCACTAAACAGAAGTCAGCCATTGGGGGGAAGGGGCAGGAAGGGGGAGTTTTTATCTCACTCCTTAAACCCAGAAGCCAGCAGCCTTGGGGCTTGTCAAGATAAAATCCACCAAGTGTTTCTCATAAATTCTGGGAAAGCCATAAACAAAATGAAAGGGCAACCTTGAGATCTAGTCTGTATCAAGATAATAGTGGGATTTAAAAACCTATAGACAGAAAAGTATAAAGCCCTGCACTCCCACTAGGCTCACTCCTCAGATTAGCTGAGGGCCTGTCTGTGCTTTAGGCCAGATATACTTTGATAGATTCGCTTGCTAAGTCATTCCTTTGAATTCTTTCTCATGAGCATGACAAGAACGGAGGGGGGAACTGCCTTCTCCCTTCTCCTGGGGGGCTGTCCCATAACACCTTCTCTGGTGTTTCTGGTGCCTATCACACAATGGCAGAAGACAGAGCCGGAGAGGGAGAAAAAGTCCCTAGAACACTGTACCTGGATCCAGCTGTACCTGAATGTGAACATGCAATGAATCTCCTTTTCTGCTTGAGCCAGTGTGGAGTATAGATGACCCGTCACTTCTAACAAAATGAGAGCTAATGTTTTTTCTCTTTGAAAAAAACCCAGTGCATATTGAAACACCTGCCGAAACTGCCTCAACAGTCTCTACTTTCTGAGAATAAATAATCAGTGCCGCACTGGGGTTCTCTGTGGTTGTGGACCAGGTACATGCACTTCATTTCTGAAACTTCTGGGTAGAATCTGGCTCAGCAAGAGAGATGTGCCACGTGACCCAACCCCCCACCGCACGCCACGGGTGTCTCCACGCCACGGGACATGATGAGAAGCAGCCGTACCAAGAGCACATTCAGCAGGGCCCCTGAGGACACTGCCTCCCCTTGACCCGGCTTCTGTGCCGAGCAGGTAACGCTCTTAAAACCTGGCCCGCACCGCGTTGCTGGGTAGAATCCCCCGGGCTGGCCTGGACCCCACAGTCCATTCTCAGTGGCAAAATGGTACGACGACAACATTAAAGGACTTGGTTTAAGGGAGAGGGGAGTCTCCCAAAACCCTGTGGACAAGTTTTGTTTCTGCACATCCTCCTCCAGTCTTGGTCCACATGCGTCCATGTTTTATTTATTTTTTATTTTTCATTTTTTTTATCCTCACCCGAGGACATTTTTCCATTTATTGTTCAAATAGAGTGAGAGGGAGAGAGAGAGAGAGAGAGAAACATTGACGTGAAAGGGACACATCGAGTGGTTGCCACCTGCACGACCCAATCAGGGCCGGGGACAAACTGCCACCGAGGTACGTGCCCTTAGCGGGAACCGAACCCGGGTCTCTCTGGACCGCAGGCCGACGCTCTAACCACTGAGCAAACCGGCCAGGGCTGCCCATGTTTTATAGTCGCACCCAGACTGCACACAGATGTTATAATCAACTCTGTCCATGTGCTGCATGTACACACACACATTAACCCAGAGCACCCCAGATCCCAGAATATTCAGCCCAACACCCAGGCCACCAAGAGCACGGCCAGCGCCATCTGGGCGGGAGGGGGTGTCTCTTGCTGCCAGGAGGAGGGGGGCTCAGGGACGGGAAAGGTGTGGAGACAACAACACTGTGTGGAGATAACCTGTGCCGCTCCCATCACAGACTCCGCCGGCCTCGGCCTCAGCCAAGCTTAGCAGCACACGGCGGGACAGCCGGCCCAGGCCACGCCTGTGACGAGCTCTTCCCCTAGAGGTCTACCTGGGCCCTAAGCCCCAGCACTGTTGTGGGGACAGGAGGAAGGACAGCATGCGGAGGAAGCAGACAGACAGCTGGGCGGCCTGGTTAAAAGCTGAGTTAGGCTGGTGGCCGGTGGCCGGTGGGTGGAGCGCCGTCTGGTACACCAAGGTTGCGGGTTTGATCCCTGGTCGGGGCGGCGGGAGGCAACCCCCAATGTTTCCCTCTCACATCAACGTTTCTCTCTCTCTCTTCAGTCAATAAAAACATATCCTCAGGTGAGGATTTTAAAGGAAACAAAGTTATAAAAAGAGAGAGCAGGGTGGTGGGGGGTCTGTTCTAGACAGAAACAAGCCAAAGAGACCTGACACCCAAAGGTGACGTGTGAACCCGCATGGAAGTTTGGTTTGTAAAACAGCAGTGAAAACACCCGGGACAATGGGCAAATCCGAACAAGTCCTGAGCAGTTGACAGTGAAGGGTTACTGCTCATTTCCCAGGTGTGAGATGATTAACAGGTCACACGGGAGGGCGTCCTTCCGCAGGGAACAGTGGAGGCCTGCCTCCTACTTCCCAACTGTCCAGAGAGGGAGAGACAGAGAGAGAGAGAGGGAGAGACAGAGAGAGAGAGGGGGACAGAGACAGAGGGAGAGACAGACAGAGAGACAGAGAGAGACAGAGACAGAGGGAGAGAAACAGAGAGACAGAGACAGAGAGAGAAACAGAGAGGAAGAGACAGAGAGGGAGAGAGACAGAGAGAGAAACAGAAACAGACAGAGACAGAGAGACAGAGACAGAGAGGAAGAGACAGAGAGGGAGAGAGACAGAGAGAGAAACAGAAACAGACAAAGACAGAGAGACAGAGACAGAGAGGAAGAGACAGAGAGGGAGAGAGAGACAGAGACAGAGAGGAAGAGACAGAGAGGGAGAGAGAGACAGAGACAGAGAGGAAGAGACAGAGAGGGAGAGAGACAGAGAGAGAAACAGAAACAGACAGAGACAGAGAGACAGAGACAGAGAGGAAGAGACAGAGAGGGAGAGAGAGAGACAGAGACAGACAGAGAAACAGAGACAGAGAAACAGAGAGAGAGAGACAGAGGAGAACCATTACCAACGGGACCATTTCCGCGTCTGCTGAGGAGCGCGTGCCCGCTGACACCCCTCCCACGCTCTTGGGCACAGAACCATGTTTACGGAACCAACTGCAGAAGGCACGAGAGGGCGAGGGCAGCCTGTGCCCAACTCCATCACCACATCTCTCAGAGGACAAAACCCAGGCTGATGGGCTGAAGGTCCATCAGCCCCAACCACCCACATTTCACCCAGCCATGGACTTGCTACCACCTCCTGCCCACAGCACCCCAGGGCTATGTCCCCTGTTCTTCGAGGTCACCTGACCCTGGAGGCAGGGAGGCAGATGGAGTGACAGCCAGCTGGCCCGGTCCTGGGGCACACACAGGATCAGGTTTGCTCCCTGGCAGGATGTGGGCATGCGCCAGGCAGGGGAGTCCAGAGCCGCCCCACCTGGGCCCCACCTGAGCCCCAACACCCACCTTCTTCCAGTAAAAAACCCACCACTGCCTTCCAAGCCCACCCTTCCCCAAGCGGGGTGCAGATCAGCGGGGAGTCGGGAGGGCGCTGGGGGTGCCACCCAAGCCGGGACCCTGTCCTCACACTGGCCGAAACCACTCCGTACCCGCAGTGAAAGTGAGAAGGAAACTCAATCGCCTGTGCCCACAGCTCTGGGCGCAGCCAAGGCCGCTGGTCGGCAGGGAGCCGAGAGCTCCGTCTTCGTCTGTGGCATCAGCCAGCCTGGCCTCCAGATGTGGGGTCCCCAGGGCCGGTGCTGCGGGGGACTCGCCGCCACCGTCCTTCCACCTGCACATCACCACAGGCAGGAGGGGTCCCCGAAGTCTGATGCTGGCAGGAGGCCGCCTGCCCCCATCCCTGCCCTCGCCCCCCAGGCCTAGATCCCGTGGCCCTTCTGTGGGCCAGCCTGGAAGGCTCTGCCTGTCTTGAGCAAGACAGGCAGCTTGAAAGCCATCTTCTTGGGGCACCAGGCGCCCCGACTGAAAATGCAGGGGTACCTCCCGGGGACTGCCCAGCTCACGGGAGGGCGACGCAGGGAACACGTCTAGAACATTCTGCGTGAGGGCCTTGCAGGAGGCCCTGAGACAGTCCTCGGCCCTGCCCTGGGGAAAGGCCTCCCCGCGGCACCCAATGCCCCAGGAGCACCGCCGAGGTCCCAGAGGACGCTGAGGTCGGGGCTCGGAACCCCAGAAGCCTCTGTTTCTCCTCCAGACCCTGCTGCAACCAACAGTGACGTTCAGTCCTTTTTTCCTGTACAGGCTCCAAACCTCGACCCGATCGCCTGTCTCAAAAGGCACAGGCACCAGAATGTGTTCTGAAGTTTGCTTGCTTAGACGGTTCACCCATAACTGTGCTTCGTGGTGGCACAACGCTGGTTGCCAGGGAGGATCTTCGGGGTGGGGGAGCCCTGCGAGGCCCGATTCCCCTGCGGTGGAGAATAAAATACGGCCGCCCACTGGCTCAGGCGCCCCATTGGCTTGCACCAGAGCCTGGGGCCTCTCCCGCCCTGCTGCGCGAGGTCAGTGTGGAGGGGCTGGTGCCGCCGCTGAGGGGCCTGGAGCTCCCCGGAGGCCGCGCCCTGCTCCCATGGGCGCCGCATGCTCGTCCCGGGGGCCCCGACTGCGCCGGAGGCAGTGCATTCCCGCACCGGGCGAGGCTGGTCCCATCTGCCTGTGGTGGGCATTTGTGTCCCGTCGACGTGGCTGGCCTGCGGTGCCCACCGTGTGGTCAGACGCCATCCACAGTTCTTTCTCATCTTTGTTTCGGGCCAGGGGGCAGGTCTGTCCTAACCAGCCAGTCCCCAGCCTTCTTTGTAAAGGGACCCCAGCCTCTTCCCGGAGAGTCGTCTGAGCTGTCACTGAAATCTCAGGCTACCAATTAATTTCCCCGAATTCATGATGACCTGTCCCCCCAGGGGCTTCTTGTCACTGTGCGGAAGGAAAAGGTGCATTGTCTAGATCAGAGGATGCCCCCGGGTCACCTACCCCTCGGGTACCTGGCTCACCCTCGGGGGAGCTCTGTTACAAGCCTGCGAGTTGTAGATAAGGAAGGCAACACAAAAATAATTGTCTATAGACATGCAAATTTGACTGCATCCTCTCCCACCCTCCCCCCTCCTTCCCCAATGGCCCCAAATTTGCTTCCATCTGCACTTTGAATATTTTGACCTGTAAATGCCTGTCCTTCAGACTTGCTTTTCAACCAGTGACAACATCTGCCAGGTTCCCTCCTGAGTCGAATAAAATCTTTAACACATGTTCGTTTTCACATCGTACGACAACCATATTGTATCCTTTCCTGAAAATCACCTTTTCATGTAACTGTGCTGGGGCTCCCGTCCCCTGGCAGTGAGCAGGCACCGAGTGAAGGAAAGGCAAGTCCATCCCGCCTCAACCTCCACCCGAGTCCACGCCTCAGCCCTTCCCCTCCGCGAGCGGGTTCTGAGCGGGTTCTGAGCGGGTTCTGTGCGGGTTCTGAAGCCCCGGGAGCCTCCCCTGGCAGGAGCCATCAATCAGCACGTGACTAGAGATGTGGTCGGCGGGGATGTCACGCCACAGAGATTTCCAGTCACCCAACTGTTCTATTTATAATTCATAGCAAAATGGTTTGTTGCTATAAAAATATATTTGCACATTACATAAATAGAGCCTCACAGCAATTACCTAAATGCTGTAGTTACAAATTAACAACTACTTACCGCGGGCAAATTAGCACCAGGTTTCATTTGAGGGCATGGGGGGGGGGGCTCACTATGGCATCTGCTCAGCCCCCTCCAGTCTGGGAACAGGGCGCTCTGGAAAGGGGAGGGCGCCCCCACCATCCAGGCCTAACCCCGTATTTCCAGGGAGGACACCCAGAGAGAGAGGGGCTGAAACAGGGTCACACCTGAGGCAGGGAAGCGAAGCCAGGTGGGAGGGGGCAGGAATTCTCGCTCTAAGGGGGTCACCACTAAGCCGGGATTCCAGGGACTCCTCGCAGCACCCCGCAAATAGTAACTGTCACCCCTTTGTCTCAGCTGTCACAGACATACCGACACCACCCCCACTGCCCACTCCTCACAACCCCCACTGGGTCCCTGACTGGAGAGAATGTAGGAGCAGGGTAGCAGGGCCAGAAGCCACAGGACCGGGCATGACCCTGGGTAAGACAGGTGCCAGCAGCGAGGTCCAAACAAGCTGTGACTTGCTGCACAACCTTGTCGGAGGCCTGCCCCCATGTCCAGGGACCCCCGGCACTCAGAAAGGGCAAGGGTCTGTAAAGAACTATTGGGGTCACCCCTGCCCTCCTGCGGTACTCGCAGACAGTGACGTCAAGACTCAGGGCTGCTCCCACGGCCTCGCCCTGCCTGGGGTGCCCAGGTGCCCATTCAGGTGTGCACCTCTCACCTGCACAGCCCCCCAGCTGCAAGGAGCTGCCCACCCCACCTCCAAGAGCCCACCTGATTACCCGAGAGTAATCCTGTCTCCCTCTTCAAGGTTTGTGGGGAAGCCAAGTTGAGACCATCAGCATATAGCTATTTCCCTGGTCACAGGGATGAGTTCATTCAGGCCCTTGAGGCACCAAGAAAAGTTTCCAGGTGCTTCTGGGAATGAAGAGCCCCGTGTCACGAGAGGGCCACTGGAGGAGTCTCTCCACACAGCTGTGTGTGAAGACGAGCCCTGGAATGGCTGCAGACAACTCACTGCCCCCTTGAAGATCCAGAGGCCCACAAAAAAGGGCTGGCATTGCTAAGCCCTGATCAAGCCATGCCTGATCTCCATAGTACCCCAGAGCATTTCAGCTATATGGCCAATGTATCCCCCTTGACTTTCGGGCCAGCTCAAAGTTGAGTTTTCTGTTCATTACATTCGAGAGTGTTCTGTTGCCCCTGGCTGCCTCACCCACCCCAGGCCGGGAGAGGGGCTTCCTCCGGCTCTGGCAGCCCTCAGCTCCATCCCAGGCCTCATCAGCCTGCACCGTGTGTCCTTCTTGACTTAGCACTGTGTGCTCTGATAGCCAGGGCCATTTCTAACTCGCACCCGAGTCTCAGCACTCACCTAGGCCAGGGACGTGAGCAGCAGCTTGGTGGTGGTGGTGGTGGTGGGGTCTGTTAAATGAGAGACAGGCTGGGTCTCACCAACATTCCCAGGTCATTGCCACTGCCCGCCTCGCTCATTCCATTCTCTGCCACCCAGGCTGCTCTGTGCCGGAAGAGGACACAGGGGGGGCCTCTGCCACAATCTCCATCATCCATACTCAGACCTGCCAGGGTGAGGGAGCCCTAAGCCCTCTCCTCTCCTCCCTAAGGGATGTCAAGTCTCATGCTCTGCCTCCCCAAGCTGAGATCTCAGAACAGACCTCTCCCCAACTCTGGACTCGAACATCCCAACAGTCTGCTCCACACCTCCCATGGCACCCTCTGAGTGCCAACAGCATCCTGTAGTTCTTTGAATAAAATTCAAACCCCAACAAACACCTGACGATGCCTTGTAGCCTGGCTCTGCTGCCCTCTGGCATTCTTCTCGTACCACCTCCATTTGCTTCTCTGCTCCAGCCGCTCAGGCCTCTGGTTGCCCCTTAAACACACCATGCCGTTCCTGCCTCAGGGCCTTTGCTCATGCTGCCTCCTCTACCTGGAACATGGGCTTCTGGCTTCTCTGGGGAGTAAGTCTCCATGAATGGTCTCTATTATTATCACTGGCTCAAGTCCAAGTCTGAATTCCCATCTACCACCCCACTGGCCTCCTTGGAAACGGATGTGGGATTCACAAGGTTCCCATAAACCTACTCTCCACCTTCAGATGCCTCTGTACAGAAAGATATGGTTCTAGTTCAGCCAGGTCAAATGCATTCCCTTCAACCAGAGAGAGAAGCGCCCCAGGTCCCAGGGGACGGTCAGGCCACTCTGTACCTCCCAGACCAGGGTCCTGGTCCCGACCTCCTCTGTGCCCCCATCCAGTGTTGGCCGCCAGCCCCTACGCTGACCTCTGGGAGCGGGTGGGGCTCCGGGGTGAGCAGGTGGGAGCGAGGAACTAAGTGAGGTGAGCTGGCGGCGGCCTCAACCTCCTGGAGCTGTCCCGTGGACAGATGCACCGGACCCTGCCCGACAGTGTCTCCTTTGCTTGTCTTTCTTCTATGGCCAGGTGGAGGGGGGGGCACCTCCTCAGAAGTTTCTGGACTCCCGACCTGCCAAACCAGTTCCTTCTGAGGGACAGTCACCAGCTCCAACCGGAAGCGAACTTCTGGCCGCCCTGCTCTGTCCAAGGTCACGGGAGAAAGTGACCGCTTGGCCCTCAGCCTGGGCAGGAGCGGGTCCCAGACGTCCCTTCCACACACCTCCCGGAAGCCCTGCCCCACCCCAGGGGGCTAATACTAGGAAGTGCAAACACACATAAAGGTGGCGTGCCCTGTTTCAGGCACTTGGCACGAACTGATTTGATTGTCCCAAGAACCCTACGGGAAGGTGTTGACTTCGTCCATATTTTACAGATGGGGAAATCAAGGCACAGAGTGGCCAGCAACTCTGGTTAGCAACTCGAGGTCACAGAAGAAGCTGTTTACCGCACCGCCAGCATCGTTCACTCGGAGCCTCGGGACAACCTGCTGCTGCTGATGCCCGAGTGAGAGGTGAGAAAACGGGCCGCAGAAGTGACCTGGGGACAGTCCTCCGCCAGATCGCCTGCCTGCCAGGGACCCAGACACCTGGACAGTGGCCAGACCCAGCTGTCAGAAGTCCCAGGAGCTGGCACACGAAGATGGCTGGGGCAGGACTCAGGACCGAGTGCCACTGCAGTGAGCCCCGCACACAAGGGCTTCTTTGAGGCTGTCCCCACTCCCCAGTGCCTGGCCCAGAGGGGGCCCCGAAAATGTACCCCAGGAGACCTGGGAAGCTTCTGGGTTGAGGAAACGTTAAGTCATTTATCCGAAGAGAAATGGAAAATAGCACTGTTATGCGCCATGCTAATGTCACGCAGATTTGAAGGGCAGTCCTGGCAGGCTGGTGTCTCCACAGAGGGCAGACTGCAGTGCCCTGGGAGGGGGCGGAGCCGGGGGGGGGGGGCTGTGGACACTGCAGCCAGAGCACGCTTCCAGGCCACTCGCCGGCCCTGTGACCTCAGGGAGTCACTAACCCTCCCTGCCTCGGTCTCCTCATCTGTAAAAGGGGACAGTAACAGCCCCAACCTCATGAGGCTGATGTGAGTGAGGAACGAGACAGTCAAGCATGCTATTAGGGCTTGAGAGCCTGGTGACGGTGACCATGACCATTCTGGGGCAGCACGGCCAACAGGGTCACTGGAGGGTCAGGAGGCCAAGTCCCAGAGAGGGAAGGTAACCTGCTCAAAAACAAGTTCTCTGACTTGGCATGTGTCTCTTACCTTCCTGCTGCCCCGTGCCTCAGTTTCCCCGTCAGTGAAAGAGGGTACAATCAGGGAATGGGGTGGATTGAATGTGGTGAGAGACACGCATCAGGCACCTCCAGGGTGGCCCGAGCTCTTGCTGTCCCCTCTTCACGTGAAGCCACCATTGACGGTGTTCCCAGGACCGACTCGGCTCATTAGAGAGATGCCCTGTGTCCACGGGACGTGTAGTCAAGTACATTCCCAGACCCTAAAAGATCTCAGTGAGGTCACATTTGAATGACTCAGTGACATCGTCCAAGTCAACTGCTCCCAACTCCCCCTGTCAGGTTCTTCACAGCCATTTCCACCCCCACTTTACACGTGAGTTACCTCCAGGCACCTGCAGTCCCCCCGTCTGTGTGACCTCAAAGTGCCATACTCTTCCCTGCCTGTCTCCGGTCCTTCTTCCACCTCAGTGGTCCCCTCCTCCAGGAAGTTCTCCTTGACCACTCAGAAGCCCTGGCTTCCCTCCATCACAGAGAGCAGACTCTGGGTCCCCCGTGGGCAGGGACTGGGGAGGCAGTTGTTACAAGGACCAGCTGGGGTCCGGCTAGTGCCCCGTGTCCCCCTACACCCCTCCCTCGCGGCCCTGGCGTTGGTTTGACGAATGCTTTGTCACCGCATTAAAGGAGGAACCCACACACAAGATTCTAAAACTGCCACGGGAGGCCATCAAAGGATGCTCACTGTCGAGTCTTAAACTTTGAGTCCTCACCCGGGCAAATGTGAACACTGCATTTCACAGCCCTCTCTGCGCTCAGCACAGCCCAACACAAACCTCAAGGTCTGCAGGCCTGTCCCCAGCCGGCCAGGTGCCCGCCCGGACACACACGGACGCCCAGAATCCCTCCCTCTGCTTGGCTGACCCTCAGGGGAACCTGTGTTCACCTGCCGCCTCGCACCCCTCCCAGGGCAGGGGGAGCCCCAGGCCTTCTCAGGGTGCCCCAGGCCAGGGTTTGAGAAAAGGGAAAGCATCCAGGGCCTCTCCCCTAACGGGCGATTTTGGAAGCTGACTACCCGCTTGATTTGTTTCTGGCCTGTTAGCTTTTGGGGTTCCATCGCGGTGCGGCAGGGCTCTACCTGTTTCCTCGGCTGGGAACCGGGTGATGCCTGCCGCCTGCCTCCCGGCTCGGGGACAGGGTGAGTCTGCAGAGTGCGGACCGGCCGAAGGGAGACCCCGATTTAGGGGAGGGAAGGGGGGGCAGCGAAAGTTTGGGCAGGTCAGCCCAGACGGACCAGCACGAAACACAGAAACACCGGGAGAAGTGGGGGGCGGGGGGCGCAGACGCCGGGGGAGGGGGTGGCTGGGAAACAGGCGGGCTCCCCCGTGGGCACGGGGCCTTACCTGGCGGCAGACCCGGCCTTCGCCTCACCTGGCTCGGCTCGCGCGCTCCCGGCCCCGCCCCGGACGTGGCTCCCGCGTGGGGCCGCCCTCTCCCCGCCCCTGGCCGGCTCCACCTCCTGTTCGCCTGGGGCGCTGAACGTCCGGGGGGGGGGCCAGCCAGGTCTCCGGGGGGCCGGGCAGGTGGCTCCGCCTTGTGGGCGGGGCGGGCGGGCGGGGCCTGCGAGCTCGGCAGCCCCTCGACCTTTGCCCCAGAGGAGCCCCAGAGGAGCCCCGGTCGGCCCTGGCGGAGCCCGCCTCCCGCCCGCACCGCGCCTGGGGCAGGCCCTCTGGGGAAGGGGTGCGATCTGCGAGGGGCAGGCCCTCTGGGGAAGGGGTGCGATCTGCGAGGGGCAGGCCCTCTGGGGAAGGGGTGCGATCTGCGAGGGGCAGGCCCTCTGGGGAAGGGGTGCGATCTGCGAGGGGCAGGCCCTCTCGGGGAAGGGGTGCGATCTGCGAGGGGCAGGCCCTCTGGGGAAGGGGTGCGATCTGCGAGGGGCAGGCCCTCTCGGGGAAGGGGTGCGATCTGCGAGGGGCAGGCCCTCTGGGGAAGGGGTGCGATCTGCGAGGGGCAGGCCCTCTGGGGAAGGGGTGCGATCTGCGAGGGGCAGGCCCTCTCGGGGAAGGGGTGCGATCTGCGAGGGGCAGGCCCTCTGGGGACGGGGTGCGATCTGCGAGGGGCAGGCCCTCTGGGGAAGGGGTGCGATCTGCGAGGGGCAGGCCCTCTGGGGAAGGGTGCGATCTTCGCGGAGGGCAGGCCCTCCTGGGGAAGGGGTGCGACTGCGAGGGCAGGCCCTCTGGGGAAGGGGTGCGATCTGCGAGGGGCAGGCCCTCTGGGGAAGGGGTGCGATCTGCGAGGGGCAGGCCCTCTCGGGGGAGGGGTGCGATCTGCGAGGGGCAGGCCCTCTCGGGGGAGGGGTGCGATCTGCGAGGGGCAGGCCCTCTCGGGGGAGGGGTGCGATCTGCGAGGGGCAGGCCTTCTCGGGGGAGGGGTGCGATCTGCGAGGGGCAGGCCCTCTCGGGGAAGGGGTGCGATCTGCGAGGACTCGAGGAAGCAGTCATTCCACACATGCGCCCCAAACGTCTTCCGGGCCAAGTGCCGACTTCCCAGGACTGGGGTGGGTCCCCACAGTTTCCACGGTGGGCCCCGAACCTCACGGTGGCTGAGGAGCAGGGAGGACCTGCTGGAGGGAGGGTGTGACCAGACCTTGGGCCCCTAAAGGTCGTTCGGGGCTGCACTTCTGCGCCTGGGCATAGTCACCGCCCATCGGGAAGGCCCAGGCCCCATACCCCGGGAGGGCCCAGGCCAGAGGATGGCGGTCCCCCAATACCCTCGCGTTCCAACTGGGCCGCTGGCGGGGGAGCTCTAGAGGGCTGGTATCAGGCCCCGCATCTGCCACCTCCTTTCTGCTGCACCTCTCAGCCTCTTCGCTGCCCCTCCCCTTCTCCCTGGTGTCTGCAGGTCCCACCCCAGGGCTGGGTCTACACCTCTTCTCATCCACACTCACCCCCAACCTCCTGCTTTCAGTATGCCTGTATCCTGATCCCCAATTATATCTCCTGACTCCAGGCTTTTGCCTCTAACTGCCCCCCAACATCTCCACGTGGAGAGCTCAGCAGGCAGCTCAAGCTCCACCGTCCCCCACCCACGGCTCCGCTCCTCAGCCCCCATCTCATTCTCTGCTGACCCCATCCAGACCCTGGAGCCATCCTAGGCTCCCCGGTTCTCTCGCATCCCAGGTGTGGTCCCGGGCAAGCCCAGCGGCTCCTCCTGCAGAAGATGCCACAGGGCCACCACTCCCCACCTGCACTAGCCCAGGTGGCTCAGGCCACCTGCACGTCTCACATGGCCCGGAGCAGAGCCTCCCAACAAGGGTCTTCCCTAAGGGTCTTCTTGCGCTGCCCTGGCCCCCTTCGATCCGAGTCACAGCTGCAGCCAGGGAGTCCGTTCAGGAACTGCTTTGCCCCGCTCAGTGTCCCGCCCTCTCCTACTCCTGCTCTTTGGGGTGGGGGTACGAGTAGCTCCACAATCCCAGGCTGCTTGCATGGAAGGTGACGTGGGTGCTGGCAGCCCTGGGGTCAGGTGTGGTGACTCTGTGGTCCCCAGTAGCCATTCATTCCATCAACAGCAGCCAAGCCAATCAGGTGTATTGACCCGGGGGAGCTGATTGCAGAGGCCGGTTGACTGGCTCAGGTTCCGGAAGTAACCGGGCCCCAGCCACTCACACAGGCGTTCATCAAGCCACAGTGAGCAGTTCAGGCCAGTCCAGCCTGTAACTTATTGCTGGACTTTGTCTGGAAGGCTGGGAAAGAGGTTCTGTTCTATTTCTCCCCCAGACTTGATGGGGGAGCTTGACGCACTAGGGACACCAGGCAGACATCCTGTGACCACAGAGATCTAGGCTTAGGATGAGGCAGACGTGGCAAGGAACTGGGTCCTTGGTCACATTGCAGAGCCCCTGGATCAAACCCACCCTGAGGCTTGATCTGCCACTGGACTTTCCCATTAAACGTGCCAATAAGTGATCTTGTTTCATCTTGTTTGAACTTTCTATTTCTTACAAAGTATCACATGATAAAACATCCTTATATCTTTTAAGCAAAGTGCTACATGTTACTCTCCTGATAGCACTAACAGAAAAAAACTCCATGGAAGGCTTCTAATTGGCTAATCCTGAGACACATGACCATTCCAGGGACTAGAAGGAAGTCGGACAGACCAAAACTTGTATCTTCCCCAAAGTTAAGACAGTCAGCTTCACACCAGTTTCGCCAACAATAACCGTGAAGTAAGTGAACACGGGTTAGTATACTGGGGACCCATGCCTGGCACTAAGCATCAGTTGTTACGGTTCCCGGAAGGTCAGAGCCAGGGGGCTGTTTGTCGGCTTGCTGCCTGGCACACAGTAGGCGCGGTCCCATCCAGCGGAAGGAATGAATGACCTCGCCGCATCTGCCACCCCCGCACAGCTGCCTTTCCCCAGCAGACTCTTCAGCTCACACACCACACTTGCACGTAGTGTTTAGTACTTTCTTGTTCCCAAAGGACCTGGGCTGCTGAGAAAGCCAAGGACACTGTGGTGCTCACTTTGAACATAAAAGTATAAATCTGAGCCCCTGGATGGATCGGGAACGGGGCCTCTTTCTAGGTCAAAAGTCTTCCCAGAAGCTCTCTTGATGGGTTGGCTTCACTAGCTTTGTGCTGGGTTCTCTTTTCCATTTGTGGAAAGTAAACATTTTTTTTTCTTTTAAATCATCAATGTAAGATTGGTCTCTTCAAGAAAGAAGGACAATTGGCAGGTTTTCTGTTTCAAAAAGCACTTTGGATCGAAGCAAGAGAAAACACCCCCCAAGTGGTCCCCGGCCGGCGGCGTAATTTCATGGTATTACCAGGCGTGGGGGGGGGGGTGCCACTCTCCTCGCTTTTGTGTTTTGTGCAAAGCTCATACAAATTCCACAGCCACAGCTCAGTGATGGTAAAATACACACAATAAAGCAATAATACACAATAATTGTAGGCAAACGAACGCAGGTGCGTCCCCCATTCATAATAAAAGGGAAAAGGAACTGAAAGACCCGGCAGGCTCCCTCCAGGTTCTTTCTTCGGCTCCCTCCCCAGCACGTGTAATCAGCAACCCACCAGTTCGTCATTCCCCTTTGTTGCTGCAACAATAACTCCTTGCATTTCAAATGCTTTGCGGTGGAAGAAGAAGAATGTGCCCGGCAGAGGAATGACAACTGAGTGTGCTATTCCCAGCTTTATTAAATTTGCTCTCGCAAATGTTTATGAAGTCGGAGAGCAGGTTCTCCCCAAGCAGCAAATTCCACATTAATAAGCACTGGGGGATGGAGTGCTGGGAGGAAGGAGGAAATGCAGGTCCCTGGCCCCAGGCCTTGGGCTTCTCATTTGTTTTCTCCCAAATGGACTCTCCCTGAAGGCTGCTGGAGCCGACTTTGTCTGCTTCCAACCAGGTTAAAACCACAGAACCAAAACTTCCCGGCTCAGTGTGGGTGTGACAGCTGGTGTGACCCAAAGATGGCCAGGAGGCCACGTTCCAACCCTCCCCAGGGGCTAGGAGCTGAGGCCTCTCCGGGTCAGGGGCTTGCTTTGCTGCTGCAGCCAGGAGCACCCCCAGCGGGGTTCCCTGTCGTGGGCCCACCAGCGTTTAGACCCAATGCGTCTGGCTGTTCGTACCGACCGCAAACCGAGTCCAACCCCGTGCCTACTCCCCGAGGCTTTGGACCTAATGCTTGGAGCCATTTGGATTTGCAACTGAGCAGGCCACATCCCTGATGCCTATTTGGCATCCGGGTGGGACACGGGTCCTGGCCCCCCACCCCTACACCTTTAAAAAAAAATCTTATTCGCCCTGATCTGTTTGGCTCAGTGGTTAGAGCATCAGCCTGCGGTCTGGAGAGACCTGGGTTCGGTTCCCGCTAAGGGCACGTACCTCGGTTGCAGTTTGTCCCCGGCCCTGATTGGGTCATGTGGGTGGCGACCACTCGGTGTGTCCCTTTCACGTCGATGTTTTTCTCTCTCTGTGTCTCTCTCTCTCCCTCCCACTCTATCTGAACAAAATATTTAAAAAAAAAAAAAGTTCTCAGGTGAGGATAAAAAAAATCTTATTCATTGATTTTTTTTTGAGAAAAATAATAATCTGTTGCTCCATTTATTTGTGCATTTATTGGTTGATTCTTCTCTGTGCCCTGACCGAAGGTGGAATCTGCAACCTCGGTGCAGTGGGATGATGATCTAACCAATGAGCTACCTGGTCAGGGCCCTGGCCCCTTGCACATTTCAAATGCCCGCACTAGTCTCTCTGCCCAAGGTAGTCAGACAACAAGTTTACTTGGCCTGCTTTGCAACCAAGGCCCAGACAGTGGTCGCACCATTGTGACAAAGACCCTAAAGGGGGTGGTGGGACTTTGCCCTGGAACGTATTACACTGGAGAGGGCAGCTGGGTGATGTTCAGTTTGGGCGCTGGCGTGGCAGGTGCAGTGTGGAGATGTGGAGGCTGCAGTGGCTACACGGTTAAGTACCTGGGATGTGGTTGGTATTGGTGCTGGTGGCAATTGTGGGTTTGCTCTAGCGCAGTGGGACTGTGAAGTAGGAGGAGCATCCCTGAGTGGGGAAGCATCCCTGTGTGATGGAGCATCCCTGTGAGGTGGGAGAATCCCTGTGAGTGGGAGCATCTCTGTGAGTGGAGCATCCCTGTGTGATGGAGCATCCCTGTGAGGTGGGAGAATCCCTGTGAGTGGGAGCATCTCTGTGAGTGGAGCATCCCTGTGTGATGGAGCATCCCTGTGAGTGGGAGCATCCCTGTGAGGTGGGAGAATCCCTGTGAGGTGGGAGCATCCCTGTGAGTGGGAGCATCCCTGTGAGGTGGGAGAATCCCTGTGAGGTGGGAGCATCCCTGTGAGTGGGAGCATCTCTGTGAGTGGGAGCATCCCTGTGTGATGGAGCATCCCTGTGAGTGGGAGCATCCCTGAGTGGTGAAGCATCCCCGTGTGATGGAGCATCCCTGTGAGGTGGGAGAATCCCTGTGAGTGGGAGCATCTCTGTGAGTGGAGCATCCCTGTGAGTGGGAGCATCTCTGTGAGTGGAGCATCCCTGTGTGATGGAGCATCCCTGTGAGTGGGAGCATCCCTGAGTGGTGAAGCATCCCCGTGTGATGGAGCATCCCTGTGAGGTGGGAGAATCCCTGTGAGTGGGAGCATCTCTGTGAGTGGAGCATCCCTGTGAGTGGGAGCATCTCTGTGAGTGGAGCATCCCTGTGTGATGGAGCATCCCTGTGAGTGGGAGCATCTCTGTGAGTGGAGCATCCCTGTGTGATGGAGCATCCCTGTGAGTGGGAGCATCCCTGAGTGGTGAAGCATCCCCGTGTGATGGAGCATCCCTGTGAGGTGGGAGAATCCCTGTGAGTGGGAGCATCTCTGTGAGTGGAGCATCCCTGTGAGTGGGAGCATCTCTGTGAGTGGAGCATCCCTGTTTTCCCATCAGGCCTGTCCTGTGGGGTGGGCAAACCTCAAGCTTGGCTCTCCCACGCCCTGACAACTCCAGGAGCTCCCAGCACCCTTTGATAAACTCCTTCACTGTGTGATCAGCCAGTCGGCTTCCGTGGCTTGCAAATGAGAGCCCTTCCTGATCCCTCATCCCTCTTCCTTCTTAATCCTCACCCAAGGATATGTTTTTGTTAATTTTTAGAGAAGGGGAGAGAGAGAGAGAAACATCGATCGCCCCCCGTATGCTCCCAACAAGGGATTGAACCTGCAACCTAGGTATGTGCCCTGATCAGGAATGGAACCCACAATCTTTCGGTGTACGGGACAACACCCCAATCAACTGAGCCACCCGGCCAGGGCCCACATCCTTCTTTGTTGTGCTACCCTGTCCTTCCTTCCTTTCCAACCGCAGACTGACATCAGTCCCAATAGTGAAGGGAGAAACGTCAGCCTGAGTCCTTGTGATGAAGTCGCGGGTCCTCTCTCCTGACAGCGCACAGCCTGGCAGAGCGGTCTGAGCCCTCTGCAAACACACCAGGCAGGTCGGAACCCATGAAGTGCTTGTCCGCCCGACACACGTCCTCTGTGCAGAGCTCCTTAGCCAGAGACGCCTGTTACTCAGGAGTTTTCGGTCACTGATGCGTGTGTGTTCATACAGGGCAACAGACAAGCAGAGAAACACCGCCAGCTACGAGTTGTTTATCTGGAAAGATCCTTGCTACAGATGGAGAAACTGAGGATGGGATACTTGTCCAACATCACAGCAGTGAGTGACCAGTTAGGATGAGAACCTGGGGTCCTGGCTCTGCCCGCGAGGGGTATGCTCTACACACAAACATGTAAAATGTGATATCCCAGTATCAGCCTTGAACCACTCACAGACCATCCTCTAGAGCAGGGTTCTCAGCCTTCCTAGGCCGCGCCCCTTTAATCCAGCTCCTGGAGACGGACAGAGGAGCGGTGTCTCGGTTCCTAAGACCATCGGAAATGTGTTTTGTCTTAGGTGACCCCTTTAAAAAGGCTGTTCGACCCCAAAGGGGACGAGACCCACAGGTTGAGAACCGGTGCTCTAGAGTATTTGGGAGAATGTCTTAGTCAGGTCAAGCCAGGTTATGCTGCAGTAACAAACATCCCCCAGTCTCAGGCTTGCACCCACGTAGGTCTCCTCACTCACGGCATGTCTGCAGCCCCTCACTCCCCGCCGGCTGCAGCAGTCCCATCTGGAACACACCTGTCACCACGCAGAGGGACAGAGAGCTCTGGAGGGCCTCCGCCAGGCAATGAAGTGCTTCAGCTCCAAAGGGCCCAAAGTCCCTGCTGCTCAGAACTCACTACCCAGGGCTGGTCACAGGGCCCCACCGGCCACAGAGGGTCCGGGAAATGCAGGCCCTCCATGTGGTCAGGAGGCAAGGAGCCGAGCATCCTGACCTTGGGGGCTTACCTAGGGTCTGTTCCACTGAGTCCCTGGCTGATGTCCTCCGCCCAGCGGCCTCCCCGCATCTCCCAGAATCCCTGAGGCTGCCCACTCCACCACTGGACACTCCCGGAGCTCAGGACCACAGTCGCCCTGCCGGGGTGCTGGGAGCAGCCCTCCACTCAGTCCTCAGCAGAGGGCCCACACCCCCCGTGGGAAGGGACGCAGAGCGGAATCTGGCTCCTCTGGGGCCGCCGTGTACGGACGCGCCCTCCTGGGACTGGCTCGTTTCGCTGAGCACTGTCTGCCAGGCTCACCCGTGTCAGTTCCTTCCTTTTGTAGGCTGGATCACGTTCCACTGTACGGACAGACCTCACGCCCAGGGACAGGTGGGTGGCTTCCACCTCTGGTTCTGCACGGAGAGGCTGTGAACACGGTGGTCGTCTCTTCCATCGTCTTCAGGTCTTTTCAGTTATAGGTCAAACGGAAAATCGCAAATGACTCAAAACTTTAGAGGGTGCCCCTTGGCACACCCTCATTTCTAGCCTTTCTCCCTGGGTCTTCCCTTCCTTCCCAGGCTCCCTCTGCTGCCGGCAGCTCCCCACTGTGGGGGACCCTCTCCCCTCCAGCACACGCCCCCCACCAGTGATCCCTGGGCCAGTCTACCCAGGGGCAGCCCTCGAAAGCCGCCTTCTAGAGGTCACCCCCGGGCCCAAGGGCATTTTGGGGTACACATACACCCCAAAACAATCGGTAATGCTCAGAGAAGGTGCAGTCAAGGGTGCTAGGAAGGCTCGTGTTTTCCGAAGTGCCTGTCCCACAGTGTGGGCGCGACTCCAGGGGCCCGGCTGGGCTCCTGCCTCCACGGTGAACCTCCTCTGGCTTCCGGAACTGGCCTGGGGGTCTCGCTGCCCAAGGAATGGGCCCACTACCCGCCAGTGCTGTGGAGTGACCCGTGTCCCCCCGATTCCTATGTTGAAGCCCTCACCGCAGTGTGGGTGTATCTGGAGATGGGGACCCTAAGGTTAAGCGGGGTCCTGAGGGTGCACGTACAGGTCAAGCGTCCTGGCGAGAGCTCTCACCGCCGCGAGGTCGCGAGAAGAGGGCCGTCTGTGAGCCAGGGGAGGTTCTCCCCAGAACCAGGCGGTGTAGTCACCCTGACCTCGGGCCCAGCACCCCGACCGTGGGAAACCAGCTTCTCTCGCTCAAGCCCCCCAGCTGTGTGGTTCGGCCCCGAGCAGACTGACCCAGGCAGAATGCAGGCAGAGACTCAGGTGACCGGCATGGCCAGGTGGCACTCAGAGGGCTCTGGGCAGATGGGAGGGGCAAGAGGGCCCTGACCCTCCTGCCTGGGAACCACAGGCGTGGGGCCGGGGCACGCGTACATGCACATGTACGAGGACGTGTGTGTGCCTGAGAGGTACGACTGAAGTTGGGTCTTGGCAAATGCCCCGTGCCACCTGGGGCGAGCCAGGGAGCCTCCCCATGTGGAGGGCCCGGAGCTGGAGGCCACACGGCTGCAGGGGTGGAGAGCAGCCCCCACCCTCACCACGTGTGTCTCCAGCAGGGCTGCGCCCGGGCATTAGGTCCCGTCCGCATTCCAGGTTCCTGTGCTCTGCTGTGAGGGGCAAAGTAACTTGTCCAGGGCCAGTGACCTGCACCAGCCTCTACCCCTCAGGGTCTTTGGGTTCCCCGGGTCCTCCCTCCGGGGGGCCTCTGTACCCCTCAGGATGGGACAGGGGACTGGAGAGCAAGAACCTGCCCCTCCAGCGGTGGGGGGAGGTCTCGGAGGGGCCTGGCATGACAGGCTCGGGAGCAGGGCTGACCACCTTTATTCACGCTCCTCCTGCCCACGGCCCCGGCTGAGGGAGGGCAGGTGGCTCCAGGGCCCGGGACAGTCACCCCCAGGTGGTGCTGCGGGACTGGGAGGTGGCAGGTGGGTCTGAGGGTCATCCTGGGGCCTGGCCGAGCCGCCAGATTCACAGTCTCCGTGGGTGTGGGTGTGGCGGGCTGGGGGTGGCACGGTGATGCCCGTGGGCTGACCATGCACCGGGTGACCTGCAGGAGGCAGCGAAGCCAGGTGCGGACCCCAGAACCCAGTGCTGCTGGGCCCAGGCGGGGGTGGTTTTTCCAACAAAGAGGGTGATGCCCAAGAGGCCGGGGCTGACCGGGGCAGGAAGGGACAGAGTAAAAATCTTGCACGCACACACACCCACGCGAGGCACACACCCAGGCTCCGTGAAAACACGAGGCCTCACACGAGGCTCTGCCGGCCCCTGGCCCCCTCAAACTTCGAGGCGCCAGAGCCACTGCGCCGGCCAAAGTCAATGAAGATGCCTTCGGAGTCCGAGTCCACGGATTCCAGGGCCTGGTCCACCAGGTGCTCGGGGCTGGAGGAGGGCGGGGAGCTGCAGGCCGGGCCGGGCTCGGGGCGCTGCGCGGGAGGGTAGAGTCTGCTGGGGCAGGGCCCCGACTGGGGGTCTGGGGAGGGTGTGAAGTCCCCCGTGGGGCCCTGGCCGGGCACGTCAGTGAGGCCCTGGGAGTCGGGGCAGGAGGTCATCTCGGAGACGGAGTGCCTGCGGATGCCCGTGCCCCCGCCCGCCGTGCCCTCCGCCTCGTGCTCCGCCACGGGGTTCAGCAGCGGAGTGTTGTAGCTCTTGGAGCGCACCACGGGGTTCTTGGCCAGGATGTCCCCTGAGCGGGAGCGGCGCAGGAAGTGCTTCTCTGCAGAGAGACAGACAGGTGTCAGGCACCAGAGACCAGGGGACGCAGAGGGGGTGGCCATGGGCAAACCTAGGCACCTGGGTGTTCCAGGCCCTTCCTCCTGCCTGATGCAGCTCCTCCCGTGAGGACCAGCTGGGCACCTGGCTCTGTGTGACCGTCAGCTACAGGAGAGGCCCCACGGTGCAGATCCGCCCGGACCCAGGCTGGGTAGGGGCGGGTTTCCACTCCCACTCAGGACCCTGCAGTTCCACACAGTGCCGCCAGGTGGCAGGGCTGAGCGTGGTGAGCGGCTCGGGGACCTCCTCTGGCCCAGAGGTGAAGCTCCCTCCTCACCCTGCGGGTCCTGTCAGGAGCCACAGGAAACCTGGGTCTACAGTTCTCCTCCAGCTGCCGGGCCCCACCTGAGCTGAGACCCGACTGGCAGGCGGGTTTTACCCCAGCAGGTGGGGGGGCACCCTGGATGAGGAAGACAGGGCCAGGATGTTCCTCCTCCACCACCTCCCAGGCCTGGCTTCTCCTGGCCCTGCAGCTCGGCGGTCCCCCAGTGTGGTCCCCCAGTGTGGACTTTCCTGAGCTCCTCGCCCACAGCCCTCACGCCACCTTGGGGTTTATCTGGGGGCTGTGCCCTCTTCAGTCTGTCTGCCCGACAAGGGTGGGGCTCAGTCTCCACTGAACCCCCAGGGCCAGGAACACAGCAGGTGCTCGGCTCCCAGGGCTGAGTGAACCCACGGCCATCTGTCTAAGGAGCAATGGGCTGGCTTCTGTGGACACGTCAGGCGGCCCCCGGACACCGGTGCGCCCACCCCCGGCCCGGCCCTCCCGTGATGCCCCAAACGAGTCGGGATTTCTGGGGCTCTGGCATGTGCTGTATCCCCTGCCTGGCCAACCCCTGCCCTCAGGACTGAGCACAATGTGCCCTCGGGGACAGAGGACGCTGCTGGGGTCATCGCATAAACATTATGGTGTCTGCCCACGGGGTCCCCCTCAGCCCTGGAAGGAGGAACCCCAGGTGACCCATCTCTGTGTGACCAGGACCTAGCACACAGCCTGGGCCCTGGGCAGAGGTGGACGGCCCAGTGGTCACCCGCTCCCGCCCACGGCCCAGGTGACCCCTACCTAGGATGCAGGAGTGAGTGAAAGAGCCCTCGCTGGAGTAGAGGCCATAGGTGCCCAGGTAGGGCGACACCACTTTCTGGATCAGCGTCTCCAGGCGCAGGTAGTCCTTGGTCACGCCCCGGGACTCATGCACACCCTGCGAGGGAGACGGGGGGTCACCACACAGCACGCTGTTTCCCTCCTCGGCGGGCTCAGCTCACAGCTACCATGACGGCCCTGGCCCTCCTCCTGTCCCCACGGGACGCTGGCCCTGAGCACAGTGCCTACCAAGACTTCCCAGCCTCTCCTGAGCAGGGGCTGCTAGTGTCCTGCTCTGACACCCCCTGCAGCTGTCCCCAGCAGCTGTGGTCTGAGACCACGGTGACCTGTGGAAAGGCCCTGTGGACGAGGCTGGGCAGCCAGCAATCTGCCCCTCGGGAGAGTCTCTGTGCACCGGCTTCCAAGAAGCTTGGAAGTCCCGCAGGGCCCAGCCCATTCACCGAGGCCCCGCCCCGGCCCCACCCTACGGAGAGGCAGGCAGGAGAGGCTGCCCCTGGGCCAGGCCTGGGTCCACATCCAAGCTGGGCAGCCAAAGCCCATCCATCGGGCAGCTGCTTCCAGACTTCTCACCCAGCTTCTCCCTGGCATCTCCCCTTGTCCAGAGCTTTGCAGGGACCTCCGCCTCCTCTGGTTTTGCCACAGCCAAAGCCCAAGGAATGAGGCTGCCCCGGGACAGCCTTAGTCTAGCTGATGGGGGGCAAGCTCTGTGTCCCCAGAACCCCCTGCAGAGGGCCGGCACGCAGCAGGCGCTTAGTGAGTTGCTTGATGAATAAATGGCAGACGAATGAAGGGAAGAAGAATGAATGAATGGATGACAGCACTCCTCAGGGGCTGCCAGCGGTAAGGGACAAGATACACTCGCGGTAACGTTCAATGACAGTTCAAGACAGCAGAGAACCCCGCTCGATGCTGCTCAGGGAGCCCACTTCCCCCATACACACGCAGACTAAGAGGAAGGGGGGAGAAAGCTGTGCCGTGCTAACACCAGCCAGAAGGCAGGAGGAGCTGTGCTGACTTCAGACAGGACAGGCTCCAGACCAACGACGTACCCGGGACACAGAAGGTCATTACATAATGACAAAGGGGTCGATGCTCCAAGGCCCATAACAATCCTTCAGATACACGAGCCGAACAGAGCGCGAACTACAGGAAGCAGAGTTAAGAGCTTCAAGGAGAAACACAAACCTACTCTCTCAGCTGAAGACTCAACGCCCCTCTCAGAAGCTCAGATCCCGCCGGCGGATCACAGGGGCACAGCCGAGCTCAACGCCACCGCCAACCCACCGGACGTAACGCATCGCTAGCTAGCTCCCCCAAGAACAAAGAATCAGATTCTTCTCAAGCCCACATGGGACATTCGCCAAAACAGACCCCATTCTGGGCCACAAAACACATCTTAGGAAATAAAGAAACAAAAACAAAGCACACAATGTCTCAGGCTACAGTGAGATTTAACCAGGAATCAATACCAGAAAGATAACTGGAAAAATACCCAAACATGGAGTTTAAATAACTCACTTCTAAATAACATATACGTCCAAGAAGAAGTCTCAAAAAACATTTTAAAAGATTTTGAACTAAATGAAAATATAACTTATCCAAACTTATAAAATGCATCAAAAGCGGTACTTAGAGGGAAGTTTATAGTCTTGAATGGGTATACTAGAAAACTCAAAGATCTAAACCAATAATCTAAGCTTCCACCTTAGGAAACTACACAAAGAAGACAAAATTAAGTCTGGAGTAAACAGAATTTAAAACATAAGACAGCAGAAATCAATGAAATTGGAAACAGGGATCAACAGAAAAAAGCAACAAAATCAAAGCTGGTTTTTTTTTTTTTTAATCCTCATCTGAGAGCACCTTTTGCATTTATCTTCAGACAGAGAGGAAGGGAGAGGGAGGAAAAGAGAGAGAGAAACATCAACGTCAGAGAGACACACTGGGTGGCTGCCATCCACACGACCCCAACCGGGGCCGGCAACCGAGGTACGAGCTTAGCGGGAACCAAACCCAAGTCTCTCCGGACCACATGCTGAAGCTCTAACCGCTGAGCCAAACCGGCCAGGGCCAAAAGCTGGTTCTTTGATAAGATCAGTAAAATCGATAAACCCCTAGCCAGGCTAATTAAGAAAAAAGACAAAGATGTAAACGACTACTATCAGAAGAAAAAGAAAAGACGTTACTAAAGACCACGTGGACCCAGGTGTGTTTGAACAAGGAGGGAGTGGGATTCACGGGGGGCCCCATACATCCTCCAGACGAACATAAAAGACCCCAGATTCCCCGGACCTGTCTCTGCACCCAGTTAGTGACGTAAATGAGGGTAACACTGCTGAGCTGTGCTGGGCTTTTCATAAACTTTGTCATTTCATTTCCAGAACTTGGACGCAGTCTGGTCTCTGCTCCCCATTGCGGAGAGGAAGCGGGGGGCCAGGGGCTGCGTTATTTGTGGGCACTCAGATGCATGGCTGTTCCCTGAACTTTGGGACCCTGGGAGAAGGCACTGCAGCTCTGCAGGGGAAGCGGGGGCACATGGTAGGTCCTCAGCCATGACTTCAGACCCATCTGGGACTTGTAAACAGGGGAACGGGTTCACTGGGGAGCTGGGACAAGATCCTTCACAGTGCGGGCCAAGGGGGGGCAACGGCGAAAGACCGTGGTTTGGGGGCGTAACCAGAAGGAAGATAGTCTGGGTGGCAAAGGGGCCACGTCCAGAAGGCTGTGGGGCACAGCGGCCCCCAGGGGACAGCACCACCCCAGCCTGGCCACCCACAAGGATGGGGCTCATGGATCAAGGTGTGACCTTCTTCCTTGGCTCTACCTCCCAGCCGTGTGGCGCCTGCTCCCAGGAGCATCTTGAGGGCGTGACATTTGACCTCTCTCCTATCCATGAACCCGCCCTGCCAGGCAGGAGAGGCAAAGACCCTCAGGGCTCCCGACCTCAGCCGGCTCCAGGTTTGACCCAAAGCCTTGAAGTCCCACGAGGGAGGCAGGCTTGGCCCCCGGAGCTGCCAGGACCTCAGTTCACAGCAGTGCGGCCCCTGAACCTTCAGCCTCCACACCCACCAGCTGCCCTTGCTCTGGGGTCTTCACAGGCCGCCTGGGCCCAGGACCACCTCATGGATCCCAGTTCCGTGGGATTTCCACATGCATGGGGGGCTCAGAACCATGAACAGGCTGCAGCTGGGCAGACTCGGGGGCGGGTGCTGGGCTCCTGGTGGGGACGCCATCTCCCTGCGTGGATGGCGGGG
Organism: Molossus molossus; assembly: GCF_014108415.1. Taxonomy (NCBI): domain Eukaryota; kingdom Metazoa; phylum Chordata; class Mammalia; order Chiroptera; family Molossidae; genus Molossus; species Molossus molossus. Next base: position 4,022,785 of record NW_023425362.1, read on the forward strand.
TGGCTGGCGGTGCCCACCCGGCCCTGTGACAGTGAGACAGGCCAGCAAACTGTGCTGTGCTGCCACAGGGCTCTGGGTGCGGCAGAAGGGCTGCTGGGTGTGTGGCTGCCGACAGCTCGCAGTGTCCCCTCACCAGAGCTGCTGGTTCAGATGAAAGCCATCCCCCTCAGAGAGGCGGCCCACAACCCCAGGGACTGACTGATGAGGGGTGCAAAGGCCCCCCTTCCCCGGGACGATTCTGATCCTGGTCACACTCCTGGGCTCCCAGGGGACAGGCTGAGGCCAGCCCCCTCCTGCTTCCCTCTCCCTCTCAGGCTCCTCCCGACAGCGTTCCGCGGCTGACTCCCGCACCCCGACCCCGGCCTCAGGCGCCGCCTCTGGGAGCCCGGCCTGCGCCCACCTGTAGCACCAGCAGCATCTGCACGATGGCGGGAGGCACGCGGGCGTGGGCGCGGGCCAGCGCGTCCTCCAGCTTCACGCTCAGGGTGATGGTGTTGCGGAAGTGCAGCAGGGCCAGCTGCCGCACCGACGGCTCCTTGCCCTGCGGACAAGCCCCGCCCACCGGTCAGAGACCCGCCCTGCCTCCGCCCCCTCCGGTCCTGGGGCCAGACACAGGGGAGGACCCGCCACCCCGCGCCAGGAAGGGTGCTGGTCACACACAGAGCCCCTACTAGGCGCTGGGCCTACTACGTGCTGCGCAGGCTTCCTAGGGCCTTAGGAAGGGGCAGACCTGTTTCCATCTGTGGGCGGGAACCAGTTTGAGTGGCACAGACAGCGAAATGGGGGAGGGGCAGAGGGCGTGCCCGGGGCAGGGAGGGGAGGGGAGGGGGCGTGCCCGGGGCAGGGAGGGGAGGGGGCGTGCCCGGGGCAGGGAGGGGAGGGGGCTGCCCCCCAGGCTGAGGTCTGGAGTGAGGCGGCTCACCTGCACCGGGTAGAAAATGGCCTGCAGTGTGGGCAGCACGTCGCTGAAGAAGAAGTCCCACGTCTCGGCCAGCGAGTCCAGCAGCTTCTGTCCTGTGGGCACAGGGAGCCGTCACCGCCTGTGCCGAATGGGCTCGGCAGACACTTCGTGCCCTCCCAGGCCAGAGGTCATCCCTCCGTCCACGGGAGGGTGCAGCAGCTCAGGCGGGGTTCCGGGGTCAGGAAGCGCCGAGGCAGGCCCCCGAGGTCAAGGGCACAGAGCACGTCCGTGCCTCGGCTTCCCCAGTAGTAACATGGGCAGTAACAACAGGCCCCCCCCCCAGAGCCGGAGGGGTGACATGAGCTAGGGCAGAACAAATGCCGGCGGGTGCCTCATCCGACCCTCCTGACCGCCCCACCAGGGACGTGAATCCATCCACCCATCCGTCCACCCTTCTCTCCCTCCACTCACCCGCCAGTCTGCACATCCCACAGATGTTTACATCCTACACGGCACCAGGCCTGACACCCCCAGCTGAGCCCCAACAGTCCCAGGCCCATCACATGACAAAGAAGCAGGACACTGGACAGCAAGTATGAGGACAGGACAAGGGGTGACCTCACTGGACAAGTGAAGAGACCAAGCCTCCGAGAGGTTCAGTCTCTTTCTCAAGGGCCTGGGTCCCTGCCAGCCCAGGCTGCCTGAGGAGGGATCTGTGGAGCCAGGGAGACCATGTCCAACTGTAGCAACATGCCCCTGGTAGAAGAGAGGAGGAGAGGAGGAGAGGAGAAGGCAGGGAGGGCTTCTTGGAGGAGGTGCTATCCAAGATGATTCAGGATGGCTTGCCGGACTGACTGACACCCTGGGTGTGTGAACCACAAAAGCAGATGTGTGGAAAGTAGGCAGTTGGACAGGCTCTGCAGGCATTTCTGCCAGCCCTGGGAAGGTGCAGTGCCACCCTCAGGGTGGACAGTCCCTGGGGGATGGGAGAGCCGAGGTGTCCCCAGGCTGGCTCCGGGATCCCCCAGGAAATGCAGAGTGCTGACCCCTCAGCCTTTCCACTGGAAAGAGCAGAGTTAGGATGAAGAGCCACTGGGGCCAGGAGGAGCCGACCCCCACCTGGAAGCCAGACTAGTCATCAGCAGGGGCGTGGTGGGCGTCTCCGGGTGAGGAGGGGCCAGTGCCCCTGGCTGGCAGGTCTCCCAGACTGCACTGCTTCTGCCTGGCTGCTGGAGGTTTCCATGGGAACGAGAGCCAGACAAGAGCCTTGGCCTCTCCTCTCACTTTCCTTGGGCTCTGGGCCCCACTCCCTCCGCCCGTAAAGTCTTGGGGCTGTTTAGGTGCTGGGGCTCTGGGAGGGGAGCCTGGTGGGGGCCGCCCGGGAGGCCCAGCCCAGCCGCGAGGGGGGTCCCGCCTCTGTGTCTGCTGGCATGAGGCTCCCGGCCTCCCCGGGGGCCCACACCTGGGTCTGTGGTGGGACGGGGTGCTTGCAGCCCCAGAGGCTCTACCAGAACACAGAGGTCCCTTCAGGTCCCGCCATCGCCGGCAAGAAGAAAGACAGCTCAGTCCCCAGGCCGGCTGTGGGGTGGCCCTGGGCGCAGGCCAGGCCAGTGTCCGCTGAGCTCGGGCCACTGGCCGGCCCCCGGTTGGAACCGCAGCAGAAAGCAGATGATGTAAAACACGGAGTCCAGGCCCGGCCAGAGCCGCACGCCGGCCGAGGCCGGGAGCAGTCTCACTAGCTGGCCAGGCTTTCCGTTGGGGATGTGGTTTGGGGGCGCTGGGGTTGTCGGGGGTGACAGTAGGCTGCAGTAGTCCAAGCCTTGCTGTGGGGCACCAGGGGAGCCCCGCACCCGAGCCTCAGTGCAGTTCCCTGTGAAATGGGCGCAGGCACCATCCCGCGTGCACGGGGCTAAGAGAAGACGCTGGCTGTTGTCACGACGACCAGGTGAGCTCTGTCCCTGCTGACGTCAGCAGGACCCAGGCAGCGTGGCGGCCGAGCTGGTTCTGCCCCGGGTGGGTCCGTCTTCCTTCACCGTCTTCCTTTCCTGAGTGCTGAGGGCCAATGTGAGGGCCTGGAGACCAGAACCAGTGGGCGTCGGCTCGGCCTCCGCCCGTCTCAGGAACGCTCGGGTGACCACGGGCCTGGCTGCTGAGGGGGTCGGCAGCTGCAGCTGCAGTCCACCTGTATCAGCCATCACGCTGAGACCAACCTACACGTCGGACGGGTCCCGGGGAGGAGCCTCCACCTCTGGGCTGGTCTCCAGGCAGGCTGGCGAGAGGGGCAGGCGGCGAGGGCCTGGGGCTGCCCCCTGGCCCGCAGAGGCACGGGCGAGGGCAGGCGGGCACAGGCGGGCACAGGCGCAGTCTCCAGAGCGAGCTCTTCCTGCGGCCCAGCCTGGGTGGGAGGTGAGGAGGCCCTTGAGGCTGTCCTTGGGGTGGGGGTCGGTGATCATTCCCAGGGCTGGAGGAGGCCAGACGTCGTCCTTACCTGACCCCACTCTGAGGCTCTGCGCAAAGGCCACCGCCTCCTTGCAGCCCTCCCTGACTGCCAATGTGAAAATAATCCGTTCTTCCCAGGGCTCCCTTCGCCCTGACATTTGGCACACTGGACTTGCACTGTCTGGCCCTTGGATGTGAGGCCCTGCTAGGGCAGGGTCTGGGTCTCCTCCATTTCCAGGTCCCCCAGGCCATCGGGGCCTGACCACCCCGCAGTGCTCAGACAGGGAAATGTGTCTGTGGCTGGACGGGAACCGGACACCAGGCCCTCTGGCCTCCAGCCTGGGGCTCCGGTCCGTCCCTGAGGCCTGGGGTCTGGACCGGGCTGGCACTCCCTGCTGGGTGGCCTGGCGGGCTCGGCACTGTGGGCAGGAGTCCACCGAGCCGCACAAAGCTCCCCTTCTCCGCCGATCCCAGCTCCCCTGGGCTGCAGCTGGTGGGAGGCGCAGACACCGCCGGAATGTGCCGAGTCAGGAGAGGGGCGTGGGAGGGCGTCTCCCCCAGGTGCTGCGTCCGCGCTGGCCCGTCCTGCAGGTTTAGGTGTTGCCTCCTCCAGGAAGCTGGCCCAGGACTCCTGGGGGCTGTCCCCCCGCCCCCACCTCTGGGGTTCTCATGGTCCTTCTCAGGCTCCTGCCTCAGCCACGTCCACGGATACGCACAGAAGGGGCGTGGGAGGAGCGGGACACGCAGCCCCGAGCTCACCCAGAGCACACCAGGCCCCAGTGTCCTCTGCACAATGGACTCACACCCCCTTTAGGGTCAGAGTGGGGACCTGAGGAGGCATCCTGGGCGGCAGAGAAGAGCGTGGGCTCAGGAGCCAGGGTGCCATGCAGCAGCCACGTGGCCTGGGCACCACTGAACCCACCGTGACTCGGTTTTCCCGCATGTTCAGTGGCTACAACATGGTGCCTTCTTCACGAGGTTGGGGGGCAGGGTTCCAGTGAGTTAGAGTCAGGACAGAGTCTAGCAGAGTAAGCATGTGCCCGGTGCTCGGTGCATAGCAGGTGCCCAACAAGCACCCACGGAACCCGAACCCAACACAGCCTGGCACACAGCAGGCCCTTGGCAAAGGCTATCGGCTTGGGCTGGGTCCTCCAACACTCTGACCTCTCCCTAGCCTAAGGAGGCACACACTTTGGTTGTTGCCCCAGGGCCCACGGATGTCGGGAGCCCGAGGGTGCCGGGCCACGGCCCGGGCCGCTGAGGCTCAGGGCCTGCAGGAGGGAGAGACAGTGGTCGGCCAGGACCCTCCCCTACTTGCTGAGGCCTGAGCCGAGCAGAGACTGGATTGTATGGGCCACGAGAAGGGCAAAGGGTGTGTGCTCCGGAGTCAGGCTGGCCCGGGCTTGAATCCCGCTGCCTCTGCTCCTATCTGTGGGGTGGCCATGGACAAATCGCTTGTCATCACTGGACTGCTCCCCAGCTGTGCAACAGGGACAATGACCCAAAGGCCTCATGGGTGGGGTGGGCATTAAAAGAGAAAACTCCCTGCCCAGCCGGTGTGGCTCAGTGGTTGAGCGTCGACCCTGCACCAAGAGGTCGCCGGTTCGATTCCCGGTCAGGGCACATGCCCAGGTTGTGGGCCCAATCCCCAGTGGGGGGCGTGCAGGAGGTGGTCAATCGATGTTCTCTCTCATTGATGTTTCTACCTCTCTGTTCCTCTCTCTCTCAAATCAATAAAGGAAAAAAAAAGAGAGAGAGCTCCCAGCGCGCCCAGCAGAGAGGCCCCAGCAGCCCCACCCAGGCATCGGCACCTGCTCCAGCCTCAAGCCACTTCCCCGCGAGCCTCGGAGGTCGGCGGCTCTCTGGCTGCTGTGGGCAGCGGGTGCGGCAGAGGCCTTCTCCGCGACCTCTCTCGGGCCTCCTGGGCCAGGTCTCAGCCTTGCTGCCCCTGACGCATCGCTTCTGTCCCCCCCAAGCAGGAGAGCCGTGACCTCCCGCCAGGACCTGGGGCCGAGGCGAGGCCGCAGCGCGTGGCTCCCACAGGCTCCTGCTGCGCCGCCGTCCCTGCGCTACCACGATGCCCAGCGGCCACCCACCAGCAGTGCGGCCCCGCACACCGGCCCGGCCACGGGCTGCCACTCACCCTCATAGAAGCGGATCTTGTCCCTCAGGATCACCATCCCTTTGGTCAGCAGCTGGTTCTGAAAGGCACACACAGAGACGCTGTCACCGCCGCGGGGGTGCCCTGGGCTTCCCAGCGAGCAGGGCCCCCAGGAGTCCACCACCACGCAGCCGAGGCCCAGGAGGGAAGGGCTCACGGACATCCCACCTCGGCTGCCACGGAGCCTGAGCCTCAGCTCCCCCCGGGGGACACGACAATGACCCACCAGGGCCTGTGACAAGGCAGGCGGCGCCTGGAGCCTCAGCTGAGCCGACCGGCAGGCAGCCTCTGCGCCACAACACGGGGGGCCGGGGGGCCGGGCCTGCGTCAGTACCGTGGGGCGCACACCACGGGGCCCTGTGCATGCTGCCCTGGGCACTGGCTGAAGACGGATGCCACCCTGTGGGCTCGGCACCATTCACAACAGCCGAGGCATAAATGCCCCAGCCCCCACCCACAGGCAGGGGGACGCACAAACGGGGTGCACCCAGACAGTGGGGTATTTGGCTGTAAAAAGGAACGAGGCATGGAAGAACCTCAAAAATGCTGTACTCAGCGAAAGAAGCCACACACAGAAGGTCACAGTGTGTGAGTCCATCCCCTGCAATGCCCAGGCTCGGAAAATCCAGCCAGAAAGCACCTCAGCCAGGGGCTGCGGGGGAGGGGAATGGGGGCTGATGACCAACTGGGGTTTCTTTGGGGGGGGGGGGGTGACGACATGTTCTGGAATTAGACAGTGGTGAAGGTCACACAACTGTGTGAACACACGAAACACACTTGTCCACTTTGAAGGATAGCAGGTGAACCGCGCCTCCACCAGGCCACGTGACCGCGGCAGGTCCGTGTGCTCAGCAACCCAGCAGGCCGGCCGCCCCGATGGGGGCCAGGAATGCCATGCATGGCAGCGCCTGGGACAGAGGGGCCTGGGCGACACCGACACCCCGTGGACGCCGGGGGTCCCACTGACATTCCGGGAGGTGCACCAGCAGTAACAGAGCTGCCCCGAGTCTTGCCAGGCACCAGGCGCAGTGCTAAGGCTTCACCTGAACCTGATCGTGCAACCTGCACAACCGTCCGCGGTGGCTAAATGGGGAAACTGAGTCACAGCGCGGCGGAGGCCCAGGAACTAGTGTTCCATGTGGCCATGGAGAGGAAGTGACCCCCGTCCCTCTGGCCAGCTCAGGACGCAAGACCACCCACCTGCAGGTACTCCGTGAAGAAGGACCCCAGCTCTGTCTTCAGCAGCTGCCTGTGGGCCGGAGGAGACAGGAGTGAGGCGGTGGGAGCCGGAGCCCAGCAGCGGCAGCAAGGGGGCCCCAGGAGCTCCGCCGAGGGCCAGCGGGACACAGCCCCTCAGCCCGATGTGAGGGCTGGGCACGTCACTTCCCACAGAGGGAGCTGAAGGGTCCCCAGGGAAAGGGGCCAGTGCGGCCACTATCTCACAGGTTCTTGGGAAGACACCGCTCCCACCTGCCCACGTCCCAGAGCAGGCGGAGCCCTGGCACCTCCCTGGCACCTCCCTGTGGCCCGAGAAGGTGCAGCAGGAGGGTTGGGGGAAACTGAGGTCATGGCAGACCCTTGGCCACGAGCTGTCGAGTCCTCTCGCCCTGTCCCCCGTCGGCGAGTGCAGGTGTGAGCGTGGATGGGGGAGGAGGGGAGGGGGGAGGGAAGCAAGGAAGGTTCTGGAGGACCCAGCAGGCCAGCAGCGCACAAGGGCCGGAAGCGGGCTGGCTCTAGGGGAGCCCTTTCCTCCACTCACACCTCGTGAACCCAGGGCAGGGGTGAGGACGGGCCACGGCCCTGAGCTCAAGGCCGCGGCTGCTGACCGTGCCGTCTGCAGGGTGGCCTTCGGTGGGGAACACGGCCGACTGCCACGCCATCAGCCTCCAGCGCCTGCACGCAGGTGCTCACTAGTGACACTGGTCAGCAACCAGTGTGATTCCCACCGCTAACGCCTCCCTGCCGGTTCTGTAGGACTCCGCCCGGAGTGACGGCCACCTGGGAGCCCCTCTTCCCTGGCCCGAGCTCGAGGGTTCCCGGCAGAGAGGGGAGGTCGCACAGGTGACTCCAGCCGGAGCCCTGCTCGGTGGGGACCATGTTCATGCCACCGACGTGGAAACTGGGGCCCTGGGCCTGCTGACAGGCTGCCGGAAGGCTGCCCGACCTGGGCTGGGCAGAGGACTGGCTCCCTCAGCGCAGAAAGGGGGACCCACACCCCAAGGCAGCTGCGCGTGCCGGGAACAAAGGGACACCACCTAGGGGAAGGGCTTTGGGTGGAACAGCCGGGGTGTCACCGAGGGGAGACAGCCATGGGCTGGGCTAATGGGTCAGAAGGCAGAGGCCATGTCTGCCTTGTCCTGAGCCCAGAGGGCATGCTGGGTGCTGGGAGCGAGGGCTGGCAGGACCTCACACGAGCTGTGGCAGGATGGACAATCTATCTCACCCAGGAGGGGCTCCTCAGGACCACAGCAGAGCTCCTGCCCAGCCCCCAGGACACAAGATTCTCTCCAAGGAGACCAGCGGCTGTCACACTGAATGTCACACAGAGTCCGTCCCACAGACACCCAGCCTGTGGGGGACAGGACAGGCACAAGAACCCAGAGTGCACAGCAGCGTGGGCCACTAAACGTGGGGCAGGTGGCCTTCCACAGGTGCGCACAGGCAGGCACCTGGGCCTCAGTCGGTTTCACAAGGTGGGGCACGCAATGGGCACGCGATGGGCCCTTCGCTGGCGATGCCACAGAAACCAGGGCAAAGAGGTCTGGATCCTTAAGTTAGATCCTCTGCGACCCAGAGCGCCTAAGTCTCTAAGGTTTTTCTCTACCTAGAAAAACAATCGTGCAAGTGTGCACCTCAGAAGGGGGGGGGGGCGAGGGAACGGATCAAGGAGGACCAGGTGGACACGCTGGACGTCATCAAAGTCAAACTTCTGTGCATCGAAGGCCACCACCAAGGAAGTGAAGAGACAGCTCATGGCATGGGAGAAAAGATTTGCAAGTCAGTACCTGGTAAGGGTCTCGATCCAGAATATATAAAGAGCTCTTATAATTCAACAATAAGGAGACAAAGAAGCCAACTAAAAAAAATGGGCCAAGGATGTGAGCAGACATTCCCCTCGAGAGACAAAAGTGGCCAATAAGCACACGAGAAGATGCCCAGTCATGTCATCAGGGGATCTAAACCATGAGATGGCACTTCACCCCCCCAGTACTGTTAGACCCAGAGTGGAAAATGAGTACTGGTGAGGATGTGGGGAAACTGAGTCCTGGTTCAGCTAGTGAGCATGTGGAATGGTGCAGCACTGTGGAAGACAGCTGGGCAGCTCCTCACCAAGCTCCGAGAGGGCTGTGATATGACCCAGCAAATCCACTCCGGGTAGAGACCCAAGAGAAATGAAAACACATGTCCACACAAAATCCTGTACATGATGTCACACCAGGACTACTCATCACTCCCAGCAGGTGGGAACAACCCAATGTCCATCAACAGACGGATGAGAAACCAAATGGTGTGTTTTCTATTCAATGGAATATTACGTGGCCATAAAAAGGAATGAAGTACTGATGCCGGTTCCAACGTGGATGAAGCCGGCCATGAAAGGCCACGTGAGCACTGTGATTCCTTTTACACGAAGTGCCCAGAACAGGCAAATCCACAGAGACAGAGCGTTGGCAGGTGTTTGCCAGAGGCTGAGGGAGGGGGAAATGGGGAGCGACTGCTAATGGGAACAGGGTTTTTTGGGGGTAATGAAAATGTTCTGGAATTAAATAAGGTGATGGCTGCAGAAATTTGTGAATATGCTAAAACGCTGAACTGTACATTTTCTTTTCTTATTATTAAAAAAATTTTTTTTCTTTATTGATTTTATTTTATTTATTTTTCAATCCTCCCCCGAGGACATTTTTTCCATTTTTTGTTCAGACAGAGTGGGAGGGAGAGAGAGAGAGAAACATGGACGTGAAAGGGACACATCGAGTGGTTGCCACCTACACAACCCAACCAGGGCCGGGGACAAACTGCAACTGAGGTACGTGCCCCTTAGTGGGAACCGAACCTGGGTCTCTCTGGACCGCAGGCCGAAACTCTAACCGCTGAGCCAAATCGGCCAGGGCTCTTTATTGATTTTAGAGAAAAAAGAAAGGAGAGGGAGAAACAGAAACATCGATGAGAGAGAACATCAACTGGCCGCCTCCTGCATGCCCCCCACTGGGGATCAGGCCCACAACCTGGGCATGTGTCCTGACTGGGAATTGAACCCGTGACCTCTTGGTGCCTGGGTTGATGCTCAACCACTGAGCCACACCGGCCGGGCTGAACTGTTACTTTTCAAAGAGTGAATTATACCGAAAAGTAAGATATATATACATATAAAATGGGGGGGGGGGGTGATGGGCAGACGTCAGGGTCCTGTTACTAGTCACCACCCTGGCCCTGCCCACGCCTGGGCACAGCTTTCTCTCCCAACGACCTTCGAGAACCAGAGGACAATTCGGATGACGAGGCAATGGACGTCGTCAGTCACAGGCTCTTGTGGGATCAAAGCTAATCACCAATTACGGATTTAATGCGCAATTAAATCCACTTAATTTAATGTGGCCACATGATGGAGAAGAGCTGGGGGGAGGGGGCAGTCCTGAAGGACCCACACGCCCTGGGGTCAGGGGTCTAAGTCCTGACTCCATTGACTAGTCCTGTGACCTCGAGCAACGCACGATCTCTGTGCCTCAGTTTCTCTATCTGTAAAATGAAACAAGGTGCCCATTCTTCAGAGGTGCCATGAGGAGTTTAAGGCATGGCACAAGGCTGGCATAGAGCAAACTCTCAAAAGAAAGGCTGTTGTTATTACTTAACAGTGCCTGGCACTGAGTTCTGGATTGGCTACGAAGTTGCCCCAATAACCTAACTGGCCAGGAGCTCCGCAGCTCACGTCACCTGACCTCTACCTGTTTCTTAAGAAAGAATCATGGGGCTGTCGGGGGTGGGGATCCCGGGGCCCAGGGGCACATTTCTGCCTCCCCCACACCAGACACTCCTAAGGGAGACCAACTGCTCTGGACTGTCCCCGAGGGCTGACAGGGGCATGTGGTCTGGGGTCACAGTGTCCCGTCCCGCCCCCCGACTCTGTTTATGCTGCTGGTGGGGAGGTGCGGAAACTGCTGGAGGGTTGTGCTTTGCTCAGGAGTTTAGAAATATTTCCTTATGTTCTGTTGTTTAAACATCCAGCAGCTTCTTCAGCCTTGCGAGAAAACCCCTTTCCCTAAGCGGAGGCACAGCAGGGACCCGGGGCTGCTGTGGTCCTCAGATGAGCCTGAGAAAACCTGCCCAGGTCAACAAGCTCCTGCTCTCCCTCGCTGAGCCTCAGTGTATCTGCCCAGAAGGACCCTTCCAGCTGTCATGCTGGGGTGGGGAGGGCTGACCCGCCCCAATGACCCTTCTGTTCCCGCCTTGAGCGGACGAGGTCTGCACGACAGGGGTGGAACAGCACGGAGGCGGCACAAGCCTCCTGGTAGCAGCTGTGTGGCCCTGGGCAAGTCCCTCGCCCTCTCTGAGCTGTGGCCGCTCCCCTAGAACACAGCACTACCGGGCTGGCCCGGCAGAGTCCCTGGAAGCCAGTCTGTCCGGGGCTCCTTCCCAAGTGCTCATTCCTCAGCCGCTCAGGAACGAGGGGCGTGCGGCGGGCGTTAATGGCTTTTCCGGAACGACACTCCCGTCATTAGGCAGGTGGGCCCTTCCTCTCTCACAGAATAAATATCTTTCCTGATGCTCATCATCAGTGGGGAATGTGGGCGTTATTCTGAGCCACTGTCCAAGTCCCGCCCTGTGTCCCCCGCACGGATGTGCTCGGGAGGGGTGCTGAAGGCCCGCAGCCCGGGAACTGTCGTCCCCACGGCGGTCACTGCCTCCTGCAGCTGTCAGGGTGGAATCGTGGGCGAGGCTGGTGGACGGGTAGGGGGTGCCTGGCGGGGCTCCCACCCTGGCAGAGCCTCCCCTGCCTCTCACAGGCCCGGCCTGGGACCGGACGGGACAGCCACTCACCGGACGCCTTCGTTGAGGCTGAAGAGCTCCTGGTCGGGCAGCCCCTTGCGCTGGAAGACGGCGATCACCCCGTTGTGGATGCTGCAGGTGGGGAGAGAGGAGTGCTGAGTCCAGGCGCCCCCGGACCCTCCGGCCTCCCCCGGACCTCCCCTCGGCCCCTCTCCGCCGCAGCCTTCCTGCCCGGGTCAGGGAGCAGAACGGCCGGCCGTTCGGTCAGACAGGGCACCTGGAGAGCAGGGACCCGTCGACCCGCAGGGTCCGACCCACACCAGCACCTCAGTTCCCAATCTGACCCCAAGATCCTGCGCCCCAGCAACCTCCTGTCACCTCTCCAGGACACCCTATGGACCCCACACATATTCTGCTTCCCTTTCCGTGCTCCTGAACCCTCCAAGCCCAGAAACTGGGGCCACCCTCTGATGGCCTCTCGTCCCCCAAAGTATCCAAGTCCCATTGGCTTTCTCGCCCTGGGCTTCAAGGTGCCCCTGCGGCCCGCCTCCCTGATCTGCACCAGCCCTGCCGGGGGAGCCACCTGCAGGTCCTCTCTGCTGCTTGGTCCTCCCCCTGTCCCTGCCTTCAGCTCACAGGCGGCCGCCTGCTTCTGTGTGATCTGCTACATCGTTTCCACCGCGACCACCGAGCGCAGGGCCCTGTGCTGCTCCGGACTGTGTGCCCTGCGCCCGGCTCAGAGAGCAGCATGGTATCTGATGAAATTCATCCTGACGCACTCACCCTCCAAATCCAATCGACCCCGCCTCCTCCATCTCTGCTGCAGCCTCCTCTCCCTCCCAGCCCCGGGCCCCTCCCCGCTCGCCCGGACCTCGGATTACGCCTACCGGCCTCCCCACATCTGCTGCAGCCGGTCACTCCCCTGCCCAGGCACCACCGCCCAGCAGGCACAGAGCAAGGCCTGGATGTGGCGTTCGAGGCTCCTCAGGAGAGAATGCTCCCCTCCCTCACTCCCGGGCATCCTACACACGAATCCAAGTGCTGGAGCTGCCTGGGGACCACACCTCTGGGTCTCTGTCTCCCCTGCCTCTCCTGCCTGGAGGGCCCCTCTTCTCTCTGCCTACTAGGCAAGCAGCTATTCATAATGGAGCCTTGACTCAGAGACCACCACCTCCATGAAGCCCTCCTGACTGCTTCCCCTCCCTGTGTAGACTCATGTCCCAGCACTTTGCTGATTCACTTTCCTGTTGTACCTCCCACTGGCCACGCCGCTCCCAAGGGTGAGAACCAGGTCCCACCACCCTCCACCCTGGTTCTGAACCTCACCACTTCGGACTGGCTGCATGGCTCTCGGTGTGCAGGGGACAGCTGGACACACGCTGCTGGCCACATCACAGAGCGGGCCGTGGCCACCGAGCTCTGGTGCCCTTGTCTGCCTTCACCAGCTCCACCCTTCCCAAAAACATGGACTGGCTGTCCACTTTTCAGATGGGGAGACTGAGGCTCAGAGGCAGAGTTCCGTCTGGGAAGCCAGACTCGCCCAACAGCTGCTGCCCTGCCCCTGCGGCCTCCCCCGGGAGCCAGGTCTGTGCTGGGTCCTGGCTCTGTAGACAGGGCAGGGGAGGGGCCCCACGTCCCCGGTGGGTGAAGCAGCAGTGTGGGGACGTGCCCAGGTTCCACAGCTGACCCCAGCTGGGCCAGGCTCTGAGACCACACTGGACGCTCGCCACCTGACCCAGGGAGCCCGACGACTCCGGGTCCGGCGTTGGAATGCTGCTTATTCACATGACCAGGGACACAAGTCCTCGAACCTGTCTCCTGTCTAGGAAACGGGGTCGCGTGTGTGCCTGCCCCCAGGTGCTTCGGATGAAATGCCGGCCTGGCCAGGGCTCAGCTTCAGTGCTCGGTCAGGCCAGGAGAGGGTTCGCCTGTTCCAAGTCCCTGGTGGGCCCAGCTCCCCGTTTACAGACAGAAAAAGAAAAAACCCAATGGGAAATCTAATGGCTGCTAGGAAGCAGCTGGGGACCCCCCCCAGCCTGTGGGGGCTGCTGGGGGTGGAGACATTGTGTGGGAGCCCCACCCAGCTGTGTGTCTGGGGTGGGGTGTACCAGCCACTCTGGAAGCTCAGAGGGACCTGGCCAAGGTCTCCCTGGGACCCGAGTCAGGCAGGTGGAGCCCGGAGGCCCTCGAGGCCTCGGTGACCCCCAGGCCTAGAGCTGTGTTCTCAGGGACGTACGCTTACCAGCCCTGCTGTCCTTCCTCTTCGCCCCCTAAACCTTCTGGAGGGACCCAGGCCCACTCTGGTCCCCCGTCCAGAGGTGACCTTACACCACATGGCTTTGGAAGGCCAGGCGGGCAGGCTGCACCCCTCAGGGCTCGGCCCCTCCATGACTCTCGCACCACCTTTCCCCTGCTCCTGGCCTTTGTCCCTGCGGTTCCCTCATCTGGAGGCTGGCCTCCACCCACTTCCCAACCCCCCAGGAGGCCAGGTGCCTCCTTCACACCTGTGTGGGGAGAGTACCCGACCCCGTCTCCTGTTTGGGTTACTAATTAGTCCCCACGCACCTGGCACGGGGGCAGCAGAGCGTCACCCAAGGCGGATCTGTGGTGAGGAGGCAACACCTCGCATCTGTCAGCACTTGGGTCTGAGCAGCCCCGCCCACCCAGGGTCACCCTGAGCCCTCCATCCGCACGGCCACCTCCAGCCCCCACCCAGGCTGTTTCGGAGGTGGGTGTGGGTTTGGACGCCAGCTCTGGGCTTCCTGGCGTATGTCTCAGACAAATACTCCGGCCGCCTGTGCCTCAGGGTCCCCATCCACACAACGGGGTTCCTAATCACAGCCCCTAAAGGAGACAATAGGGCAGGTGACAGCACGCCGCGGGTGGTCACGGTGTGGGTCAGCAGCGGCTCTGGGGAGGGGTGTGACCCCAGGGGCATTGCCAACAGCTCGGCCACCTGCTCTGTGGTTTTCTCAATCTCTTCCTTCTAACCACCGTACCAGGGGGGACTGTCACACCCAGGTCGCTGAACACGGAGGCGACAGCCTGGAGCCCCGGGCCCACCGTCCTCCCTCCCAGACGTGGCAGTGGGAGTCGGGCCGGGGCGCAGGCAGGACCCAGCTCCTTCCCGTTTCTCTCCGGCTGAGGTTCCGTGTTCCTTTCAAAGTCCGAGCTGGGTAAACAGAAAACCTCGCTGTGAGCCACTGGGGGAGGAAGGGCAGAGAGGGTGAGAGGACCTCCCGCGACTGTCAACCCCAAAACAGAAGTGAAACCCCAGCTGTGCCCGCTGCTTCCTAGACCAGGGGTGGGCAGGCCCAGCCAGGGGAGGGCCGCGGTCCCAGGGCAACTGCGGGGGCCTCCTGGCACTCCCAGGAGAGACCTTGACCCATCGCCTCCCTCCGGCTGCCGCTCCTCACCGGGCGACCGCTCATGGGGCCGGTCCCCTCCTCAGGCAGGAAGGCGGGACGCAGGGCCAAGTCCCAGCCTCTCCTGCCTGAGCACTGGGTGGGCACAGGGCCGAGGTCAGGACCCTCAGTGAGGCTCCAGGGTGCCCAGGATGGGGCTGGTGGGAAGGCTGCCCAGGACTGGGGAAACGTGAGGCTGTGAGGAGGGGCCAACTGTGGGGCTCCGGGCCCTAGGACCCCCACTGCGGGCTCTCCGGCCCAGTATCACCTGTGTGTTGCCCACCTACCGGGCAGAAAGTGAGTGGGTGGGGGCCGCCCAAAGCCTCGTCTCTGGTGGGTCAGGCTGATGGGACATCTGGGGACCCCTGGAGGTGGAGCCCTGCCCTTCCTCGGCCCCTACCCTCTCTGGCCCTGGCCTCCGCAAGTGTCCCCTCTCCCTGTGTGGTGCCCAGAGGACCGACCGCTCCTCAGCAGGGCCCCTCTAGCGTGCCCCTGCCCTGCCCGCCAAGGGTGACCGGGGAGCCAGCGTCCTCCTCTCTGCCCCGGGGTCGTGCCCAGCCCCGAGGAATGAAGCGGGGGACGGCCCGCCTCCTCTGCACGCGCAGGTGGGAAGCACAGAGGCAGGTGCCTGGGACAGTCCTGCCCCAACCTAGGCCCTGACTGGAGCCCCGGGGAGGTGGGGGTGAGAAGAGACCTGTGGGCAGTTTTACCTGCTCCAAGCAAACAGGTATCACTCACACCCTGGTTCCGGTCCACCTTGGCTTAAAATCACCCCCAGGGCTGCTGCCTGAGCAGGAGGCCCCCCGCTGACCCCCGCTCCAGGCAAGGGGCTCACCTGCCTGGAGGTGGGCACCTGCGTGGGCTCTGACCCACCTGCCCTCGGCTGCAGAGGGGAAGATGGACGCTGTGGGTGGGGGAGGTGGTGGCCAGGGCACTTGGTGGGAGGAAGGGAAGCCCTGTGTGTGGCTGTCCTGCGGCCGCTGTGACCACTGACCACAGACCTAGAGGCTTAAAGCAAGTCGAGTTGCTTCTCTGCAGGTCTCTCAGCTGGAAAGTCTCCGGCGGGACCGGAATCAAGGTGTGGGTGGGCTGGCTCCTTCCGCAGGCTCCAAGGCAGAACCTGACCTTTCCCGGCCCCAGAGGCGCCGCATTCCTGGCTCGGCTCCTCCCTCCATCCACAGCTCTGCTCCCCTCAGCGTGTCCCTCCATCTCTCATCCGAGTCTCCCTCTCCTAGAGACCCCTGTGGGACACCGGGCCCCCGGATACTCTCCCTCTCCGAAGATCCTGAACCACACCTGAAAAGTCCCTTTCGCCCTACAGGGTAACGTACTCACAAGTTCTGGGGAGCCAGGGTGTGGGCATCTTGGGGGATCATTCCTCCACTGACCACACGCAGGCTGCCTCAGAGGGGCAGGGACTCGGGATCTAGGGCCCGACCTGCAGCGAGGAGGTGGGGGTCTGACAGGCCCTCACTAGCCTCTGACCCCCACTCTCAACCCACCTCCTCTGGCCTCTCAGCAACCCCCACGGCGGCAGAAGGCTCTGGAGTTGGACCCGGAGGGTCCCTGTCACTCTCTGAGCCTGGTCTGCAAGACGGGCGACGTGAGTCCCACCTTGAGTTGCTTCAGGGACGAAAGGTGCTCCTCCTACCTGAGTCTGGATGGGGCGACACCATCTGGGGGACAGGATGTCATGGCCCCTCAGCAATGCTGAGGTCTGGGTGGGGAGCACTCTGTGGGGTGGGGCCAGGGCAGTGTAGACCGGGGGGCGGGCTCCAACCTCTGAGCTCTCGCCCACAAACCAACATCGCCCAGCCCCAGTGGGACACGAACTCACACGTGTCCTTGGGCTGTGGCTTCAGCCCCCAGACCCCATGAGCTGACAGCGAGCTCCCAGCCTCGGAGGCGGGTCTGTGGGGAGAGGGACGTGTCACCTGCACCCGTGGGCCCGCGCCCTCCTGCCCACGCTCAGCTCTCATCCATCCTGCATCTCGGTGGGGTTTGCACCGGGCTCTCCGAGCCTCCAGCATCCGGGCAGATCCGGGCCCAGCGAGGAGCAGGATGTCACAGCGGTTAGCACCCTCTGACCCAAAGGCAGGTGTAGGGGACCAGTGGTGGGTTCTGGGGAGCTCCCTCCACCCTCATCTCTCACAACAGAAACTTCATGGAGAGGGAGGCCCCACACATACATGGTCCCCACCTTGAGGAGGGGGGCATGAGGGACTCCGATGGGAGCGGCAGGTGGCCTTCTAACCTCCCCCCACCCAGCCTCTGCAGCCCGAGCACCGAGCTTGGCCCACGGGGGCTTGGCCCACGGGAGACGCCTGTCTCACAGAGCAGCAGGTGCCGGGGAAACAACCCTGTTCCAACTGACAGTCTGCGAGGGCGGCCAGCCTGGCACCCACCTCTCAAACGCTCTGCACCCCGACCGGAGGGAACGGAACACGGGCCGCAGCGCGTGTGGCCCGCAGGCGGTGTCACCGGGTTTACCTTGCTCCTAGCACCAAAGCCAACCTGCAAACACCTCACTGGTGTACTTGTGTCCTGTATACTCCCTGGAGGCCTGGACTGAAGCTCTGGGCGGCTGTGGACTCTGCTGACCGGATGCCCCGGGCTCAGCCCAGTGCTGGAGAGTTAATGAGTGAACGAGTGAAAGAAGGAACAAACGTCCGGGCCGGTGTGGCTCACTGGCTGAGCGTCGACCCTGCACCAAGAGGTCGCCAGTTCGATTCCCGGTCAGGGCACATGCCCAGGTTGTGGGCCAGATCCCCAGTGCGGGGCGGCCAATGGATGCTCTCCCATCGATGTTTCTCTCTCTCTCTCCCTCTCCCCTCCCCTCTCTCTAAAATCAATAAAGAAATTTAAAAAGAATGAATGATTGCATGGCTAAGAGATGCACGGATTCCAATCTCACAAAATGGAGGCAGAGACTGGAGTGAGGTGGCCACCAGTCAAGGATCCGCCGGGAACTGGGAGAGAGGCAGGGAAGACCCTCCCCTGGAGCCTCCGGAGGGAGCACGGCCCCGCTGACACCTTGATTTTGGACTTCTGGCCTCCAGAACCATGAGAAAATAAATCTGTTGCTTTAAGTCACCCAGTTTGTGGTGATGTAGTACAGGGGCCCCAGGACACTAACGTGATCACACAGATAAAAGGGGGTACATTTGGACTCAAAACGGGGAGTCGACTCAGCAAGGCAGGACGGACTGCAGCAGGTCCTGCCTCTGGTGCGGCTATTGTCCGCTGGGCCCGGCAGGGAGCACTGCAGAGCCCAGCGGGCCCCGGCCCCATTAGAGCTGCGCAGGCCCTGGCAGGAGAAGGCTCCACTTGGCTCAGCCCCTCCTCTGCCTGGGGAGGGGACAGGAGGACTCGGGCTCGGCCTTGTTCTCCGTGGGCTGGTCTCCCAGGGCTCTGTGTCCCCCTCTGTACCTCCCTGGGCTATGTTGGTGGCAAAGTGAGCCGCGGGACATGAAGGGGACTGACCCACAGAAGTGCAGGGTTGGGGGGCAGCTGAGCGGGAGCCTTGAGGTGCTCGCTGTGGGGAAGGGCATGTTCCTCTGCCGCCTGCCAGGCCCGGGAACAGAACAGAGCTGAAGCTCCAAAGCTCCCTTAAGTGCAAAGAGGCTGAGGGACCCAGGTGGCCTCTCCCAGAAGACTCAGAGCTGGCCCCAGGGTTCCCCACTGGCCCGGGGGACCCCAGCGGGGCTGACCACAAAGGGTGCGGCTCACGAAGCTGCAGTGGGTGAAAACTCAGGAACCAGCAGACTCCCGAGGAGCCGCCCCAAACTTCAACCCCACAAGCCCACCCCGACATGAGTTCGGGCTTGACTTATGAGTTACAGAGGACCCACTACACGCCAGACACTGTGCCGAGAACGTTAACACCCATCTTCACATTTAATCCCTACAACAGCCCACTTTATGGGTAAGGAAATTAGGGAGCAGAGAGGGTAAGTGACTTTCTCAAGGCCACACAGCAGGGAAGAGGCAGAGCTGGGACTGGAACTAAGTCTGTTTGGCTCTTTCCACGAAACCACAGTAGACACAGGAGCAGGCAGGCAGCTCTGTCTCCTCAGCTCCAAGAGGATAAAACCGCTGTTAAAAACAGTGCAGTCACTGGGTCCATGAGGTTCCCCAGTAGAGTGTTTCTTCCACTGTCCCCACATGGGTCCTGTGAGAAGGAATGTGCATGCTCTGACAGCTAGGGAAACTGAGGCAGACACGTCCCAGCCCTCAAGCAGTTTGCAACTTGGGAGGGGTCTGAAGACAAGCACTGGTGGGTGACAAAGTGTCCTGCCTGGTGCTCGGAGGGTCTCAGTTTGGCAGCCCTGTGCCACCACGATGCTCATGAAGTCTGGCCAAGACCACAGCTGGAGGAACACCGGGCAGGATTTCACTGCCAGGTGTATGTGGTGGGGGGACAGCATCCACAGCCCCCCCAAACCACCTCACTCTCCTCCTCGTTTTCCTTTCGGTGGAAATATCTATTTTTGAAAAGGGCCGGTGAACAGCCACGCTGGGGAATCCCACTAAATAAACCATCTCTTTTCCGGATCCCAGCCTTGCTCTTCAAACAAAGCTAGGAGGGTGGAGGGACTTCCCACGCCCCTGCCTGTCTGGGAATGGCCCCTGGGGGAGGGTCGTCTGAGGAATGCGGGGCAGCTGCTGCACCCCTGCTGACAGCCGGGAGGACCAGGGGCCGCTCGAGGGAAAACCGCCCGCCCACCCCATCTGAGCGCAGAGACAGGAAGCGCAGCAGCAACCGACCGACTGCGCCCGGGAGGCTCATCTGCGAAATGGGAAAAATACTTCCTGCTGTATTATCTCCCGGGTTGCCATGAGCACTGCAGCGGAGACGTGGGAAGCCCACGGGTGGGAGGCCGGCACGCGGGCTCTCGCCCACCCCAGCCCCCACGAGCCGGGCGCTTCGGGACCAGCCCGGGTCCGTGGTGCGGTCCCTCCGTCCTAGAAACACGTTGCACTAAACTTCCCTTCCCGCCCGCCCAACTCCGGCGGAGCAAGTTCTTGCGAACTGCGAAGTGCGTGGTGTCCACGCACCGCTCCCCGCAGGGGCTCGTCCTCGCCCGCGGACCGGACCGCGGGCTCCCGCCCTCCGGCTTTGGGCCCGGGCCCTCGGGGCCGGGAGGGCGCGGCCTTACCTGTTCCAGGTGGCGTTGGCACAGGCCCGGCGCTGCTGCGTGCCCCGCTCGTCCGCGGAGGCGGCGGCCGGCTCTCTCTTGCCCAGGTCACTGAGGCTGGGCGAACTCATGAACTTCAACCTGCGGAGAGTCCTCATGGTGACCCCGGCGGCCCGCGCCGCGCCCACGCGCGTCGGACGCCGCGCCCTGCGCCACGCGCCCAGCCGCGCCGCGGGCCCCGGCCGGCGCTGCGCTCACTACGAGGAAACTTGGGAGACAGCAGGAAGCCGAGCGGCCCTCCGGGGGCCCGCCCCGGCTCCACGCCTCCGCCCCGGGCCCGGCGCCGGCCGGCCCTCCGGGTTAATCATTGCCCGGAGCAGCGGCAGCGTGGAGCGCCAGGAGCACGGCGGGCAGCGCGGACCCGGCGCAAACAGAGGCCGGGGGCGGGGCCGGGCGGGCGGGGCTTGCGGCCGGGGGCGGGGCCGGGCGGGGCGGGGCTTGAGGCCGGGGGCGGAGCGGGAAAGAGGGCGGGGCTGTGCGGGGCCAAAACGGGGGCGGAGCCGTGAGCTGGGGGCCAGGCCGGCGCCTCTTCCTCAAACCCCCCCAGCCTGTCCCCTCCCGGGTGTGCTCCACCCGCTCCGCTCTTCCGAAGACCACACGTGCCCGCAGGAAACCAACACGCACGTAGGAACCACCCAACCCCAAGCGCCTCCTGACGCCCCTCCTGAACTCCCCCACCCCGCAGTGCCTCAACCACAGTCACCCCTCCTCCCCGTCCCTCCCCACAAAGGCTGTGTTCACACAGATCCCTCAAGATCCTACCACAGGGACCTCTCCGTGGTTCCCATGAAAACAGGCAAAGCCTCCAGCGCCCTGGGGCACCTCAGGCCAGGACCCCACCCACCTGGCTACTCGAACCAGCCTCCTCTGGCCTGGAGGAGTTGCCAAATTGGGGGCTTGGGGGAATCAGGAGTGGCCTCCCCAGGGCAGAGACCTGCAAAGCTGTGGCTACTCCCCCCCCCCCAGGTCTTTGGGATGATAAGAGCAAGTGGGTTCCCTAAGTCCCCATAGCTAGTGAAGAGTAACCTCACTGCGGGGAGCCCCCTGCCCGATTGGCACAGCTCTTTCAGATGCTTGATCTCAGGCCAGTCCCCCTGGAGGAGGGAGGACTTTCCCATTTCCCAGTTGAGGAAGCGGGCTCAGAGGGTGAAGCAACTTGCCCAATGTCATACGGTCAACAAATGACAGAGCGGGGCCTAACCCAGGCCTCCTGAGTACACGGCACAGACCCACCCGCTCGGCTTCTGGGATCCCCACAGGGTCCACCCACCCCCTGCCCCCATCATCAGACCGCAGCTGTGCCCTGGTCTCCCGCCCTGGCCTCTCCTGGAGCTACGCCCGTGCTGAGTAGGTCCTGGTGTCACCAGAGCCCAGCCCCATGTCTTCCCATAAATGCTATCCCCCCACCGCCCTGTGAATCCATGGGGGGCGAGGAGGGGCTGTCCTAGAATCTCAGCATGAGAAGGATGCTGAAAGCCCCTACCCCATGTTGTACAGAAGAGGGAGACAGACCCAGAGGCCCCTGGGTCCCCTATCCCAGAGTGTGTGCACCCTCGCTGGCGGAGACCAAGCACCTGCTCCCTGGGAAAGAGGCTCCCTCCCGTGGGGTGGGGGTGGGGCACAGCTGTTCAGGAGCCAGCTCGGTGGGACACACTGTGGGGCGACATTATTCCCACCCAGACAGAAACCTGCACTCAGCGTGAAGGAGGCAGTGGATGGGGTTGGCCAAGGCCCAGCTGAGCAGCGAAGGGGCGTCTCCTGCGGCCCCAGGAGCCAGGAGAGCCCATCCGGGTGTAAAGTCTTGAGAGCAGACCCTGTCCAGGTCAAATCACTAGCACTTCCTGAGCTCCTACTGTGCGCCAGGCGTCACCCTTGTCCCAGGGAGGCAGACATTGCAGATAGACTCTCAGCTCAAAATCGAGGGTGTGGACACCTTCGGCCCCCGGGCTGCCATCTCCCAGGCTGAGGCCCGCGTGACCTGACGGGTGCCCCTTCCTCGTGGTCACCCAGTCAAGCCCCTGGTGGCTTCTCACCCCGTTAGAAACACCTGTGGATTCTGCCTCCTCCACCTCCACTGTCACCTCTCTAGGCAGAGCTGCTGGTGTCTCTGGCCAGGAAGAGACACCTCCTCACCCCCCCTCCAGTAAGGGGGCCACACAGGACACCTCTCTTCCTCACGGTGGTCGGAGAGATCCTTGCTTGGCATCCTGGTGGGTTCCGGTTCCCACGGCCTGAGGATCAAGTCCAAAGCCTGGAGGGCTTGAAAGAGCCTCCCCCACCTGTGCCCTCGCCCCCCAGCATGTCTTTCCCGTCCCCTGACTACCTTTACCCTGGGTGAGACTCAGAGGTCGCCCTCTGGTCATTTGGTGGCTTTTTTGTCCTATGCCATACGCCGAACAGTGGTGACTTCGACACTCGGTGCCCCCCGCGCACCGGGCGCCCCTCACGCAGCAGGCACGCAGCAGTCTTTGGTTGAATGGCTGGAGCCACACCTGTCTCACAGGAGGGAGGGATTGGACCGCATTGGCACAAACACCAGAGAAAGGTGCCATCCTGGACGAACGGAGTTAGAGCACGGGTGCTGGCCCGGTGAGACGGGCCCGGTGAGGCCTTCCCAAGCTGGAGGCAGGCTCTGCGGAGGGGCTGGCTGTGTTCCTCAGCACACAGGGGGGAGGGCCCCTGGCTGCCCGCGGGCTGGACGGGCCAGCTGGTGGGGAGGAGGCTGGACTCTGGGAGGGGAGGGGTGGCCGGGAGGGCGTCATGGTGGAAGGAGGGCTGGGCTGCAGCAGGGGTCTGGGAGAGGTGGGCATGGCCCAGGGGTTTAACAGCCAGCTGGACCAGTGTTAAGGAAGCAGCTGTACCGGCCAGGCCCCGGGAGTCTGCACCCCACAGCCCAGGGCCAGGTGCCCTGGGACTCAGGTGAGGTGCTGGTGACAGGCAGAGACGGACAGCAGGTGGTGGTGGTGGGTCGACAGCCCAGGGAAGCAGCAGCCCCAGGGCCACAGAATCTGAGGCAGAGGCCAGGAGGGACCAAAGCCATCACAACCCCCCAGGGCAGGGGCATTGGGCGCCAAGGGCCAAGCCCAGCCCTCAGATGCGTTTTGCACAGCCTGTGGGGGAGACCCGAACCAGGAGTGCGTGCCTCCAAGGCTTTACAATGGAGGGATTGACACGGAAACCTCATTTCTGGCTTCCCAAGAAGCATCAGATGACCGGGCCTCCTGGGCCTGGGCCCCACGTGACAGCTGTCACTGCTGCCCCCGCAGCAGGCTCAGGGCTCCAGGTGCCCACAGGCCTGCCGCTCACTTCTGGGGTCTTCCGGGCCTGCTCAGGGGCAGGCGACTGAGCAACTGTATTGAGGGGTGGCCCTGGGCAGGGCCCATCTGTGCTTGAGAGTCAGGAAAGGGAAATGCTCTCTTTCAAAGGGGATGGGAGCCCTGGCCAGTTTGGCTCAGCGATTGAGCATCGGCCTGCAGACCAGGGTCCTGGGTTCAGTTCCCACTGGGGCATGTACCACAGGAAAAAAAAAAAATTAACCTAAAGGGGATGGGAGGAAAGGGGGACCCATTCACATGCCCCCAAAGTTTCCAGAGTGAGCTCCTGTCCTCCCCCAGGATCTACGTCCCCCTGGCCAGCAGGGTGTCAGCAGCTGGGACAGGACCCTGGTCAGCATGTTGGACCCCCGACCCTCAGGGCTTGCCCTTCTGATGGGAGAGGGAACCCTCCACTGGGTGGTCAGAACTTGGGTCCACCTGGCCCTGCTGTCAAGTCAGCTGACTGCTAGGGCCTCGGTTTGGGTTTGCCCATCTGTAAGATGGGTGAGGTTAGGGTTGGACCCCTGCCTTCTTCCCAATAGAGCCTCTGCCGTTGGCGGGGCAGGGAGCTGAGGACCCTCCAAGCCCTTCAAAGGCCACACGCACCCTGTAGATAGACGTGGCTGGAGACGGTGACCCTGGCGTCTGATTTGTGTGATATGACTGCACCGAGGGGCTGGCCCAGAGGTCCATCTTCACAAGCACAGCACGGGGATCTGCAGGACGGGCCTGGCTGCAGCTGGGAACCCGGGAACCGAGATCTTGGGGGGCCGGGCCTCCTGAGGATAGCTGCTGAGCATCGCAGGGGAGCTGCTACCTGGGCTGCACCCCCAGCCTAGCACAGCCTCCCACTCCCTTCTTCACAGACGGAAGCCTGAGGTCCGGGGACCCGGGGCGGCAGCGATCAGGGCCTCTCTGAGCCCAGGAGTAGGGACCTCAGGTACACCTGGCCGAGTTCACAGCTCCATGCCTCCAGCCTGGGTGTGAAGCAATGGGGCTAGTCTGTCCCAAAGGGGCTGGGTGAGAGGCAGGGCAGAGGGCGGCCACTTGAGTCACACTGCCTCTTCTAGTCCTCGTGGGGCTGCCAGGCAGGGGTTACAGATGGAGAAACTGAGGCCCAGGAAGCCAAGGTCAGAGTCAGCGTGGAAGCGGGAGCCAGGCCCGCTGAGCAGGAGAGAGACTGGCCACCTCTGTTACCTCGGCCGGCCATGACTTCAGCAGTGCCCACCACTGGGCACTGCCAGTTCTGAGGGGCACTTCTGCCCCCTGGTGGTGAGGCCTGGTGTCCCCTGAGCTGACGGGAAAGTCCTTCCCACTGGCTGGGGAGCCCTGGGTCAGAGGATACTCTCAGGAAGGCGCGTAGCGGTGTGCCAGGCACGGGCAGCCATCTCATCCCTTCTCTGGGAGGGACAGAGATGGTCACACACCTGCCCCGTGAGGGGGTGAGGTGGGAGGAGACGACGCACACAGTCGTGGGGGACACGCCAGCTCCCACGCTAACGGGGACCCAGCACAGAGCAGGCCCTGGATGAACAGCAGTCGCAGATTCTTTACTTGGATCAACATCGTGAACAGAGGCAACGCCGGCAGAATGCAGGGTGGGGGAGCTAGGCCACCACCACCGGGTGCCGTCCTCCAGCCTCCTGCCCGGCCCGCACACTGGAGTTGAACACCGAGAGGGCAGTCTTGCCATGGCGGCGTAGCTCAGTTGGTGAGAACATCGTCCCGATACACCAAGGTCGTGGGTTTGATCCCCAGTCACGGCACGTGCAAGAATCAACCAGTGAATGAATCAGTAAGTGGAACAACGGGTCCGTGTTTCCCTCCCTTCCTCTCTCCCTAATCAGCGAAGAAAAGCGACGGCTGTGCTGGGGCCCCGTGCGCTTCCTGGCCTGCATGCCCGGGGGGCACCCCGCGATCGTCCCCACCGTGCGGCAGGGAGACGGAGGCCACGGGGCAGCGGGGACAGGCCGGGCTTGACCTCCAGCTTTCTAGTCTCCCCAGGGCACCTTCTTGGCCAGCAGCCTCTTCTTAGAAGAATCCTTGGGCGGAAGGAGCACCCTGCGGATCTCACAACTCACCCTGAGGAGGGGAAGCCCAGGAGGGAGCCCGAGCGGCTGGGGGGCTTGGGGGGCCGCAGGAGGGCTTTCACCCACTCACCCACTCACCACCCTTCCCAGTGGGCCTGGGGGCAGGAAGCCCGAGGGTCCTAGCAGGGACTCAGATCCCACCCGGTAAGCATGACAGGGTGGTACAACTTGGCCTGCACTGTTGACTCTGTCGATAAAGCCCAAACTGCCCAGCGAGGGGCTGCTGTCGGGTCATCTGGACTCTGCCAAGTCCAGGGTGTCCACCCAGGGGGGCGTTTCACTCGCCGCCCCCTGCTTCGGCCGTGAAAGGTGGACTTGCTGAAGGAGGAGCCACTGCTGAGATTCTCTGGATGGATGGGTGGGGTCCCATCTCCCCACGAGGGTGAGAGGCAGCCCTCACTGCTACCTGCCCCAGCCGGCCTGCCCACACGTCCCCACCATACCCCTGCCAGCTGGGCAGCCTCCTCCCCCACCTCCGGTGGACGCTGAGGGCCCCGACTCTGATGTCACCTGCAGGTCCCGGGCTGCTGAGAGGCAGGGTGAGGCTGGGGTCCTCACCCCAGTCCCTGGCTCCCCCCTGGTGGGTTGTGGACTGAATTCAGGGACCACCTGGAGAAGGCTGGGCCTCCCCCACCTCCAGCCTGGTGGGTCCTGCTCCCCTGCCGCCCACCAGCCCCTGAGATCTCATGACTCCTCCGCCGCCACCCCTCCCCAGATGGGCCTCTGGCCGGGCCTCGCTGTGGCTGGAAGGCTCCTTGCTGTCAGCACTCACGGCCCCTCGTGACCTGCACCGCCCGCTCGCAGCCCCAGATGAGGCCCTCTGCCTGCAGGACGGCCCCAGCTTTGGCGTCCCAGACCCTCCGCAGTCTGGACACGGCCTCCAGGCCTTCTGTTTCTGCTCCAGCTCCCGGGCCCTCCAGGCCCCTCCCCACCCCACCCCCAGCCGGGAGACAAAGCCAAGGCTTGTTCTGCAGACTCGCGGCCTGCTCCCCACTTGGGCCTTCACCAGCCCTGCCCTCCGCCTGGCCGCTTCCGCCCTCCCCCCAGCTGGTCTCCGGTTCAGTGATCACAGCAGCAGCGGGGGCAGGACCGCGGCTGCGGAGCAGAGCCCACCGCCCAGGCGGGACCGTGGCTGCCGCTGGTCGGGGTTGACCGTTGTTTGACTGTCTAACTGTGCCTCAGTTTCTTCATCTGTAAAATGAGAATGTGGGGGAGGAAGAAACTTCACCCTTGAGGTTCTTTTATCTGGTCGAATCATTAGACAGACACGAGACATAGGTACAAGTGAAAATAACCAATTTAGTGCATACGGACGTAGGGGAACCCCGTGTGCGTGAGCGTCGGACCCTCCACACAGGAGAGGTTTGGGGCATGCCATTCGGAGCCAGGGGTGAGGCGAGCCGCCTCGGGGGCTTCAGGGTCATTGCTCCACCAGGGCAGATGTCCGGTAATGAACAGTTTGCCTGACCGTACGGGCAGGTCAGGAAAGGTCGTCTCTGAAACTCTCGCTATGAGAAGGCCCCTGCTTCCAATGCTTGGTGGTTAAGGGGAAGGACAGACATTTCTCTTGAACCTGCAGCTCAAGTTGCCTTTAGCTCAAAGCTATCTGCATGCCACAGAGCCACCTCTTGGGGTGACTCCTTCTGAACCCCCACAGCATCCCGACAGCTTCCTCCCTGGGTGGTCCCAAGGAGGTAAATGTGTGCACAGCTGTGAAACACTGAGCAGATGCCTGGCCTCCCCTGGGGACACCTGTCCCCTTTCCCCACCCCCGCACCCAGTCCTTTCTCCTCATGGCTCAACTCAGCTGCCAGTGCCCAGGCCGCCTTGCTCTGCCGTGGGCCAGGGCCCCGAGACTGGGCCCCTCCATCGAGCTGGGCCCTCCCAGCGCTGTGGGTCTGTGGTTCAGAGCTGCAGGCAGAGTGCCCTGGGCCCCGACTGAGATGCTCGGCTGGACCAGGCCCCGCCCCGGGTTCCCTCTCTCTGCTTGTAGAATCCAGTCTGCGCCAAGAACCCTCCGTGTCTCACCGCCTGGCCTGCCTTCAGCAAGATTCTCCCATCTCCCATCCCAGACGCTTCCTCTTAGTATTTTTCCGTCCATGGAGCCCGCTCAGCCCCTTGGCTGTGAACCTCCACTCGTCCTGGTTGGAGTTGAGTCCTGTCTCCACTCGACCCCCTTGCTCCGCGCCCCGCCCCCACCTCGCTGGCAAGGCCTCCTCCTCCGTCTGGAAATACAAGGGCTGCAGACCCTGGTGTGACCCGACGTGAGGCTATGTAGGGTCTCGGGCCACCTCACTTTGTGTAGATTATGCAGAAACTGCCCCCATCTATAGTGACAGACTCCATTATTGTTCCAAAAATCGGACAGGAATTCCCAGATCACACCTGCCCTGCGGGTGTCGGACCTGGGAGGGAGGGTCTGCACCCCAGGGAAGAGTCTCAGAGCTGGGAGGTGGCCGAGCCCCATTCCCCTGGCTCCTACCATGGCCCGGATTTAGCAGGACAGAGGCGGGAGCCCGACGGCTCTGCGCGCCGAGCGAGAGGCCAGCCCCTCCTTGGGGAGAGCGGGGGTCCTGCACCGACCACTGGAAGGCCGAGAGGTGGAGGACTTGAGAACTACACAAGCAACACTCCTTCCTGCGTGTCTCCTCGAAGTGCTGGAGAGAAATGTCCTAGACATCTAAACGCACGAGGCAAACCACCAGGGGCCAGACCAATGACATTAACACCAGCCTAAGATAACAGCCCGCCGCAGTCACATGTAATACTGATCGTACTAAAGGCCAGCGGAATGCCCGACATACGCAGTAACACAGAGGGACGTTCTCGGTGCCGGATGCGCCTGGCCACCCCCCCCCCCCCGCACGCACAGCTGCAGGTGGGAAAGGGACACTGTCATCAATCCAGCCAGCAGCCCCCACAGGTGACCCGATCAAACATTCCGAACTGGGCAGGTGTGCTGGTAGTCACGCCCCGGGCCTAGGGAAAGGTTATCTTTGCCGTAAGCAGGTAACACACCTTTGAAATGCCTCCTTTCCAGACCCCGGGGAGGGCTGTCCACCCTCAGGGGAACACACCGGCTTGTTACCTGTCTGTCCTCGCTCTCCCCCACCTCCAGGGGACCGTCCTTACGTGCCCTCCTTAAATCCACGCGCACAGAAGAAACTGCGAACTCTCACTCCCAGACGCACTGGGGACCTTGCTGCTCGCGCGATGTCATCGGTGCTGCTCCATAAACTCGCACAGAATTCTCTGCAGGTCGGACGTTCTTACGTCGGCACAGCAACCCCACCACCGCCGTCCCCGTTTCACAGATGAGGAAACCGCGCACACCCCGCGCTGGGGGAGCCGGGTTCGGGCCCGGGCAGTTGCCCCAGGGTCTGCGTGAACTGTTCCACTCCACGCGTGCTCTGATGTCCACTAGTTGCCACTGGAAAAGGATGTGAGCGAGAAGCCTGGGCAGGAAGTGGGGGTGTGGTGGCAGCCCTGGAGGGTGCGGTGGGTGTGGCAGAGAGGTGAAAACCAGCCATCAGGGGACAAGACCCCGAGCAAGCAAGATGGTGGCACGTGCAACTGAGGTCCCCACGCAAGGCCAGGGGTCTCGGGGGTTGCACCCCTGGAAACTGGGCAGCCACGGGAAAGACCTGCTCACGGACACAGAGAGGTTAGAGGTTTGCCTGTGCCCACCTGCGCTCCGGCCAGGTGAGGGCGGGTTGCCCTCACCCAGGCTGAGGTTTGCCTTGACATCCCTCCTCGGTCCAGAAAGCCCGAACAGTAACTTGGGAGCAGCCACGGGCGGGAGGCCCCGGCCCACCCTTAAAGCCTGTAAATGAACGCAGGGTCTCAAATGACACACCACACAAGGAAACAGGCCACCACGAGGGAGGGAGAGCAGACAGCACTTGTCGGCATGAAATCCCCAAGAGCTTCAGCCGAGGGACCGCGGGCCAGAGGCTGAACAATGCGCTTGCTTAGCATCGTTCAAAGACGTGGAAGAAAGTAGAATAGATGTGTGGCCGGAACCGGGATCTTCAGAGAGGAACCTCACAGGATGATTTGATCATCAGTTCCCAAGCGGGTGGGGGAGCGTAGTCACACCCCAGGCACGGAACATCTCTCGTGAAAGGTTTATCTTCGCCTTCAGCCAGCCCCGCCCACTGTTTCTGTGCCTGTGTGAAAAGCCTGTTTTCAGACCCCTGGGGGAGAAACCACCCTCAGCCCAGAATCTCCTTAACTCTCCTGCAATCCGCCCAGCCTTGCTTTCTCGCCTTTCAGTAGGCTCCTGCCCTTCCCTCCTTCATTCCAAATGCAGAGAGGGGCCGAAAGCTGCCGGTCCTCAGCCTAGTGAGGTCTTGCTTCCAGGCATATCCTCTGTGGGGCGCAAATACGTTTTTATAAAAACCCCTACAGGTTTGGACATCCTTACCTCGACAGGTGTTATAAAGCCAAGTGCCTATTTGGAAGCCAGTGTTCAGGGCGAGTCACAGTGGTACCGGCTTGGAAGCCAGTGTTCAGGGCGAGTCACAGTGGTACCGGTTTGGAAGCCAGTGTTCAGGGCGAGTCACGGTGGTACCGGCTTGGAAGCCAGTGTTCAGGGCGAGTCACGGTGGTACCGGCTTGGGAGCCAGTGTTCAGGGCGAGTCACGGTGGTACCGGCTTGGGAGCCAGTGTTCAGGACAAGTCACAGTGGTACGGGCTTACGGGGCACCTACCTGGTGTGAGAGGACAGGACCTGGGAGAAGGGACCTGCCACCTCCCTGCTGACGTCTCTGTCCTTCCTTGTCCGTGTAAAAGTCCCGACTGACTCAGGTGCCCGGGCGTGTCCGGGAGGGTGTTAGGTATGGTAAGTGGAACCGGGGCCCGTCCCAGGCTCCACACTCCTCCCACCCTGTGGGCTATGGAGTAAAGGCCCTCTGTAAGCAGACCGAGACCTTGGGAGCCTGGCCAGCACCTCTAAGAAAGGCCAAAGATGCTACAAAGCCATCGTAATCAAAACAGCCTGGTACTGGCACAGAACAGGCAGAGAGGTCAAGGGAACAGAACAGAGAACCCAGATATTGACCCAACACAGCGTGCACGATTAATATTCAACAAAGGAGGCAAGAGCAGACACTGGAGAAAAGACAGCCTCTCCAATAAACGGTGCTGGGAAAATTGGACAGCTATATGCAAAAAAAAAAAAAAAAAAAAAAAGAAACTGGACCACCAGCTCACACCATAACACAAGAATAAACTCAAAAGGATAAAAGACTTATATGTAACTCATGAAACCATAAAAATCCTAGAAGAAAATGCAGGCAGAAAAATCTCAGACATCATATGTAGCAGAATTCTCACTGATACATCACCTAGGGCAAGAGAAACAAAGGAAAAAAGTTAATAAATGGGTCTACTTCAAACTAAAAAGCTGCACAGCAAAAGAAACCAACATTGAAATGAAAAGGGAACCCACTCTCTGGGAGAACATATTTGCCAACGATAAGGGGTTAATATCCAAAATATATAGAGTACTCATACAAGTCAAGGAAAGAAAGACAGACAATCCAATTAAAAAGTGGGCAGAGGACCTGAATAGACACCTCTCCAAACAGGACATACAAATGGTCAGGAGACATATGAAAAAATGCTCATCTCTAATCATCAGAGAGATGCAAATTAAAACAACAATGAGGTATCACCTCACACCTGTCAGAACGGCCGCCATCAACAAATCATCAAACAACAAGTGTTGGCGAGGGTGTGGAGAAAAGGGGACTCTAGTACACTGCTGGTGGGAATGCAGACGGGTGCAGCCACTGTGGAAACAATATGGTGTTACCTCAAAAAATTAAAAATTGATCTGCCAGTGATCCCACTTCTAGGAATATATCCTAAGAAGCCTGAAACACCAATCAGAAAGAATATACGTACCCCTGTGTGCATAGCAGCACTATTTACAATTGCTAAGATCTGGAAACTGCCCAAGTGCCCATCAGTAGATGAGTGGATAAAAAAGCCATGGTACATATACACAGTGGAGTACTATGCAGCTATAAGAAAGAGAGATCTCTTACCCATTGAGATGATATGGAAGGACCTGGAGAGTATTATGTTGAGAGAAATAAGCCAGTCAGAAAAAGACAAGTACCACATGATCTCACTTATTTGTGGAACATAATGAACAAAATAAGCTGTTGACCAAAAAAAATCCAGAATCATGGAACAGATTGACAAACCTCAGAGGGATGGGGGCTGGGTGGGAAGAGATAAACCAAAGAACTTATAAGCATGTGTGCACAACCAATCGACAAGGACATTGGGCTGGGGAATGCAGGAGGGGGGTGGGAGCAGGAAGAGGGGGTCAATGGGGTAAAAAGGGGGACATCTGTAATATTTTCAACAATAAAAAAAGAATAAAAAAAAGAAAGGCCAAAGAGAGCCCTTCTTGGCTTAGTGGCTAGACCGTCGGCCTGAGGACTGAAGGGTCGTGGATTCAATTCCCAGGCAAGGGCACATATCTGGGTTGCAGGTTCAATCCTTGGCCCTGCTTGGGGTCTGCAGGAGGCAACTGATCTATGTGACTCTCTCACATTGATGTTTCTCTCTCTCCCCCTCCCTACCTCCCACTCTCTCTAAAAATCAATGGAAACTATCCTCAGGTGAGGATTTAAAAAAAAAAGAGCCTGGTTGGTGTGGCTCGGTGGGTTGAGACTGAGAGGTCCTGGTTCGATTCCCAGTTAGGGCACATGCCCAGGGTGTGGCTCGATCCCCAGTAGGGGGCGTGCAAGAGGCGGCCAAGCTCATGTCAATATTTCTATCTCCCTTCCTTTCTCTCTAAAAAAGAAAAAAAACAAAACAAAACAATAAAAACATTTAAAAAAGAAAAAAAGGCCAACGAGAAACTGCTTCTAGAGGTGAGCCTGGATTGTAAGCAGCTAGTATTTTGATCTCACACAGTTTAACAAGGTACATCCCCCTCCCCCTGCATGCTCTGTTTTCTTTCTTTTTTTTTTTTATCCACACCCGAGGACATTTTTCCATTTTTTGTTCAGCTAGAGTGGGAGGGAGAGAGAGAGAGAGAAACATCGACATGAAAGGGACACACCGAGTGGTTGCCTCCTGCACAACCCAACCAGGGCCGGGGACAAACTGCAACCAAGATACGTGCCCTTAGTGGGAACCCAACCCGGGTCTCTCTGGACTGCAGACCGACACTCTAACTGCTGAGCCAAACTGGCCAGGGCTGTT
Organism: Molossus molossus; assembly: GCF_014108415.1. NCBI lineage: Eukaryota > Metazoa > Chordata > Mammalia > Chiroptera > Molossidae > Molossus > Molossus molossus. The sequence goes on from NW_023425362.1 coordinate 4,055,504, forward strand.
TTTGGCTGTTTTCTGTACTCTATAAAACAAGAGCACCAGCCGCCGGTGCCCCCCTCCCCCGAACTGTGAGGCCTGTCTGCAGGCCGGATGGGACTTAGTGAGACAACTTCATTGGTGGCAGCTGGTGTGGTGACGAATTTCACTGGTCGGCCACCACTGGTGCACGGACGAGTCCTAATAAACCCTCGTCCTTCACGGCCAGTACTCTGGGTTATTTCTTTTTGAATCCACAAACAATACACTGAGGTCTTCTGGGACCCCAGCACTTTGCCTAACAGCCCCAAAGTCCACTCCTGCCTGGGTCGCATCGATCACACCTGCACAGACACACTTCAAGGTCCCACTTCAAGGTCGGTCGGAGCTTTCTGCTACTCCGTGCCGAGCGAACGCCCAGCTGAGAGGAATCATGTCTGTGAGTGTGGCCGGCAAGTTCCAGGCCCCCACACCCTGGACTGGAGCCTGCCAAGCCAGGGGCCTAGATCCCTGGAGTTTTCGGAGCCCGGGACGCGCTGAACTACCGGCGTAACTCCTGCAGTGAGCGTGCCTTCCGCTGGGGACCAGGCGTGGCTTCCGCAGCCTCCCCGCAGGCGCTGGGGAATGAGCCTCGCCCCTCAGTGTGCAGCATCACCGCGCTCAGCTCACCGATTCGGAGCAGAGGAGGGAAACCATTATTTTTGTTTTATCCTCACCTGAGTTCATTTTTTGCACTTATCTTCAGATAGAGCGGGAGGAAGAGAGGGAGGAAGAAAGAGAAAGAAACATCGATGTGAGAGAGACACATCGAGTGGTTGCCACCCACAGATCCCAACCGGGGCCGGGGACAAACTGCAACCGAGGTACGTGCCCTTAGCGGGAACCGAACCCGGGACTCTCCGGTCTGCGGACCGACGCTCTAACCGCTGAGCCAAACCAGCTGGGCAGAAAACATTATTTTGGTAGTTGGACACACTGGGCTCTATTCTCGATCGAGGTGAATGACTCATGGGTTCCGAAGGTAACACATGCAACTTTAAGATCACGGGGGCTCATGGGGTCCCGCGTGCAGACCTCTCGAGGACACCCCGCTCTCCCCCCCTTGCAGTCAGGGGAGCCTGAGGACCCTGCCCCAGACACTGAGGTCTAGGATCAGCCAGGCCACAGGCCCACAGACTGCTGCTCAGCACGGGGAAGCCGTCAGGGGCTCCTAGGAGGGTGGCCCCGGGACACCACTACCAGGAAGCGGTCTGCACCTGAGGCTGTGTGAGTCCAGGGACCCTCTGCTCTTCTCACTAGGAAGCTCGTCAGAAGCGGGCCGTGTCTCCCGTGTAGCCCTCTGCCTGGCGGGGCTGCTTTACCCCAGGAGCACCCTGCTGACGATCAGACCCTGACAGGTGACACAGGTGTAACGCGGCGAGCATTTCCGGCCCAGCACAGGCCCGGAGGACGCCCACGCACCCGGCCACTGCGCCGCCGTGGAGGGGCTGCAGCCTGCTTTGCAGACAGGGTTGCTGAGGCCGCGGGAGGGGAGGTGGGTGCGCCGAGCAGCACCTGGGGCACCCCCGGGGCCCACCTGGCAGGGCAGCAGCAGCCAGCAGCCTGCTGCCTGGGGCAGGAGGGGCGGGCGAGCAAGGAGACTGAGGGTCCCTCTCCCAGGCCCTGGGGCCCCTGAGACCTCCGGCCCGCCTCCCCCTCCCCCCTGCACAGCGGTGTCGAGTTCCTACACTGTCCTTACCCATCAACTTCAGTCATTCGGGGACTGACTCAGGGGCTAAGACAGGCCATTTCACGGAACCCACCCGGGCCCCTTTCTGTTCCAGCACCAAGAAGCAGGAGGACGTCAGAGTCTGGGCTCGCAAGGAAGGGTGCTGGGTGACCTTGTTCCCAGGCCCTTGCCGCCCTGCGTCACCCCCAGGAAGCCAGGCCCAGAAGCCCCGGGTTCATCCAGCCCAGCTGGCTACTTACAGATGGGAAGACCGAGGCCCCGCACAGGGTGGGCCACCTGCTCAGCCAGGAGCAGCGCTGTCCTGCCCGTGGGGGAGCAGCCGATGCTGAGGTCCCGCGGGTGCCGGCACCCACCCCCTCTCTGCGGGGCAGCCCCCCCAGTCGGAGCGCCCTCCGATGAGGAAACCGAGGCCCCGAGGTGGGAACTGACTGCCCTGGTTGCACCGCAGGTTGGTGGGAAGGGCTGAGATCTGAGCCCAGCTCGGACCCGGAGCCACACACCTCACACTGCCACTCCCGCCTCTGCCATCAAGTAAGGGGAACGCGACGGCAGGCCACAGCCTGCCTGGGGGCTGCCCTCCCCCTGCCCTGTGCAGTCCCCGGGGGCAGTGACGGAAGCAGGAAAGGAAGGGCCAGGACTCCAGAGGACACCGACTGCCTTGGGGTTGTCCGGTGTCATCCAGCGTCGCGTCATTGCAAACAGGCCTGGAGGGAGGCCTCTGCCCAGCCAGGCCAGGGCGGGGCACCGCCCAGATGGACGGGGCGTGGACTGACGCAGTGTTGATAAGGACACCGGCAGGGAGACCAGAGGGCCAGCCCTGAGCTCAGCACCCATGTGCACCCACTGGGAGGGCTCTGGAGGGGACGGCGCAGGCACGCAGCTAGCCAGAGCCAGGGCAGGCGGTGACCCTCTGACAGGGCATCTCCCCCACTGCGGCGCTCTCTGCCCCAGAGCAGCGCGGTCCTCGGGGTGCTCCCCGGGGTCGGGGGGCTGCAAGGCTGGTGCCCAGACAGCCAGGCTCTCCCTCTGGGGCGGCCGTGAGCTCCACTCGGGATGGAGCCAAGTGCAGGTGGTCCAGGGGCAGCTGGAGCCAGGTCTCCAGAGGTGGACGGGTGGGGGGCCCCCAGGCACGGGCCTGGAGGCTGGGAGCAGAGTGGGTGCCCTTCAGCTGACCTTGGGGTGCCTGAGGAGGTTTGGAGGGAGGCATTTCGGGAAGACCCCACCTGAGCGTCAGAATTCCAGACTCTCAACTCTGTCCCCCGCAGGCCTCCCCCTGGGCCCGTCCCCACGGCGCCCCAGGAGCAGGCCGTCTGCGGCCCCTTCACGGAGGCCCCGGGCTGAGGGCTGTGCCGTTGGCCCGGGGCCCCGGCCCTCCCCCTCCTCCTCGGTTAAGAAGTATTTCTGGAGACGCTGCCCTGTGCTGGACACCGAGCTACACGCTGGATCTGAATCGGACCTCGGCCAAGTCTTCGGCCCTGTGCCGGCCTGGGTCTCTTCGGCCTTTGCGAGGACAGAATGTGGGGGGTCCTCATTGTACCAGTGGGGGACAGAGGCCCACCCGGCAAACCATGAGGCCGAGAGCCCAGCGTCTGAGGCCACACCCAGGGCGCCCAGCCCAGCCCACCTTCTCTGCCCACCTTGCTTACCCACAGGGGCCGAGAACCCTCACCCTCTCCCGGTGGAGTCGGGGAGGGGTGGTGGGCCCTGGCGGGGGCCTGGGCAGCCCTCCTCCTTCTCCCTCCTTCCCTTCGCCCACCCACGGCCCACAGTGCCCGTCAGGGCTGAGACCAAGGGCATGGCCTCCAGCCTGTCAGCTCGAGGCCCCCTCCCTGCGACGGGCTGGCTCTTCTCACTTTCGGGTGAAGCGAGAGGTCGCCTCCCTGTGCTGGCCCTGCCGTCTGTGACCCGTGGGCAGACGTGCTCGGCGGCTGTGACACCTGCGCCCAGGCCCCGGGGCCTCCCGAGGGGCCCCTCGGACCCACCCCACTGTGTCTCCACCACCCACGGCCGCTGCCCACGCCCCCTCGGGCCTGCCCTGGGCTCGTCCGCGATGCCCTCCTTTGGTGGCTGCTCGGGGCGGTTGTGAAGTCAAACGCAGGTCCCACCTCTGTGGGTTGTTCTCGCAGCCCTGTCCCCGAGGTGCCTTCTGCCTTGTCCCCCCGGGCAGTACGCCGACCGCAGACAACAGAGCTCAGGGAGGGCTTGAGGGCTGGGCTCTGGAACTGGTTCCAAATGGCACTCATCTGGTCTAAACTGTCCCCCCTACACAGATGACAAACAGGCCTGGAGGCTCAGGGGCCAGCAAGGGCTGTGGCGGAGGCCAGCTCTACCAAGGTGGGCTCTGGGGACAAGCTTGGTCCCTCACTGTGGGCTGGCCTCAGTTTCCCCATTCTGTAAAATGGGGACACAGCAGTGCCTGCCCCCTAGGGCTGGAGTAAGGATCTCAAGGACTCCTTAGCGTCAAGTCCTTTTCACCCCAGCAGCAGGCCAGTGGGGGTGTCCTCAGGGGAAGCTATTTCAATTCTTTTTTTTTATCCTCACCCGAGGACTCTTTCCATTTTTTGTTCAGGTAGAGTGGGAGGGAGAGCAAGGAAGAGAGAGAGAGAGAGAAACATCGACGTGAAAGGGACACACCGAGTGGCCGCCACCCACACGACCAACCAGGGCCGGGGACAAACTGCAACCGAGGTACGTGCCCTTAGCGGGAACCGAACCCGGGTCTCTCTGGACCGCAAACCGACGCTCTAACCGCTGAGCCAAACCGGCCAGGGCTATTTCAATTCTACAAGGAGCCTCTGCCTGGCCCCCAGACCTGCAAGGAGAGAGATCTTGTCCCCCGCCACCCCGTCTTCACCCGCCTCCAGCACACTGCCAGGCCGGGCCTCCTCCGGGCTCCGACAGTGTCAGGTCACCAGCCACAGGCCTGTGTCCCGCCAACCCCCAGGAGGTGCCCAGCGGGCAGGGGCTGTGCCCTTAGGACAGCCGTCTCGCAGGCCTAGCTCGAGGCTCCCAAACGCACGTGAGGCGTCACTGAATGGACTCGACACGGTGAAAAGGACACGAGAGCTGGAAGAGGAACGAGGCAGCGGGGAAAGCTGTGCGCCCACCCGGCACGCTCCCTGCCAGCCTTTCCCGTGCGGGGCTGTGGCAGCCGGGGCGGGGCACCCGCGAGCACCCTGAACACAGGCCCGCGCCCTGCCCTTCTGTGGACAGAAACGCTGGACGTGAGGTCGGGCAGAGGGTGAGCCATGTGCAGTCAGTGTTCAAGGAGCGGGAGCTCAGGAAGGAGGGCCAGCCCTCCTGACCCCCGGCTCTGCACCGCACCCCCACAGCCCCATCTGTCCTGACTCCCGCCGTCCAGCTGAACACCATTGCCTGGGACGGTCAGGGACTCGGAGGGCCCGTCCACGGAGACAGGTCACGAGGAGCACACCTGACAGTTACTCCTGTCTCTACCACAGGTCCTACAGCCCCGCCCTGGATGTCCCTCACTCCCTCACTCTCCTTCATTCAGCGGACCCTCCTGGGGTCCCACTCTGTGTCAGCCCTGACCTCGACCCTGGGACCCAGAGATGGATCAAGCAGAGCCTGGCCCGTGGAGCCCCGGCCGGAGGGAAGGACACTGGGACAGGATCGTGCCCGCAGGAGGTCCTAGTGGATCAAAGACACGAACGAGGACTCCGGGGTGGAGGACGTGGGAGGGGCTCTGGCCCACCCTCCTGGGGTGGACGTGGGGCAGCCAGGAAGGCTTCCTGGAAGAGGAGGAAATCTGCCAACAGGCACTTGAAGAATCAACAAAAGCCCCCAAGTGAGAAAGGGAGGAAAGGGATCCAGGCAGCAAGGGCAGGGGGGGCTCCGGGGAGGGAGGGACAGGCGTAGGGAGAGCAGGAACGCGGCCTGTGTGCGTGTGTGCAGGCGTGGGCAGTGAGGGGGGCAATGGGGCCCCTGGTCCAGAAGTGGGAGTGGAGATGACCCTGGCCACCCACAGGGTTCTCTGCAGCAGCTCCCTCTCCAGCTGCCAGCAGGGAGCGAGGCTCCCTTCAGACTCAGCTTAGAAGCTTCCCCTCCAACCATCGACCCAAAGGCCCCGGGGCACCTGCTGGAGGACTTGCAGGGAGAGTGGACTGCACAGCCTGCTGGGCCTCTGGAAACCAGACCCGGTCCCAAGGCCAGTCGATGCCCATCACACAGATGTGAGGATGTGGTAGAGAGCAAGGACACAGGAGCGCGCCGCCCTGAAGGAGGCCGCGTTTACCCCCAGTTCACAAGTCAGAGGCCACGGCTCAGAGAGGCGGAGCCACCTGCCAGAGGCCACACAGCGTGTAAGTACTCAGTAAGTAGGCCTCAGGCCCCGAACCCAGCCCTCCCTGGCCCCCTGGGCTCCCACCAAATGGGTAACTGTCTCCCGCACCCCTGGCCCGTGCACCCAGAATGTGTTTTATGAATGAGTGAACAAAAGGATCCGAACGCCCGCTCGCCCTCCCTCCACGCGGCAGGAGGAAGGCGCCATCTGCTACTGTTTTTTTTTGTGGCTGTTACTCTGGAAATCAAAGTGACAAACCAGAAGTCACAGCTCCGCTTTGAAAGGAGGAGGAGAGACAAACAGCCCTGATTCAGGGCAGGGACAGAGCAGGGCCCAGCGAGGGGAGCCAGCCGTGGGACGGACGTGCCCGCTCGGAGCCTCGGAGTCCCCGCCGGAGGGGCGGCGCGAGAGGACCTACCTCGCTGGGTGCCGTGGGGACTAAGGAGGTGCGACCCTGCAGGGGGGGTGCGACCTTGGCCCAGGCCTGTGTCCTCCGCCGGGTGAGCTCTGCACTGCCCTCAGCCCTGACCGCCCTGGACGCCGGCCTGTGTGCAGCCCAATGGCTTACACATTAGGAGGCCTCCACGTGGCCAAAGGGCAGAGGGGCGCGGAGAGCGCCGGCAGGCTCCCCGTGACTCAGGCCGGGGGCAGGGGTCGCCCCCGCTGTACCACATGCAGGGAAGCCCAGTTGCTGGCGGTTCTGATAAATATTTTATCACTGCTCCCAGAGCAGACCCCAGGAAGGTGCAGGCAGCCTCGGAGCCTGTGGGGCACCCCCTCCTGCCCGGACAGAAGGAAGTGGCTGGGCGGGGGGCGCGGGGTAGGATCGGGAGCCCAGACAGCGAGCTCATTTCTGTCCTGCTGTGACTTCAGGTCAGCTCAGCTCAGCAAGTGCGCCGCAAGCCTCGCTGGGTGCTGGGTGCTGGGTGCTGGGTGCTGGGTGCTCAGCCCTACCCCACGGAGAGTTCCATCCTCCTCTTCACATCTAGAACACCCGCTCTCTGCCCTTAGCCCAGTCAAATGCCCCCTCCTGCTGGCCCAGGGCCACGGCCACCTCCTCCAGGAAGCATTCCTGGCTCTCCCCTTCCCACTGTGTGACCTTGGGCAGGACCAGCACATCCCCTGAGTCTGTTTCTAAAATGGAGCTGATGACCCCCACTCGTGGGGGACAAGCTGAAACTGTGTAAATGTCCCAGTGCCTCGCTTGCATGGAGACTCATACTATGTGGAGGGGACGGGAACGTCAGAAATCAAATCAGTAGATATTACTGAGCATGGCTGGGTGGGTCACAGAGAGCCTGGCTCCTGCGGGCAGGGATCCACAATTTAACCAAACAACAACAACAACAGTAATAACTGTTATCAGTGTCTAGCCCCTGCCACAGGCCAGATACGTGACACCACATCCCCTCATTTACTCCCCCAGCAGCCCTGTGATGTGGGGTTCTTCCCCCCAATTCATGGCAGAGCAGAGAGATTCAGAGAGGGGAAGGGCCCTGCCAGGGACCACACATCCTGGCGGGGTTGACCAGCTGTCCTGCTGGGACTTTGGGGTGTGACCTCGGGTCAACATCTGCTTTTTACATCACTGTCCACAAGGAGGCGCCCCTGAGAGGGAGATGGTCCGAGAAAATGATGCAACAGCCACAGGGCCGGATGTGCAACCGCTGAGCAGACCACCATTGCTACATGGGAACCCCGAGACTACTTAGGAGCAGGGCGCATGCTCATAGTATTACATTAAGTGAAAAAAACCAGGATACGAAACTTCACATGCGGTGCGATGACACCATGTAAAAACAGTTCTACATGAAGATATATTTATCAAAAAAAAAAAAAAGACTAGAAATGATACACAAAAATGATGATGTTCAGGGGGTGAGGTTATAGGTAGAATTGGGGTCTATTTTCCAGACTTTGTACAACACGGCTAGGTCGGTTTTATAATTAAAATTTTTCCTTATTAATAGAACTGGTCTGACTCAAGGATTTATTGGGCACCTGCTGCCTGCCCGCCCGTGCTCAGAGCTTCCTCCTCTCTCAGCCTCAGGTTTGGTCTCTGGGAGGGACGAGAGGACACAGCTGTCAGTGATGCTGAACTTGAGACCCCTCTTCCCTGCCTCCTCATGGCTGGGCCTCCCCACCTCAACCCACCAAGGTCAAAGCCAAGTTCAGGATCTTCTCCCGGAAGCTCCTCTCCACGTTGAGTCAACTGGACAGGAACCATCACCACCACCTATTCAAGTCCTAAACTAACAATCACAGAGGCTCATAAGATAGTGAGCTCCCCATCACTGGGAATAATCAATCAGAGCAGCATGTCTATCTGCCAAGAAGTGGCCTCAATGGCTGGCTTTCAGTCCATCTTAACCAGACATGATTAAAGTCTTAGCAGCTGTGTGACCTAGGACAAGATACTGACCTCTCTGTGCCTTGCCTTCCTCATCTGTACAATGGGATCACGCGGTGACCTTATAGGGCCTCGGAGGGTAAAATGAGGGCAAATATGTGAATTTCTAAGATGCCTTCCAGGTGCATTGTGAGGGCTGCATATATGTTTATCATTATTTCTCAGCTTTACCTGACCCACCCCTGGGAGCTAAGCAGGGCAGAAATAACGATTCCTATTTCACAGATTTGAAAACCAAAGCACAGAGAGTAAGCCCCTCAGACTCAAAGGGTCAGTGGTGGAACGGGACCAGAACACGGGTCTTCTGGTGCTGATGGGGGCCGCCCCCTCTGCCTGGGTCCTCTCCTGGGTTCTCTTCGGGGCTCCAGGCAGATCGGCTTTGCTGGAAAACCGCTTCGGGAACACGAAGAAGGCCTTTAACCAGCCCAGCTCTGGCACAGAAAAGCAAAACCTTAAGAACCTTCCAGAAAATGAGCAGGACTTCCGCTGGGGTCAAAGGAGCAGCTGGTCCCTGATGGCGAGATGTCCTGATGACATTCCCTCACCTTCAGGCAGGTAGCACAGTGGCAGGCACACCTCGTACCAGGGACCCGGGGTTCGAGCCCCAGCCCTTCCCCTTGCTGCCTGTGTTTCTGGGTAGCCACTGGCCTCCTGGAGCCTCAGTTTGCCCGTCTGTTGACTGGCCTGGCCATGATCACCTCTGCGCTGGCAGGGGGCGCGGACTGGGGCAGTGCCCAGGGCTTCTTCACACAGGGCTTGGCACACAGTAGGTGCTCCCCTTGCAGAGGCAAACCTTGCAGAGGCCTGGCACGCAGTAGGTGCTCCCCTTGCAGGGGCAAACCTTGCAGAGGCCTGGCATGCAGTAGGTGCTCCCCTTGAAGGGGCAAACCTTGCAGAGGCCTGGCACGCAGTAGGTGCTCCCCTTGCAGAGGCAAACCTTGCAGAGGCCTGGCATGCAGTAGGTGCTCCCTTTGCAGGGGCAAACCTTGCAGAGGCCTGGCATGCAGTAGGTGCTCCCCTTGCAGGGGCAAACCTTGCAGAGGCCTGGCACGCAGTAGGTGCTCCCTTTGCAGGGGCAAACCTTGCAGAGGCCTGGCACACAGCAGGTGCTCCCCTTGCAGGGGCCTGGCACGCAGTAGGTGCTCCCCTTGCAGGGGCAAACCCCGGCTTCAGAGTCAGAATGAAGGAAAGCAGAACTCCGAGCTGGAATGGACTGCAGACTTTTTCTCCAGGACCCTTTCAGACGGGGCCGGGGTGCTTCCCACCTGGCCAGCTGTGGACAGTTGACGGTGATGCAATGGTGATCTCCACCTCTGTCCCCACTGCTCTGCCCAGAGGGGAGATGGGCACCACAGCTGAGGAGCCCCTGTGCCAGGCACTGAGTGGCCCTGTCCGCATCCTCTCGACCCCAGACGTGGACATAACACTAACAGTTATACGAATACTGACGGTGACACCAGAGCCAATGCCAGGCGGCCTCACACAGACCCCGCAGCGCTGTCCCGCGAGGCCACGTCCCGGCTGTCCCACTCATAGCCGACCGGAGGGCGCGGTCCTGAGCCCTTACATGAGGCCATGTGATCCTCACAGCAATCTTACGCAAGGAGTGTTGCAATTACCACCTCTTAGAAAGGGAGGCAGACAGAGGCTTAGTAACTTGCCAAGGTCACACAGCTAGCTGGTCAGAGGTGGGGCCAGGATTCGAACCCAAGCAGCCTAGCTCTAGAACCCATCTCTTTTTTATTTTTATTTATTGATTTTAGAGAGAGAGGAAGGGAAAGAAAGAGAGAGATAGAAACATTGATGAGAGAGAACATCGATTGGCTGCCTCCTGCATGCCCCCCACTGGGGATCGGGCCTACAACCTGGGCATGTGCCCTGCCTGGGAATCGAACCGGCAACCTCTTGGTGCAGGGTCGACGCTCAGTCACTGAGCTACACTGGCTGGGCTAGAACCCATGCTCTTACTAGCCCAAACCCTTTATTCCAATACCCACTTTGCAAATAAGAGAACTGATGCTCAGAGAGGTTAAGCAGCGTTACCAAGGCCACACAGCGGCTACACAGTGCTGCTGAGGTTTGTAACAGTGAACCTGACTCAGGTCCCCAGCACTTGCAGCCCTTCCCTGGCCCTGCTGGCTCCTCCTCTGGGCCCCCAGAGCCGAGGGTCTGAGGTCAGAGCCAAGTCCTCGAGGTGGCTCCAGCCCCGGGACTTAGTGATCCCGTCACAAGAACTGTGCCGGCAGACTTCAAAGCCCTCATCCCACTAGGCACTCCCCACCCAAGACTCAATTTTGACGCATAAAGGAGGGATGCGGCGTAAAGAAGAGGGTTGCGTTGTCACCAGGAAGCCACCTTGCTGTTCTACTCAACCGTCTTGCCAACCCGCATCTCCCGCTCACAGAAGCTGGCTGGCCCTCCTCCCTGGCGGCACGCGGGGGCTTCCTGGCCGAATGCAGATGTCCTGACCTGCCGCGTGACTCCAGGACCTGTCAGATGAAGTCTGTGCTCCCCCTGCTTCCTGGGTCTCTTGGCCTCACTGGGGAGGCCCGTGTCCCCTGCCAGGCCCGAGAAGGCCTGTGGAAGAGTGACTGAAGGAACGACCTCCTGTCCTTCTGTGGGTGTCTCTTGAGAGCTCTGCTCTCTTCGCAGATGTCCTGGAAGAGGACTTCCTCCCTGTCCACCGACACCCCCGACTTGGGGTACCCGGGCAGGGCCCAGTCCCGCCTGAGTTTCTGCTCTCCTGACAGCAGGGCGGCACCTGGGACACAGGGCTGCTATCCCCCCCCCCCCCGCCTGTTCCCCCCACCCCACCCTGCGCCTGCCCGGAGCAGGAGCTGGCCCAGCAGCCCCCGCTGGGTCCCCAGAACGCACCCGGCTCTGCCCAGGCAATTCCGCTCCACCACCACCAGGCCTTTCAAGCCATCCATTAGAAACAAAAAAATCCATTAGCTAACAAATGTTTCTGCACAGACTGCCTTCCCTGCTGATGAGAAATTAAGTCCACGAGTGTCCCCACCCCGACAGTTAAAATAGCCGGATCCACACAGAGTGCCGGGAAACCCACATTCCTGGTGGGCTTGTGAGGGTTGGGCACTGTGCCTCCCCTGCCCAGAGAGGTGGTTGATAGCATTCCCAGTGTTTAGATGAGAAACTGAGGCCCAGAGGGGCAGAGTGACTTGCTCAGAGTCACACAGCCCACCAGTGGTGGCCTGGGGTGCTGACCCAGGTCCACCTGACCCTGCAGAACAACCCCTGCCCAACACACACACATTTTAAACAAAGGCCTCAGAATCCCAGACCATTTGGCAGGAACCCCTGGGAGACCCTAATATCCTCTGACTGAGGGGGACCTGGGCTCCGAGCAGAGTGGTGTGCCCGGGCCCCTGGGGACCCCCAATGCCTGCCAGCCAGAGGGGGCTGAATGACCTCTCCCATCGCCATGGCACCAGCCAGGTGCTCACACCTGGCTGAGCCTGGAATGGGGGTGGCTGTAAAATGCGAATTCCTGGTGCCCCCATCACAGGAAGAGGAGCCCAGGAGGAGGCATTTGGCAAGCCTGTCATTAAAGAGAACAATCCTGAGGTTCCCGACCCCACTCCCAGAGCCCCAGCTGACCCCCCCAGGAACGGTTCTCGGGTGGCACCCATGCAGGAGCTCTGAGGGACCCCCTCCCCACACACGGTCCAGAGCATGGCCTTTGAGATCCCCGGGAACTGGGTATGGCCACACTCTCCCTGAGAGCGTCACTCACCACCTGGACAGCCGGCCACCCCACGTGGGCCTCAGGGCAGCTGCACACAGACCCCACCGCTGCCCGGCGGCGGATGGGGAAATGGAGGTTGCCAGCAGGAAGTGGCCTGGGCAGAGCTGACCACACCCTGCGACCCACGGGCCAGAGACCCTCCCCCAGCCCAGCAAGCTCTCCCTGCCCGGTCCACTGGGAAGAAATCTTAGAAAGCGTCAGGCCCTGCTTACGCGCACAGGGCCTGGCGCACGACCCGGCCCTGCCAGCCCCTGGCCATGCGGATGTGCCCAGTGTGCCATCTCTCCAGAGACGTGTGTGGGTGTCCCGGGCTCTGAGGGCACGGAACCCCCACTCCCCCAGCGGCCCTGGAGCCCCTGCCTCCGGATGCGCCTGCTGCGCGAACCCACCCACTGCGGGGCCAGCGTCTGCAGGGAGGTGTGGGCCCTGCCAGAGCAGGGGGGGTGGGGCCCCCGCCGAGCAGGACAGACTCCTGCAGGCAGGTGTCCCCCTCCCCTCCCACCTTTGTTTGCTCCAGGAAGGGGGCAGCGGGGGGCTGCGATGGGGAGCGGGCAGTGTGGGGAAGATCAGGAACCGAGGCGCCGCGAGGGGCTGGACGGGCGGGCAGGGACCCACCCACGAGACCCAGAGAAACTCAGACACAGGTGAGGAAAGGGGGGCGGGGCGGGGGGCGAGAGAAACTGGGAGACAGGACGAGCTGTCGGGAGGTCCCGGGAGAGACCAGGTGGGAGACAGTGGACCCCCACTCAAGGTGGACCCCCTACCCGACCCCGGCTCCGCATTCGGCGCGACACCGCCGCGCGCGCGCACACACACGCCACTCCGCCCGCGACGACCCGGGCCCCCGCCCTCCACGGCGGCGCGCGTGTCACCCTCGGCCCACCCTGCTCCCTCCCCCGGCGGGGCCTTTGGGACCCGCCGCCGCCGCTCACCTTGGTCCGCGCGTCACCGCCGCCGCCACTGCCACCGCGCCGAGCCGAGCCGGGCCGAGGGAGGGGACCGCGGAGGCCCCGCCCCGCCCCGCCCCCGGGCCCGCGCAGGACGCCGGGCGCCGCGGCCACCCGGACCCCGGCGGTGGGGGACCCGCAAAAGCGGGGAGGTGGGCCTCGGGCACGCCCACCGACCAGGGCCCGCCGCGGGGGCCGACTGCCCTCCCCGATCCCCGCCCCGGTGCACTGCGCAGGCTGGGGGTGGTGTCCGCCAAGGAAGGGGGCGTCCCCGGTTACCAGGGTGGCCCAGTTGGGCTCTCCGGCCAGTGACCCACTCCTGGGCCGTCCTCTAATGTTCCCCGAGCGCCCCCTCCCCAAGCCGGTCGGTGTGGGCGCTGGGAACCCCGAGGGAAAATCGGACCCTCGGACCCAGTCACTGCCCTGGGCAAGGGGGCGGATGCAGCGAAGGGTCGGGTCCAGCTGCCGAATAGCCCACGGCTAGGGCTGGAGCGCACCCCGAACTGCTTAGGGATCCAATTCCTGGCCCCACCCAGACTCACAGGCTCTGGGGACTCCCGGCATCTGGGTTTTAACCATCCCTCCAGGTGATTCCCAAGCTCGTGAAGTTTGAGAAGTACCGCCCGGGGGCAAACATGCAGCACCCCACGTGTCACACCCCAGAGTGAGCTTTGTGACACTATGTTGGGGTGGGGGTGGGCTCCTGGACCAGGAATTCTCCGGCCAGATGAACAGGACGGGGTGGAAGCCAAGCAGCCCTGTGGCGAGGGGCCAGGCGCCCGGCTGGCATCGTGGTCATGGTCACTGGTGTGCACGTGCTCACAGACAGCGACGGAAAGTTTCGAAATGTAGCCGTGGAAGTATTCTTGCCCGTATTCAGTCCTAGCACACCTTCCCCATCACTGTGAGTACTGGATGCTAAGTCTCCCAACTCCCAGAAACTGTTAAAATGGGACAGGTCAGGCGACAGGCCTTCCTGGTGACTAGAGGCCAGGAGAGGGAGTAGGCTGAGTAAGTCTGCCTGAGCTGCAGGCGGTGCGCCCCAGGCCGAGAGGGCGTCTGGGCAAGGGCCGAGCTGGAGCAAACACGGGGTGAGTGTGTCCTCTGGACCACCGAGCACAGCCTCCCCTTCCTCTCTTCCCTGCTCTGTTTTCTTTACACTTGGACTTGGCATTCTATTCTACAGTTCTTTCTTTCTTGATTTTTTAAAATTAATTAATTTTTGTTACAGATGTTTCTCCTTTTTTCCCTTAATAGTTTTTTTTTTTTTACATTGATGTCAGAGGGACACATTGATTGGTTGCCTCCCACAAGACCCCGACCAGGGCCGGGGATGAACTGCAACCGAGGTACGTGCCCTTGGCTGGAATCGAACCTGTGACTCTTTGGTCCATGAGCCGATGCTCTAACCACTGAGCAAAACTGGCCAGGGTGCTTCTTTCTTTCTTTTTTTGGGTACGTGCCCCTAACGGGAACTGAACCCGGGACTCTCTGGTTCTTAGGTCGACACTCCAACCGCTGAGCCAAAGCGGCCAGGGCTAGGGTGCTTATTTCCTTATTGTTTAGTTTGTCCAGTAGGGTATAAATTCCCTGAGAGAGGGGACTTGTCTTTTCTTCACCCCAAGTGTCCCCGGTGGTGAGGACAGTGTTTGGCACCTAGAAGGTGCCTAATAGATACTTGTTGAAAGAATGAATGAACGAATGACCCGATAATAAGTGGTGCTGGTCACTTTTCATCTGTGGACACCCCCCCTCCCCAAATCCATTCTCTGTGGGCTCTGTGCCCACCCTGGTGGACTGTGCCCCATGTGGTGCCTGGTTGGGTCTGGGTGATGGGAAGCAGCTGCTAGGAATCAGGGAGAGGACAGAGGGTAGGCTCCTCCGCTGACCACTGGCGGTGCCTTCCAAGGCTGCGGCTCACACCAGCTTCTACGGAAACACCCTGTTCTCTCTGTTTGTTCCTCCAGCCCCAGGGATGGCAGCTTCCCGCAAATGCCAGCCTCCTGTCGGAACCACTTGGGTAAAGGCTGTCTTCTGCTGGGACCCAGACTGAAACAGATATTACCTTTGTCACTTTATAGATAGCTGAGGCTCACCAAGGTTATTACATGTGCCCAGCCAAAGACCTTAATAGACACCTCGCCGAAGAAGACACACAAATGGCAAATAAGCATGTGAGAAGATGCTGAACACCCCGTCGTCAGGGAAACGCACACGAGAGCAGCAGTGAGACCCCACCGAGCCCCGACGGGAAGGCCGGAAACAGAGCGCCGACCACACCGCGTGCTGGCGGGGACGGGGCAGCCGGGACCTCGACCCTCGCCGCTGGGACCTCGACCCTCGCTGCCGGGACCCCGACCCTCGCTGCCGGGACCCCGACCCTCGCTGCCGGGACCCCGACCCTCGCTGCCGGGGGTGCAGGTGGCACAGATGCTTTGGAAGACAGTCTGGCCTTTCTTACAAAACTGCCCTCAGCAGGTGGACGTCCTCTTACCCTCCCGCCTCCCAGTGCATTCCTGGGCCTTTACCCCGAGGAGCTGAAACATCTTTCCACCCAAAACACTGCACGTGGCTGTTCATGGCATCTTTCTTCATACCTGACAAGACTGGGAGGCAACCGAGATGCCCTCAGCAGGTGGGCCATTCAGACAATGGAAAAGCATGTAGCACTTTTGAGTTATCAAACCACGAAAAGACACAGGAAACGCAGATGCATGTGACTAAGTGAAAGAAGCCAGCCCTGGCCGGTTTGGCTCAGCGGTTAGAGCGTCGGCCTGCGGTCCAGAGAGAGGAGCCAACCTGAAAAGGCCACACACCGAGTGCTTCCAACTACATGGCGTTCTGGAAAAGGCAAAACTATGGGGACAGTAGAAAGATCAGTGGTTGCCAGGGGCTGGGGCAGGGAGGGATGAGCAGGTAGAGGATTTTTAGGGCAGTGAAACTATTCTTTATCATACTATAATGGTAGACACATGTCATTACGCATCTGTCCAAACCCACGGAATGTACCGCACCAAGAGTGAACCTATTGTAGACTATGGACTCTGGATGACAATAATGTATCTGTGTAGGCTCATCAATTGTAACAAACTCTGCTTGGGAATACTGATCACGGGAGGCTGTGGGTATGAGGGGACAGGAGGGTACGTGGGAAATCTCTGTACCTTCCACCGAGTTTACCCGTAAATCTAAAACTGCCCTAAAATATAAAGTCATTAAAAAAAAAAATGCCCTAGACCATGCAGCAAATAGGAGTAGAGCCGGTATTTGAACCCAGGACCTGATCTAAAGCCTCTATGTCTGGTTTAGCGGGGGTTTTGAGCTCTTCTTCTCCGAGGGGACCAGGACTGGGGTGAACAGGAACAAGACACACGTGACCCAGAAGGCAGCTGACCCCTGGAGCCCCAGGAGAGGATGCTGGCTGTGCTCCCATGATGCCCTGTGCTTCTCCTGGCCACTCCAGCCTGGCTGGACACGTGTGTGTGTGTGTGTGTGTGTGTGTGTGTGTGTGTGTGTTCTCCCAGGTGAGGCTCCGTCCCCTGGGCAAGGCAGCTGCTGAATGTCCGCCTCCTTCCCTTGCTCTCCGAACGCGCCCAGCGGCCCCAACGTGGCAGGACCGTCCTGGTGCCAGGAGGCCACAGGCTCTGCAGCTAGCAGACCACGGCTGAGCCCCTTGTCAAGAGACCCGTCCACTCTGAGCCTCAGGCTCCTTGCCTTCCAGTGGGGATGGCCACACCTGCCATTTTCACAGGTCTGTTCTTTCTGTGTTCACTGGTTGAGTCATGACAAATACTGAATGAGATTTTGCTCGTTGCCTGGCATGTAAGAACCGGACTCTGCAGGTCTAAAGCCCTGTGCAAAATGTCAATCTCTGGTGGATATTCTACCTCCCAACACTGCCCCTACGGAGACCGGGTCCTTCTGGGGGTCTCCAAACACCCCACTTGGCCAACAGAGCCTTTGGTGCCATAGCAGGGCTGGGCGAGAAGCTGCAAACCCGAGGGTGCTCTGCACGGGGGGGTGGGGTGGGGTGGGGTACTTTGGAGACACCTGCCTGGTCACAGCAGACAGGGAGACAGACGGGCAATGTGCAGTGATTTTCCCAGGGTCAAACGGTGTGCCAGGCTTGTAATGCACCCCCCCCCCAAGATGCCCATGTCCTGGTCCCCGGAGCCAGTGAATATATTACCTTTCACAGCAGAAGGAGACTTGCAGGTGCAATTAAGGACCTGCAGGTGGGAAGGCAGTCCCGGGCCATCTGGTGGCCTGATGGCATCACAGGAATCCTTACAAGAAGGGGCAGGAAGTGCAGAGTGAGAAAGGGGGTGTGACAGGTGCTTTGGGGAGGGAGGAAGGGGCGGGATTGCTGGAACGCAGGCACCTCTCAGAACCGGAAAAGGCGGAGAGGTCGTCTTCCCTAGAACCTCTGACCGCACGCAGCCCGGCAGACTGTGGCCCAGACCTGGAAGAGGGAAGATCTGGGTTGTTTGGAGTCTGTAACTCCGTGGCCGTGTGTGAGAACAGCCACAGGAAACCAGTACGCACAGCGGGACCGAGACCGGAGGCTGGGTCTCTGCCGCTCAGCCGGCTCCTGGCCGGGACCCCTATGCCTTCCATTGGCTTCTTTTCATGGGACGACCCTCCCAGCTCGGGGTACTTAAGGAAGAGGAGGCCCTGCCCAGACCCCAGAGCTTCAACGGAAAGAGGCAAACAGTCCCCTAGAGGCCGGCGCGGGGTGACTGGTAGGCCCGGGAGCAGCGCTCAGAACCTCGCCTGGAACAGCCTCTGCGGAACCGTCCACCCTCGAGGCCAGCTCGGGCTCGCCTGCTGCTGTCCTGACCGCCCTGTGCCACAGCTGCGCCAGGGGCCAGCTTCTGGATGCGCGGCCCTGATCTGTTTGCAGTCTTAAAAAGTAGCTGCTCTGTAGCCTTCTGTGACTGGAAGGGAAAAAAAGGTTTTCTGAGTAATAAGACGACGTTTGCATGCATTTTCCCCGTTGTGCACTGTAGCGTCTCAGACTTGACCTTGCAACATATACGCAAAATTATGTTGCATGTAAAGGTCAAGTCAGATTTGACCTTTTTGTCCCCGTTGCTCCCTTACAGGCACCGAGCTGGGCGCCCCCTCCTCGCCCCCTGGGCAAGCACCTGTCAGTTAGGGGCAGGAGCTGGCCTGGCAGGAAGCCAGGATAAACAGCAGGAGCTGTTGCGGCCCCTTCCTCAGGGCCTCCTTCTTTCCCCTGGAATGGGAAGTCCTCGAGAGCAGGGGCCCGGCCTTCAGCTCCGGGTCCCCGGGAGGCAGCCCAGGGCTTGGCCCACAGTAGGTGCTCGGTGCCCGGCAAATGACGGATGTACCTTGCAGAGCGCAGTACAAAGTCAGCCCCCGAGATATTTGGACAAATGTATGTTTCACTTGTGCACCTCACCTGAGCACCACACCTGGACACCTCACCTGGGCACCACACCTGGACACCTCACCTGGGCACCTCACCTGGACACCTCACCTGGGCACCACACCTGGACACCTCACCTGGGCACCACACCTGTACACCTCACCTGGGCACCTCACCTGGGCACCACACCTGGGCACCTCACCTGGGCATCACACCTGGGCACCACACCTGGGCACCTCACCTGGGCACCACACCTGGACACCTCACCTGGGCACCACACCTGTACACCTCACCTGGGCACCTCACCTGGGCACCACACCTGGGCACCTCACCTGGGCATCACACCTGGGCACCACACCTGGGCACCTCACCTGGGCATCACACCTGGGCACCACACCTGGGCACCTCACCTGAGCACCACACCTGGACACCTCACCTGGGCATCACACCTGGGCACCACACCTGGGCACCTCACCTGGGCACTTCACCTGGGCACCTCACCTGGGCACCACACCTGGACACCTCACCTGGGTACCACACCTGGGCACCACACCTGGGCACTTCACCTGGGCACCACACCTGGGCACCTCACCTGGGCACCACACCTGGGCACCTCACCTGGGTACCACACCTGGGCACCTCACCTGGGCACCACACCTGGGCACCTCACCTGGGCACCAGGCTGGGCTGGAGGGGTGGAGACCTGGGCCTCCTGACTCTCCATCTGTCAGCCTGGCTCCCGCACTAGGTTTATCCGCCCGGGTCTTGTCCCAGCTGAACACCAGGCTCTCTGACTCCAGCGCTGGCCTGGCCCCTGGCCCGCCGGTCACAGCAGGGCTGAGTCTGGTTCAATTCAAGGAGCGTTCTCCACGTGCTTCGCTCATGCTGGGCTCTGAGTTTGGGGCTGGGATGCAGATGGGAGACCTGGGGAGCTCTGGGGGTGGGGCTGAGGGGGTTGAAGTATAGAAGTCAGATCCAAAACCAATTCTGTCACTTGGTGTGACAATGTCTCTGTCACTGAAGGCCCAGAAAGGGCCCTGGGGAGCTGGACATGGAGACCTCTCCCATCCTGGGAGGTTAGCAGGAGCTCCCCACAGAGGGTGAATCTCGTGAGACTCCCAGACAGTGCTCATCCCGCAGGCCAGCGCCCTCGAACACAGAGCCTCTGGTTAAGGGCTCCAGGCCCGATGCCTGCCCACGAGGGTCTCGGGCTCAGCTCCAGGTGCTGGACCGAAGCAGGGGTGCCCGAGAGGGGAAGTCGGCAGGACCCAGCCTGCCGGCCGTGCATAAGATCCCACTTCTGAGAACACTCACTCACCCCTCCCCTACCCTGGGACAGACTTAGGGATGCAAGAGGTCTGAGCTGAGGCCTTTCCCAGGTAGCCAGTGAGCCAGACAGCGCGGCCCAGGTGCCTTCGGTCACTGCCCTCCGATTCCCAAACGGAGCCAGCTTGGCCTCTGCAGGAAACCCAGGCCCAATTTGCCCTAAAGTAACTCGGATGCTGGGCGGCCTCTGGGCAGAATAGCTGCCCTTCAATGCAAGGACCTGCCCTCCCCACTGAGGCCGTGGTGGGGAGGCGCTTTGTAGCTCCCCGGGTCTTCTGCATGGACAGTCTTCCTGCTGGCACGCAGACGGGCTGGGACTCCAGGACAGGTGGAGTGGGGACACCCTGCCTGCTTCCTGCCCCCTGGGAAACCCGCCCCGCTTCCTGTGCTGCGATCTGTGGGTCCCCAGCAGGCCCTCGGTCCAAGGGGTGAGGCTCCCTGGCATCCGAACTTGCTGAAAGTTAAAAACTCTCTTTTTGTCATGAATGGATTTGGTCACGTGCTTTTTGGCACCTATGGAAATCATGACTTTTTTATCTTTCTTTCCTGTCGACGAAGTGAATGCCATCGATTGATTTCTGAATATCACGCCGACCTTGCATCTCCGGAGAAAAGCCCACCTCGTCACGGTTCACCGTCTGTGTACTGCTGGACTCGACCGGCTAGAGCCGTGTCGAGGATTGTGCATATATGTCCATGAGTGATATTGGTCTGCGATTTTCGCTCTCTCCTCTTAAAAAAAAAAAAAAATGTTCTCGCCAAGTTTTGGTATCAGGGTACTTCGAACGTGTTAAAAACAATTTGGGATGTGTTCTTTCCTCCTCTGGTTTCTGAAGGGTTTGTCCTTTTAAACAAGATTGGTATTATTCCTTCCTTAAATGCGTGGTGTTCTCCCGGTTCCAGGAAAAGGTTCTTAACAACTGTGAGCAGCGGAGACGGCTCCTACCTGAAGCTGCAGAGACATGAGGCTGGGGCTTCGTGCTGTACTGGGCTTGGCAGGCAGGTTCAGGGCCAAGGACAGGGCCCCCACGGACACGGCTCAGAGGAGCACGTCTAAAGCTTGGTCCGGGAGGAGACTTTGTCAGAGTCCTGTCCCAGCCTCAGAGCCGGCCCACCACAGGGCTGCCACCCTACAGGGGGGCCTTCCCGAGGACCGGGACCCCCTCGAGCCGGTTTGCTCTGATGCCCACGGTGGATCGGGTGGGCTGGGCTTTTTCAGGGGCTCACACGTTCCCTCCTGCAAGCCAGCCGGGAGCACAGTTCCTGCCTCGCTCTGTATTTATTTGTTACTGATTTACAGCCGAGGAGAGGCGTAGGACCCTGTTTCTGGCTCAGATAACAGCCTCTTCACGTCCAGCCCTTGAAGGATGTGGTTTCATGTGGGCAGCATTTCCCTCTGCTCCGTCCCTTCCTGGCTCCCCCGTCTGTCCAGAGCCCACCTGGCCCAACTCCTTTCCCCGAGCAGCTGACACACATCCTCCAGGGGAAGGGACAGAGGAGCCCCGAGCACCCCCTGTCCGCCTGCTGGCACGTGTCACTGGCTCCTGGCAGAGCCCGCTCACCAGGCCCTGCTCCCTGCAGGAAAAGCCAGACAGTGTGGTAGAGTCCGAGGAGGAGTCAGGAGAGAGGCAACTCCCCTTCTCTGCTGCTCCCCCAGTGTGGCCTGGACCAGGTCACCCCCTCTCTGGCTGGGTTTTTGACTCAGGAGGGTAGGAAGCTGGGAGGTTGGGAGCCCTGGGCAGAGACCCCACGGACCACCCAGCCTCCGCCCGCAGAGCGGGATGGTGGAGACAGTACCCTCCCCGGCATCAGCTGGAAAGTGGGCTCAGACAGGAACGTGCTGTGGTCACCAGCAGAAGCCAACCGGGGTGATTTAAAGAGGGGGATGCGGCGTAAGCGCTGGGGCCCCTCCAAGCCAGTCCTGGATGGTCAGGTGTGCAGACTCAGGGGGCTCAGGGGGCTCAGGGGGCTCAGGGGGCTCAGGGGTGTGGGAACTGCTGCAGGGATCCGAGGCCCCGAGCCCTGCCCTGCCCGCCGAGGGCCTGGCCTGGGGGGTCCTGCCCGGGCCTCCCATCCCTGGACGGGAGCCCTGTCTGCCTCTTACCCACTCCTCAGCACGACGAGGGAGAGTGAACCCTGCACCTGAGTGGGGCTTGGCCCGGAGTGTACACACCCGGCTTCGGGGGTGTCCGGCTCAGAGGCCCCTGGGGCGGGGTGGGTGGGGTGGGGTAACAGGACCTTGAAATCCTCTCTGAGGACCGGCCAGGGCGGAGGGATTTACCCCACGAGAGAGCAGGTATCGGAGCTTAGTGCGGGAGGCGTGGTCTTCAAAGCCAGCGGGGGGAGGAGCCTGTCAGGAATGCCGGTTCCTGGGCACCGCCACTTTCTGAATCAGAAGTCCGGGCTGCAAGGAGCCCTTTCTCCGGGCGCTCCTGGTGCACCCTCAGAGTCTGAGGATGCCTGGACCTAGATGGGGGTCCCTGCAGTGAAGGTGAACTCATGACTCTCCTACAGGCGTTAAGTGAACACGCGGTAAAGACTGGCTTTAGCTCGTGGGTGAATGAGAGGGACCAGGAGGAGGTTACATAGTTCCGAGGAAAAGCCCGGAGGGGACACGCGCGGGCAGTCAGGAGGCCGAGAGGAATTTGCTGGTAGGTGCAAACCGGCTCCTTCGATGGGGTGGGGGACCCAGGCCCCGGACCGCACTCCTTCGCGTTCCTGTATCCTCACGACTCCAGGGTTGTGAGCTTGTTCATGCGAAGGCAATGAGAGGCACAGACCCTCACCCTCAGCTGGTGGATAAATGTGCCCAGCGCTCCCCGGAAAGGGCACCCGTAGTCCCCATTGGCTCTCCCATTTTACCTACATGGGGTTTCTAGCTGAAGACCTGCCTGGCAGAGTCTCGGGATTCTCATGAGCAAAATAGGCTGATGTCACCCTTTCTGGGGGATCAGACCAGACCCTGGGAGCAGAGCCCCAGGGGCCCTGAGTCCGGCACTGGTGAGGCCTGGTGTGCAGACGTGGGTGGACTGGGTGGCGAGCAGTCTTGGCCCCAGGACAGCCTCACAAATACCAGCACATGCTGGTTGGGGAGCAAAACACATGAAGAGGTGGCCCCCCTTCAACAAGGCTTTCTAGGCGACGCGTTGGCCCCACAGACTCAGAGGAAGTGGGGTGGATGGGAGGGCTGGGTGTTACAATGTGGCCGAGTTTTCTGTGGTCAGACAGGAGGCGGGGGTGGAGAGGGTGGAAGGATGCTGCTTGCTAGAACGTCCCTCGTCCCCACCAGCAGAGGCCTGGCCTCCCCACCGGGCTGGGCCCCAGCAGCTCCCTGGGCTCCTGGCTCTGCCCACAGCTGAGCCCCGCAATGGCCCGCCTCCCGGCTTCTGCTCTGACCTCACTTTCACAGGCGGAGACCGGGGACCATTCGGGAGCTGGTGAAACGGACGAACCCTGCAGCTGACTGTCTCTTTCTTACTCGGGGCACATACCTGCCCTTCGCTGAGCTGCCAGCTAAGAGGGTTAGGCCCAGACAGACTGGCTTGTAAACTTTGAAATTCACCCTCCTTCCGTCTGGCTGGAAGTCCAACAGGTGGCGGTGATGTGACGTGAGCATGTCAAAATCATCTTATCTGCGGGTACAAACATATCCTTTACAAGTGGGGCAAACGGGAGCCAGCTGGGACAGAGGCAAGGCCCCTCCCCCTGCCAAGGGCAAGAAAAAGGCACAGAAGGGGGTGGGTCTTAACATACCTGCCGCTTTTCCGTCCTGAGGAGTAAAAGCACGGCCGGAGGTGGGGTCGGAGGTGGGACAGTCCTCCCGTCTTGTGAGGGCAGCAAGCTCTGTGTTCTTGGCTGCTTTCCAGGGAGTTTGTGCAGGGAGGTCTGAGTTTCCGAGGCTGCTGTAACAAAGGGTCACAACCTGGGTGGCTTAGAATCACAGACATGTGTTGTCTCCAGTGCTGGAAGCCAGAGGTTAAAACTAAGGAGTCAGCAGGGCCACCCTCCTTCTGAAGGCTCTCGGGGAGAGTCCTTCCTGCCCCTCCCAGCTCCTGGTGATGGCTGGCAGTCTGCGGTGATCCTGGGCCCATGGCGGCGTCCCTCCCGTCTCTGCCGCCGTCTTCACATGCCCCCCTTCCCTCTGTCTCTGTCCACGCTTCCTTTTCTGATAAGGACATCGGTCATATTGGATTAAGGGCCCACCCACCCCAGGGTGGCTTCATCTTCACTTGATTACACCTGCAAAGACCCTGTTTCTTAATAAGACCCATTCACAGTTTCTGGGCGAACGCGACTTTGTGGGGACATGATACGACACAGCGTAAGTGAGCATCCAGGAAATACAGAGCTCTTCCTCCCTCCCGGGCAGAGGGCGGGCCGCTAACTGCCTTCGGAAAAGGTTCCGGTTCCCCGAGTTCTGGTTCCTCTCCTGTGACACAGCCTCTGAGCCCGGGGGCCTGGGCACCTTTGTGTGGTCCTGTGAGAGTCATCGGGGCTTGGGGAACTGGGGCGTCAAATGCTGACCCTCGGCTCCTGCTGCCACCACGAGCCGCAGACCGTCCTTTGTCTCTGAGCCCGGCGTCTCGTGTCTTCTGCCAGCATCCCTGGGGCTGTGTGCGGCAGGCTCGCTGGCTAGCTCACAACAGGGCAGATCTCTGCGCGTCCCAGCTCCTGCCAGTCGTGGTGTGGGCACCTGTGGCTGAGCGCATGGCCCTGTGGAGCACGGAGGAGGGCAGTGTGCAAATTGTGGTGTGAGGATCGAGGAAGAGAAAGAGGCAACGAGATGGGGGCTGTGAGGAGGAGAGTGGCTGTGAGGGTCTGTGGAGGGGGTGCTTGGAGAGGCCCCGCCCCCGCCCTGCCCATTCTCCTGGCCCTGTAGCAGGTGGTGCAGAGCGCCCCCCCCACCCCGGGCACCTGCCAAGTCTTTAGTCTCATCAGGGCTTTGCGCAGGCAGATGGTGTGGGTTAGGGGAAGTGAACAGGGATGGGTGGTGAGCCTAAGAAGGGTCTGGGATCTGCCTCCAGGTGGCTGTGGGCATGGAGGTGAGACCCCAAAGGCTGGAGGAGCAGGGAAGAGCTGGCATCTGGCCGACATCTGTGAGGGGGCCCCGAGCTCCAGGGGGTATGATATGGACCCAATGGCCTCTGTCTGATTCTGATGTTCTGCACTGGAGTGGAAAACCTCCTGAGGGCAGAATGAGGCTGCTGTGGCGCCAGCCCTTGCCCAAGGCCTCCTACTCACTTCCTCACTGACTCCATATGGTTGAGTTTGTCCCAGACTGGCTACTGCATGTGACGACAGAACACTGATGCCAGGAGGGGGCGTGGCTGAGTGCAAAGAGCCAGAGCGTCACTGTGGAGGCTCCGGGTTCTAACCCTGCTGCTCTGAGCCTCAGTTCCCTCGTCTTCAGGGGGATGAAATGACTGCCTGGCCTGCGTCCAGCCAGGGTGTGGACTGTGGCCACGCACAAGCCTCCCTCGTGGGTGGTTGTGAGTAAACAAACTCATCTAAGGAAAGCACCTTATAGTCAAGCTCCCCGTACCCCCACCCGCAGGACCTGGAGACCTGCCCCACCCCGCCCCCACACAGCCGGGACAGGGCTGGGCAGACAGTGTCCAGACACCTGGAAGAGACAGGGGCTCACTTAGGGAAGGGTCTGGGCACAGGGCCCTTTGCCAATCCCTGTTCCCTGAGGGCCCAGGATCACAGCCGTGGGAACTGGGGGAGAGGGGGGTTAGGGACCAGTGATGAAACCAGGAGAGCCAGCAGGTGGGGCCCCCAGACTGTGGGCCCTTCAGAGGTGGGGTGACAGCACCTGGACCCAAAGGGATGGACGCTGGTTGCACTGAAGTCTTGCAGCTTCACTTTTTTTGGCTGTGGGTGGGTAGCAATCCTTCCCACGTGGGCATGGAATGTGTGCAGCACTGAGGTTTTCATGAGGCTGCCGTGTGCCCAGCCTTGGCACCAGCCCCGGCAGCCCCTCTCAGACTTGATTGCTCCTAGAGACGTTGGGCTCACCACTCCCCTGTCTTCTGAGCTCTCACTGTGGGGTTCAGGTTGGAGAGAGATCTTTCTTGCCCAGCTCCCCTAGTCCCCTCTCTTCCGCTTCCGCTGGTCTGCCCACCCATGGGCTGGGTGCCTCCACTGGGAACAGAGTTAAGGTGGGAAGATGGATCCAGACCCCACTGAAGTCAATTAGGAAAGAAACTCTCCACTTTTTACTCCATGTTCTGTACAAGCTGGGCTTGTCTTCTCATACCCTCCACCCGTCTCTGCCTAGAGCGCTGCACCTCGGCCCCAGGACCGACCACAGTGACCCAGCCGCCTCCAAGAGGAGCTCCAGCTCGGTGTCCACCAGCGCCCCTCTGTGGCTGTTAGGTTGGAGCCGGTTGGGAAAGAGGCAGTGCCGACCCGCAGGGACTTCAGGCCCGGAGCTGCGCTTGGCCTCAGCGCCTGGCCCGCAGCAGCATCCCCACCGGCTTCCGCGGGGGCGCGCTGTGCAGTGGCTGCCCCCCCCCCCCCCCCCCCCCCCGGCTTCCCACAGCTGCTTCCTGCCCAGGCCGCCTGCAGGAACCCAGAGCTCCGGGCCCCCGCAGGTGCTGGCCCGCGTCCCGCTACCCTGCCCCAGGGCCTCAGGGGCTCTGCCTGCGGGAACACCCGCCTCCCTGCTGGTCCCATCGAGCGTCGGCTGAGCCGAGAGGCCAATGTCTAGGCCCTGGGTTCCTGCTGGTGGCCTGGGTGTGACCCAGAGTGGACCCTGGTCCTTGTAGACTTCTGTCTGCTTCGGCCAGCAAGGGCCTGGGGTACAGTCAGCCCCCAGCTCACAGAGCAGATTTAACGTGAGTCCCCAGCACAGTCCCGACCCCCAGCAAGGGCTCAGGAAGAGGGGGCATGTCAACAGCCGTGGGACCCGCACACCTTCCGGCCTCTGCCTGAGCCCGAGCCCAGCCCCACACCGAGGGCCTGAGGGTCATCAGGCTAATGGAGTGGATGAGTGAGCACAGGAATGATGTCCGCAGCCCCCCACCCCCGCCGGCTGGGAGCTCTGGGCCTGGCCCTCTTTCCCTCTGGAAGCCCAGCTGGGTGTCCTCCCCACCCGCCCCCTGGGGCCCCGGGCCTCCCGAGTAGGAAGAGGTTCTGAGACACAGGGACCTGGACAAACCCCATCTCTCGGCATCCAAACCTCGTGGCTGCTGGAGGGCCAAGCACATCTGAAAAGGTTTCTCTCGTTAGGTAGAAACTAGAAACATCTGCCAGGCACAGAGAAATAAGTAAGTCCAAGTGCCCAGCGTTTGCTCTGTGCCAGCCTGGGAAGAGGATCGGGGGACAACAGGCGCCCCGTCCCTCACTGCCCCCACCCCCGCCCACGCATGCTCTCGAGACCCCCTCATTGTCCCATCTGCAGGTTAGGAAGCAGCTATAGACCCGCATCTGTGGGCTTCTCAAACCAGGCCCTGTCCTCCCCCAGCCCCAGCCCCAGCCCCAGCCCCACCCCAGCCCAGCCAGGCCCCAGCCCAGCCCCAGCCCCAGCCCAGCCAGGCCCCAGCCCCAGCCCCAGCCCAGCCCCAGGCCCAACCCCAGCCCCAGCCCCAGCCCCAGCCCCAGCCCGGCCCCAGCCCCAGCCCGGCCCCAGCCCAGCCAGGCCCCAGCCCCAGCCCCAGCCCCAGCCCCAGGCCCAACCCCAGCCCCAGCCCCAGCCCCAGCCCCAGCCCGGCCCCAGCCCCAGCCCGGCCCCAGCCCAGCCAGGCCCCAGCCCCAGCCCCAGCCCGGCCCCAGCCCAGCCCGGCCCCAGCCCCAGCCCGGCCCCAGCCCCAGCCTAGCCCCAGCCCCAGCCCAGCCCCAGCCCCAGCCAGGCCCCAGGGGACGATTCCTGGAGCAGCAGGAATACCACAAACAAATGCCAGGGGACTCTCACCCCGTGGGCCGGTGGAGGGTGAGCGCCCCCCAAGTTTCAGCTCAGCAACATCTTCGGTGATGATGACGTGTGTCTGTCCACAGCTGGACACCGCAGGGCAGAGTGGTCCCTCTGATGGAAACACCCACTTCTGCCAGCTCGCGGGGGCCCATTTGCTGTGCATTTCAGGAAGGGAGCTGGCTCAACGATGCCCCGCCTGAAAACCCACGCTAAGGAACGTTCCGGAACTTGGGAGACCTGCACGCGGTTGGTCAGAGCATCACAGGTACTAGAAGAAATAGGCACCATGTAAAGGCCCAACAAAAATGACTCGTGTCCTGGCCGGTTTGGCTCAGCGGTTAGAGCGTTGGTCTGCGGTCCAGAGAGACCCGGGTTCGGTTCCCGCTAAGGGCACGTACCTCGGTTACAGTTTGTCCCCGGGCCTGGTTGGTTCGTGTGGGTGGCAACCACTTGATGTGTCCCTTTCACGTCGATGTTTCTCTCTCTCTCCCCCTCCCACTCTGTCTGAACAAAAAATGGAAAAATG
Organism: Molossus molossus; assembly: GCF_014108415.1. Taxonomy (NCBI): domain Eukaryota; kingdom Metazoa; phylum Chordata; class Mammalia; order Chiroptera; family Molossidae; genus Molossus; species Molossus molossus. The sequence continues at coordinate 4,083,791 of NW_023425362.1, forward strand.
TCCTCAGGTGAGGATAAAAAAAAAAAATGAATTGTGCCCTGGCTGGTTTGGCTCAGCGGTTAGAGCATCAGCCTGTGGACCAATGAGTCGTGGGTTCGGTTCCGGTCAAGGGCACATACCTCGGTTGCGGCTCATCCCTGGCCCTGTTTGGGTTGTGCGGGAGGCAACCAGTCGGTGTGGCTCTATCATGTCGATGTTTCTCTCTGTCTCTTTCTTTCTCCCTCCCTCCCACTCTACCTGATGGTAAATGGAAAAATATCATCAGGCGAGGAATAAAAAAAAAAAAAGAGTCATGATGTGATCGCTCATTCTTTCTGTGGACTGGGACGCAGCCGCTAGAATTAGGGTTATGTGCAAGACACGGGGACATGCTTATGCGACTGTATTACATGAAAACAACCCCCCACGAGTCAAAGATTCGGTGGAGCATCACCAACGTGCAGCAGAAGCAGAGACTGAGACCCGGAAGGAACACTCAGCTGCTTCCAGCCACGAGCTGTGGGCCCTGACAGCCCGGGGGGTCTGCTCTGTCTAGGGTTCCAGACCAGCGCTTCCCAGCCTCTGCTGGTGTTATTTTGAAAGCGGACGAACACGTCAGGGCAGCTACCCGGGCCCAGAGCAGCCAACATCAGAGGGAAGGAGCCGCCGTCCTGCACCGTGACTGCCCGAGCCCTCTGGCTTCTGTCCGCGTCAGCCCATTTCACAGATCCCGCTGCCGAGGACGCTCAGACATCGGGCGGGAGGGCAGCACATGGCAAATAAACACGCGGTAACAGCTGTTCCTCTTCTGCTGGCACCCCAGGCCCTTCAACCAGCCTCTCAGATGCTGAGACCCACCCCCGCCGGACCCCACCTGTCTCCAGATGGGGCTCAGCGCCTGGCTCCCCAGCCTTTCGCCCCGAAGGCTTCTAGCACGTGCTGTTAGCCAGCCCTCTCCCGTGCTCCCCTCCCCCTTGGCTGGATACCTCCTTTGGCCTTCGCCCCTCCTGGGAAGCCCTCCCCGTCCCCGTGGAGGCAACAGCTGTGTTCCGGTCAGGCTTCCTCATGAGGGAATGAAGTGACCTTCCTGTAATTAAGCTCTTTTTTTTCTTTATCCTCTCCCGAGGACATTTTCGCATTTATCTTCGGATAGAACGGGATGGAGAGAGGGAGGATGAGAGAGAGAGAAACATCGATGCGAGAGAGACACATCAACTGGTTGCCACCCACACGATCCCAACCGGGGCCGGGGACAAACTGCAACCGAGGCACGTGCCCTTAGCGGGAACCGAACCCGGGTCTCTCTGGACCGCGGGCTGACGCTCTAACCGCTGAGCCAAACCGGCCAGGGCTTATGGGCTTGTATCTGGACTGTCCGCTCCCAACCCCCGCTGGTCCTCCCTTCACTGTGGGACATGACACCAGACACATGTCAGGGGCCCTGGGAACCAACTGAAAATGAGCTTTGCCCCTTCGGATGGATGGACAAGGACGTCCCCAGGCAGTGGTGATGCCTGGAGGGTTACCTTTGAGCGGGGTGGGGTGAGGGGTCCTTGGTTTTTATAGGTGAGTGAGTGGGAGTCCTGGTCAAGGTGTCCCAGCTCCAGACCAAGCCGCTCAGTGTGTGGGACCTTGGTTTGCCTTCCTGTGAAGTGGGCACAATAAACCTCGCCCAGCCCACTGAATCGGAAACCCTCCGTTCCTCCCCCAGGGGGGCGTGCCTCACACGACTGCCACACTCACAGGCGCTGAGCCCGGATGTGTGGGGGTGTCCTCCACCCAGCGGTCCTGGGAGCCGGCTGGGTGCCCACAGGGTAGCTCAGTGCTGATGCTTCCCACCTGAGATGGTGGCAGAGGTCTCGGTAAGGTCTCAGTCCCACGAGACTTCAGATGCCAGTTGCGAGTAGCAGGCCTCCAGCTTGCCCGTAACGGCTGTCCCACTCGGCTACATGTCACAGGTTCCCAGGACCCCTCCCCTGGGATTTAATGATCTGCTGCAGCATCTCACGGATGTCGTCAGACAGGTGAGCAGCCAGGTGCAGAGACCAAAGGTGAGGCCTGGGAGGGTCCCAGCGCAGCAGCTCCTGTGCCCTGGGAGTTGGGTGGGTCACCTTCCTGGTGCGTGCATGTGCTCACCCACCCAGGAGCCCTTCAGACCCCACGCTGTCGGTTTAACGGAGGCTTCGTCACCCGATCCATCGGCTGCTTGTCTGGCCCTCCCTCTCTCTGGAGGATGGAGGTGGGGTGAACATTTCAAGCTTCTAATCAGGGCTCGGTCTTTCTAGTGTCCACGCCCCATCAGGAGCCCACCCGGGGCCACCTCATTCGAGCGCTCCGATCACTCAGGAATGTACAAGGGTTTCAGCAGCTCCGTGCCAGGAACGGGGGGCAGGGACCAATATAGATTTTCTACCATCTCACACCTGCCTCACCAAGTGGTGGGGCCAACTCAGAGCGTAGGGGGCGTGGCTGTGGCCCGAGCCAGCCAGTGTACCCCTTGGCTGGCTGGTGTGTGTGCGCACGCGTGTGTGCATGTGCGTGCATGTGCATGTGTGTGCATGTGTGTGTGCGTGTGTGTATGTGTGTATGCAAGCACAGAGGGGATGTTGTGTATTCCTGAGGGTCTAGCCAGCTCAGGCCCAGCTTGGGGTGTGTCTGTCCTGTTCAAGCTTCTCTGAGTCTTCGCCTGCCCTGGCTCAGCAGGGGTACCAGGCAGGGCCCTCCCTCCTCCCTCCCCCAGGCTGGGCCCTCCCTCCTCCCTCCCCCAGGCCGGGCCCTCCCTCCTCCCTCCCCCAGGCCTGGCCCTCCCTCCCTCCCTCCCCCAGGCCTGGCCCTCCCTCCCTCCCCCAGGCCGGGCCCTCCCTCCCTCCCTCCCCCAGGCCGGGCCCTCCCTTCTCCCTCCCCCAGGCCGGGCCCTCCCTCCTCCCTTCCCCAGGCTGGGCCCTCCCTCCTCCCTCCCCCAGGCTGGGCCCTCCCTCCTCCCTCCCCCAGGCTGGGCCCTCCCTCCTCCCTCCCCCAGGCTGGGCCCTTGGTGTGACTTGGCTGAATGCAGACTTGGCCTGTTTGCGTGCGGGTGCCCCATGGGTCCTGCTCTCACTCTCCGTGCCCCTAGCAGGGGAGGCTGGGCTGTGAAATCCGGGGCAAAGGGTGGTGCTGACTCTTACCCTCCTTAACTTAGCTCATTGGGCCGGGCCAGCCCCTCCACCACCCTTGACCAGCCTGCAGCCACTGGAGCCAGCAGGAAGAGAGGGTCACAGGAGTGGGTGGAGTCATTCCCGATTCCCAAACAGCATCACTGGATGGCCTTTCTAGGCTCCTGAAAACCCTCCCTCCCATCCATCATCCACCATCCATCCTCCATCCATCCATCATCCATCCATCCATCCTTCATCATCTACCCATCTCTCATTCACCCATTACTACTCCTCCATCTCCCATCCATCTACCCACCCATCCATCCACGTCCATCCATTCACCCATCTACCCATCTCCCATCCACCCATCCATCCATCCATTCACCCATCTATCCATTTCTCATCCATCCACATCCATTCATTCACCCATCTACCCATCCACCCATCCCTCCATAATCCACCCACTCACCCATTCATTCATTTATCTGTCCATCACTGTCCCTCAGCTGATGTCTGCTCTGTGGGGCTCCGGCTGGGTGCTGTAAACACAAGGGCACCAGTCTGGTTTTTGATCATGGGGAACTCATGGTAGGAGACAGGGGCAGACAGGACCCACCTCAATGCCAGAAGATGGGTGCTGTGACGAGGGGTGCCCAGTGAGGCTGGGAGGAGACTCTTGGACTTTTTAGGGTGGCAGAAGATGTGGGGGGATTTGAGTGAGGGATGAGGCTGTGGGGCCTGCTGTGGAGGGTCCCAGACACTGGCTAAGAAGCCGAAAGGGAGGGGGCGCTTTAACAAGACGGATCAATTCACATGCCTCACAATTCACCCTCTTGAAGTACGCAATGTGGTTTCAGCATATTATCAAGTGTGTGAAGCCACCAACACTATCTGATTCTGGAACAATTTGATCTCCCCGCAGAGAAACCCTGTGCCCACTGCCAACACGCCTCCTCCCTCCTACCCCCAGGCCTTGGCACCACCATCTGCTTCATGTCTCTGTGAACTGGCCTGTGCTGGAGACATATACCACGTGGCCTTCTGTGTCGGCTTCTTTCGCTGAGCACCATGCTTTCGGGGGCATGGCGATGGAGCAGGCGCTTCGATCCTTTTCATGGCCGAGTAATATTCCGCCAGAGGGACGGGCTCGCATTTGCTTATCTATCCATCCGTTGATGAACACTGGGATGGTTTCTCTTTTTTTCCCCCCCTATTGGGGATAGTGCTGCTACCAATTTTTGTGTGGAGATATGTTTTGTATTCTTTCGCGCCTGTTCTTAAGGGTGGAAACGCTGGGTCGTACTATCACGGTTTAACGTTTTGAGGAGCTGCCAGGTTCTATTTCAAAATGATGGCACCAATTCACCCCCCTGCAATGCATTAGCGTTCTGATGTCTCCACACCCTTGTCAACCCCTGTTATTGTTTCCTTTCCTTCCTGGCTCCTAGGGGTCCAACGGGGGATCTCAGTGATCTTCATTTTCCTGACGACTAACCACGTCTAGCGCCTTTTCATGCACGATCAGCCACCTGTGTATGTCCTTTGGAGAAGTGTCTCCAAATTATTTGATAATTTTTTTTTAAAACAAGGTACGTGCCCTTAGCGGGAATTGAACCCGGGCCCCTCTGGTCCACGGGCTGATGTTTTAACCGCTGAGCCAAACTGGCCAGGGCTAATTTTTTTTTCTTTATTGATATTTTTTAGAGAGAGGAAGGGAGGAAAGGAGAGGGAGAGAGCGATAGGAACATGGATGAGAGAGAACATCGATTGGCCGCCTCCTGCACGCCCCCCTCTGGGGGTCGGGCCCACAACCTGAGCATGTGTCCTGACTGGGAATCGAACCGGCGACCTCTTGGTGCAGGGTCCATGCTCAACCGCTGAGCCACACTGGCTGGGCTATTTGATCATTTTTTTTTTTTTTTTTTTTATCCTCACCCGAGGATATTTTTCCATTTTTTGTACAGATAGAGTGGGAGGGAGAGAGAGGAAGGGAGAGAGAGAGAGAAACATCGACGTGAAGGGACACATCGAGTGGCTGCCACCCGCGCGACCAACCAGGGCCGGGGACAAACTGCAACCGAAGTACGTGCCCTTAGCGGGAACCGAACCCGGGTCTCTCCGGACCGCAGGCCGACGCTCTAACCGCTGAGCCAAACTGGCCAGGGCTATTTGATCATTTTTTAACTGGGTTTCCTTTAATTGTTGAGTTGAACTACTTAAAAAATTTTTTTTAGTTTATTGATTTTTAGAGAGAGGAAGAGAGAAAAGATAAACATATATGTGAGAGTGAATCATTGATCGGCTGCCTCCTGCACATCCCAACCTGAGATTGGGGATCGAACCTGCAACCCAGGCATGTGCCCCGACTGGAACTGAACCAACCCGCCCCCCCCACCCCCTTCCAGCCCGGACAGGAATCGAACCAACAACCCCCCCCCCCTTCCGGCCCACAGGACGACGCCCAACCACTGAGCCACACCGGCCAGGGTGAAAGGCTTTAATTTTGATGAAGTCCAATATATTAATTTTTTTCTTTGGTTGCTTATATTTTGGTGTCATATTTAAGACACTGTCGCCTAAGCCAAGGACACAAAGATGTGAACCTGCTTTCTAAGAGTTTCGTAGCTGCAGCGCTTACGTGCAGGTCTCGGAGCCACTGCTAGTAATTCTGTGTAGGTGTGAGCTGGGTCCAACTTCACTCTTTGAACATGGGCCTCCGCTGTCCCGGCCCCAGGTGGCGACGGACGGTTCCTTCCTCCCGCGCCCTGGCTCCCTTGTTGAATATCAACGGAACACAAACGTGTGGCTTGTTTCTGGGACCCACTCGTCCTTCCCTACGCCAGTGTCATGCTGTCCAGATCCCCGTAGCTTGTCGTACATTTTGAAATTGGGAAGGAGGGAATTCTCCAGCTTTGTTCTTCTTTTTCAAGATTATTTGGCTTTTCAGAATCCTTTGTTTCTCCATATAAATTCCGGGCAATTTCTGCAAAACAGGCAGCTAGGATTTTGGCTGGTGGAGGCCCTGTCCCCGGGGGGTTGGGGGGAATGGGGAGCCACAGAGAGCTCTGGGCAGGGGGGTGACAGGGTCAGACTTGTGTTTGGCTAAGACACAGGTGGAGAATGGGTTTGAGGGCGTGGGTTAGGTCCAAGGACATGCAAGGAGAAGAGGTAGAAACGGGGGTGCCAAGGGACAAGGAGCCCTGGGGGTGGCAGGGAGACAGGGCCTGGGACTGGTGAGCTGTGGGAGGAAGGACAGAGGAGGTCACCTCTCCAGCAGACCCGGGCCCCACTTTCTACTCTGGCTCCTGGATTCCTGACCTCTCCCTCTCTCAGCACAGGTTCTTTTGTTGTTAATCCTCACCTGAGGATATTTTTCCATTGATTGTTTTTTTTAGAGAGTGGAAAGGAGGGGGGGGGAGAGAGAGAGAGAGAGAGAGACATTGATCAGCCGCCTCCTGCATGCCCAGGACAGTGGATGGAGCCCACTACCTGGGCATGTGCCCTGACCGGGAATGAACTGCAACCAGGTGGTGCAGGGACACATGGGCCAGGGTGAGCTTTGGCTTTTAAATGTCCATTCGGGGATCTGGGGGGTCCTGCCACTCAGCAGACACATGACCAGTTCACTTCCCCTCCGTCCCTTGTCCACGGGGCCAGCAGACAGAGCAGCTGCTTGGAGAGGGTGCTGGGGAGAGGACAGTAGTTTGGTGGTGTCAGGCATCGGAGAACTCCCCCTGCATTGGCGGCCCTGCCCCCGCACGCGGCGCCCCAGCCCCACCCCATTACTGGGCTCCACCCGGCCACCTACTCCGAGGATGTGCCGCCTTCTCCCCAGCGGCCACCGGGGGGCAGCAGAGCCCCGCAGATCCCGTCGCGGGCGCCCTAGCGGGCAGGCGCGGCCCAGGACGAGGTCCGCGGCTGAAAGCCTGTGGGGCAGCGCTGGGGCACCCGCACCTGCACCCCTCGGCACCCCCCGGGGCTCACCGTGCAGCGCGTCGGCGAACCCTTCCTGCGGGTGTGGGCAGCAGGACTGAGCACTGACCCGGCCCAGGGCCCCGCGCCTGGAGGGAGGTCCGAGGGCGGGGTGGGAGGCAGTGGGGACAGGCCCAGCTCAGCCAGCTCCCCGCGCGGAGGCCCCACGCGCCAGCTCCAGGTCTGCGAACAGCGCTGCACCCGGGACCCAGACGTGACCCGGGGGGCCCAGTGCCAAGTGCGTGTGAGGGGCCCTTCGTCAATAGAGGTCCCCGTCGAAGATGGTGACGGCCGAACAGAACCGAGCTCGGCCCTTCCGAGCGTGGCCCGTGGGCCGCCCGGCTGCACACCCGGACCGCGGGCTGCGCAGAGCGGCCCCACGAAGCCCTCGTCCGCCGCCCTCCAGTGCTCACAGCGCCCCCGATGGGGACGGGGAGGGGGCTGTGCAGAGGCCCATTTCACAGACGCAGAAACTGAGGCTCAGGGAAGGGAAGAGACCTCCCGAACCACCACCTCTTCCATCTCCGGGGCTTCCTGCCTCGGGTCATTGTCATGGCCCAGGAGCCCGGCCTGGGCCGCTCCCCCCTTAGACGCGGCCCCCTCGCGGGCGCGGGGGACTCCGTGAGGCTGGGGAGTAGGGGGCAGCGATGATGAGAAGTGATGGAGGCGGCCAGACAAACCGGAGCGTCATTGCCCGGGAGCCGGACCGACGCCCCCGCCGGCCGACGCCCCTGCAGGCTCTCCTTACGGGGTGACTGCGCTCAGCCGCTGCGGCCGGCAGGGGGCGCCGTCGCCCTGTCTGAGCGCTGGGAGCAACCCCGGGCTCCCGGCCGCTGTCCCGGGCAGGGCGCGGAGGGGCGGGGGTCTGGGGCTCCAGGTGCCCTCGGAGCCCCACACTCCGGGGCGCCTCCTCTCCCTGGGCCCCCGCTTTCCCCACGGTTGGCTCGAGCGGGGCCAGGCCGGGAAGAGCCCTGGCAGGGTCAAGGGTAGCTCATTTCTGCGCTCTGGGCCTTGCGGGCGGGGCGGGGGGGGGGGGGAGGGGGCGCTGTAGCCCCTCCCTGGTGGCGGCGCGGGCGAGGGGTCAGGCCGTGGGAGCCGGTGTTGGAACCCAGGTGTGGTGGCCTCTGTCCTGGGTCACTTCTCCGTCGGGGTTTCTCACCCCCCCCCCCCCCCCCCCCCCGCCCCGCAGCAGCAGCAGCTCTGCAACCAGGCTGTTGTCCAGAGTCCTCCCTGCACTCGGGTGGCCCGTGAGCGGCCCCGGGGCCCTTCCCAGCCCCGGCCTGGTGCAGAGCTGGCCACAGAAGGCTCTGCTTAGGGGCTAATTCCCTCCTCTGCGTGCCTGCCCCCTGCTTGTCGCCAAGGCTTGGTGCCACACCACCTCCTCCTGGAAGCCCTCTGGGGTCCCCAGGCGGGGTGGGCGCCCTCTACTCCCCCTCTCCAGCCAGGACAGCTCCCCGCTGTGACCTTCAGACTGGGTGCTCCCCAGGCAGGAGGGGGTCTGGCCCATGTCCTGGCCCCGGAGAGACGCTCAGAGAATGCCGAAGGAGGGGGGCAAACCAAGGCCCGAGGATGCATGCCCGCTGCCGTCTTCTGTCCCCTCTTCTGGGCAGCCCGCTCCCTGCCAGTCTGAGGCCCAGTTAGCTGGGCAGGGGGAGGGCTGGGAGGCTGCCGGCGGCAGTGGGCAGTCCCGCTGGCCTGGGCGGGGAGGGGAGGCCTCTCTGGGCTGGAGCACAGCTTTCTCCGCTGGTGCCCAGTCAGGTCAGGGGCTTCTGCAGGGTGAAGGGCTGAGCAGGGACGGTGGGGTCCCCCGGGAGCCTGCCAGTGGGGTACACGTCCCTCTGGTCCAGCCTGTGTGTGTCTCGGGGCTGAGAGGGAGTGGACACCTGCGCCCACTGGCATTCAAGGCCCACCTGGAAGCGAACCACCGAGATGACCCTGAGGGGGTCATTTTCACGTGGGGGCAGCACAACCCTGGGCTCCTTGCCGGGTCTCCCCCCTGTGCACCCTGGGGGTGCACTGTCTCTCCGGGAGGGCACCCAGGGCATGCCATGGGCAGAGTCTGAAATGACCTCTTGTCTCTGGGTTTTGTGCGTACTGTTCCCTCATTCCTGCTGTGGGGGTCATCCTCCTCCATCCTCAGCCATCCCTACTCAACGGAAATGCCTCCCCCAGGAAGGCTTCCCTGATGCCCAGGGTGTGGTCGGTGCCTTTCTCGCGCCCCACAGTCCCAGGGCCTCTGTCTGTCATGTGCCACTCTGGAGCCTTGCCCGCAGGGTGCTCCTGGGGCAGTGCAGGTGACCAGGAGGGGACAAGGGCTGCAGGCAGGGTGACAGGCAGGTGGGTGAGGAGGGCCAGGGCGGCGGGCGAGGGCAGTGGGCGTTCTCCGGGGCAGGAGGAGGGGACGTCCAGGAGGCCCTTCTGCAGAGAACCGGGCCCGCTGGAGCGGGTGCGGTGAGTGTGCCCTCACCGGGTTAAAGGTCACTGCTGGTGGAAACGTAGAGGGGCGGAGGGAGGCCGTCGTCCCCGCGTTCATACCCGTGATGGACGTCTGTTCTGTGTGCAACGACAGCTGTCATGCTGAAGGGCCTCCCAGGGCAGAAGGGCTCACCCTCGGGTGTCCCCCCACCTCCTGGCCTAGAGCCGCCTCTGGCTCAGTGCCACCCTGTGTCCTGGGCATCAGGTGGTCAGCGCAGGCCCAGACACAAACCAGACGTCCCCAAGACAGGTCCCAGAGGTCCTGGGCTGCAGAGCACCCTGGGCCCGGAGAGAGCCAGCGACCTGGGCCCTAGAGACTCATTTCTGTGACAAGTTGGGGGAGGGAGCAGCTTTGAATTAGTGGTGGGAACAGGTGGTGGGGGCTGAAGTCAGATGGCTTCTACTGGGGTGCCACCACCCACTGGCCATTGTCCTCAGAAAGTTCTGCTGAACGTCTTGGGCCTCAGTTTGCTGCATGAGGGAATGGGGACGGCAGGGCCTGTGCACGCAGGGCTCAGGTGTGAAGTGAGTCTGGCGTAGGCCTGCTCAGCCCTGTGCCCAGCTCGTCCTCCATCTCCCCACCCTGTGCTCCCCACCCCCGCCCTAGTGCCCCCGCCCGCAGCGGAGCCTGTTGGCCGTCAGCACGGGCCCACCTCCGTGCCTGCGCCCGTGGGGCTGTCTTGTGTCCCCTTCTTCTCCTTCTCTCCCTACTTTTTTCATTTCCATTTCCTCATCCCTTTCATCTTTCTAATCTCAGCCCAAAGAAGCCTCCTCCAGGAAGCCTGCCCTGGTTTTCTTGTAGAGCCTGCTTTTGTTTTCCCTTTGAACCCGCACCCTGGAGCCTGCCCCTTCTCGCAGAGGGGTCACCCCCTCCCATACGTGGGGGTTATGGGTGCGAGGGGGTCTCAGATCTAGGGGGCCCAGTGCCCAGCGGGCCCTGAGCAGGAGTTCTGGGCACACTCAGTGAGCCTGCCAGGCGCCAGGCAGCATGGACTTGGTGGAGTGGAGTCACCGACCCAGAAACGCGTCCACGGGTCCCGTGTTGAAACAGGGTGCGCCGTTCCCCCTGCTACAGCCTGTGGAACCACAGCGGTGAATCCCACCTTCGTTTATACACTTTCTTGTATTGTTTGGAAGAATCTTACCATGTCGTTTTCATGATCCCATAAATAAACACAGTTATTCCCAGTTTTGAGAAAAATGACAGCTTTGCGTGAGACGGTTCCCCTTCGGATTCTCGCCGCCCCGGAGGCTCTCTGCACGCCCCCTCCTACCCGCCTGCCTGGCTTGTCCCCAAGGTGGGTGTTCTCAGACAAGGGGGCCTCTGGACACATGTCCATCCCCGAGCCAGAGAGACAGCAGGTGTCCGGGATGATGCAGCTCGGTTGCCAGGTAACAATGGTCACCATAGCAACACTGTTTCCTCGGAGGGAGCCGAAGCCTCAGCACCCCCACCTGCAGAAGAGGGGAGTGGGAGGCGATGGCGCGGCCGCCCTGACCACCCAGAAGACCATCGTTTCCCGGGACTTGATCTTCTCAGCTCCTCCTGTCAGCGGGGCTGTGGGGTGGAGACAGGCTATGGGCGCGAGGGACCTGCATGGCCCAGGCCAGGGTCCTGGGATCTGCCCCTTCCCTGTCCCACAGCCCCCTGTGCGCCTGCTCTTGAGCCTCAGCTTCCCCACCTGCCAGCGAGGTGGTGCCAGCTGTTCTCCCTCCCGTTCGGGGTCTGCCCCGCACCAGGTGCCGCTTGCCAGGTCCCCCGCTGAGCACGGGGGCTGCGCAGTCAGGCGCTGTCGGGGGATTCACAAGGGTGCCCGTGGAAACTCGTGGCCAGGAGGCAGGAGAGCCGGGTGGAGGCCAGTTCTGCCGCTCACGGCGGGCTGACCCTAGCCAGTCCTGTGGCTTCTCCAAACCTCCCCGACTTGTCCCCTCAAGGGCTGCTTTACACAGCAACGAGGGGGCTGTGACCATAGGGGGAGGTCTGGGGGACACCGCCTGTACCCCAGCATCTGAGGACAGCTATCTGCTGCTTGCACTCGGCCGCCCCACCCCCGCACTCCGCTCCCTGAGGACATCACACGCAGCCGCGTCTCCTGGGTGTTTAATTACAGGGCTGTCCGTCACTGGCTCTTCAGTGTGTGTCCTGGGTTTCGTCTCCCCGGCTGCATCCTGACAGCTCCCCGCCCCCAGGGCGCTCGGCCGTCCCTATTGTGCTGTAAGACCTGGGAGCAGACCCTGGGCCTCTCTGCGCCTGGGTCTCACTCTCAGGTGGCCGTGGTCAGAGCACGGCGCCGGAGGACGAGTGCTCGGGTAACAGGTGCCCGGCCCAGCCAGACGGGCAGCCAAGGGCACCCAGGAGCTCTGGGCGTGGGGTTCTGCAGCCCTACAGCCTCAGTTTCCTCCTCGGGGGCCCGCGGGGAAATCAGCCACCCCGTCATAAGGTGAAGGGGCGATTGGACGAGCTGACACCCAGTGCTGGAATGTGGGGTGTCCTCGGTGGAGCAGGTGTCATCACGGGGGTTCTGTACCCGGCCACGGCCCGGCCCCCACGCTTCCGGCTGCCCAGCTCAGATTTGTTTGCTCTGCACCTTCAGCCCGTTCTGACCCGTCCGCCCAGCATCCCCGTGGTGCCAGCTTCCAGAGACCGGCAGGGTCCGGCCGCCCCCAGCCCTGCGTGGGTGACCCATCCCGGGGGGGCTGCCAGGGCCCAGCTCCCTCGGTGGAGGGGAGAGTCTGGAACTGCTAGGCTTTCCTCATCCCTCATCGTCACCATGGAAACCTCCTAGCAACCATGAAAGTAGGCAGCAGCACAGCAGGCTGTCACTGGGGCCACCCAGGGTCACTTCAGGTGCCGAGAGTCAGGCTGAGAACGGGGCCCGGGGTCACCTGGCCCACCCTCTGTTTACTTCATTTTAAATGACATCGTTGCCCCAGTACAACACCACCCTGTTGAAGTGCTTTGCGGGCCCTCTCATGGCTCTGAGGGCCACGGACCTACATTTCCACAGGCTGTGCCCGTGGTCCCGCCTGACCCCTGCCGAGTGGGGTCCAGCTGCTTCCTGCCCGTTGGTGTTTATTGGACGTCATTAGGCTTCAGAGAGAGGAAATGGGTCCTGAGAAGCAGCTCCCTCCTAGGACCACTGCTGTCCCCACCCCTGCTGTCCCCACCCCTGCTGTCCCCACCTCTGCTGTCCCCACCCCTGCTGTCCCCACCCCTGCTGCCCCCACCCCCTGCTGTCCCCTCCCCTGCTGTCCCCACCCCTGCTGCCCCCACCCCCTGCTGTCCCCACCTCTGCTGTCCCCACCCCCTGCTGCCCCGCCTGGCTGCTGGGAGTCGAGGCCCCTCGCAAACCGCCCCTCGGCGTCGGCGTCACGCTGTGTGCTGGGGTGTCCCACCTCTCCAGCGTCCCACACTCTCACTCTCCTTTATTCGGAACATCCCAGGTGCGTGTCGAGATGCCCCGTCGGGTCCTCCCTCTGGGGCGTTGGAGAGGTGGCCTTTACAAAGGGAATGGACGTCCAGAGGCTATTTTGGGCAGCGGGACCCTGAGCTTTCGCCCTTGGCAGACTCGGGCACCAAGTCATTTGACGGCTCCTGTCCCCATCGCACTGACCACGATGGCCATCACCACGTGGTGCGGTCAGTGTGCTGTCACTACCGCGCTGTGATTACGCTTGTCATTGGGTGGCGATCAAAATGACCGTGGCTTCCACCGCCGCGGTTCTGTCACCTGTATCAGCGCTCCTTCATAGGGTCCCCTTGGGCACCGGCTCCCGGCTGTGTGCCAACCTCCTGAACAGCAGCAGAGCCCTGCACGGTGCCTGTGCCCCCAGGAGACCCTTGACGATGTCTGAGAGCATTTTGGGGTGTCACAGTTGGGTGGAGAGGCTGGGGATGCTGCCAGACATCCCTCAAGGCACAGGACAACCCCCGCAAGGTTTCCTAGTGCAACATGTCTCCAGCGTGCGGGCTGTGGGATGGTCCTGGGGCAGCATGAAGGCCACTGGGGGGCTGGGGCCCAGGGGCCAGAATCCTCCCTGGGCACGGGCGTGTGGGGTAGTCACGGTTAAAGCCCGGCTGCAAACCAGGCGTCGGGGTGCGTGGTTGGCTTTGCCATGTTCCTGCTGCGACGAGATGGGTCGTTCCAGGTGTCACCTCCACGGGGAGTGTCTGTGAGGCGTGTTCAGAGGAGGCTGCATCTGAGCCGGAAGACGGAAGACCGTCCCCACCGGCACCGTGGGCGCATCTCATGCGTTGAGGCCTGGATGGAGCGATCGTCAGGACAGGAGCATCCCCTCTGCCTCCCCGCTCACGCTGGGACCCCCATCTCTCCGCCCTGGGAACTGGGAGGTCCCGGTGCTCCGGGCTTTGCACTCAGCTTGGGACTGCCCACGGGCTTTTCTGGGCCTCCAGCTCGCCGGTCCTGGGCCTCGTCAGCCCCACAACCGAGTAAGCCAATTCCTCACCATATGTAACATATGTGAGCTCCTGATGGTTCTGCGTAGCTGCAAAACCCTGACTAATACCGTCTCAGGAGGCATGGGCGGCTCCAACAGCGTGCCCTGGGCTGGCTGGGCCGCGCAGCTCCGGAGCCTGGGAGCCCAGGACCGGCAGCCGCAGTGGGGGGCCTGCGGGGCGGCGGGCGGCCGTCTGTGCCCTCCCGCGGCCGGAGGAGCCGCTCCGGCCTCTCTCTTCTCTTTGGTTTCCACCGTGCTTTTGTTGTTCCAGGACCCCACCCGGGGCGTCACCTGTGTCATGTCTCCTCGGCTCCTCTGGGCTGTGACAGCCTTTTGGGGGCCGTTTTAAAAATGTGATTCAAAACATTTGCGATAACAGGGATTCACGTGCAGCTGTAAGACACAGTACAGAGAGACCCTTTGTACGTCACGCCCAGTCTCCCCGACGGCGATGTTTTGCAAAACGAGTAGAATATCAAAACGAGTAAGCTGCCCTGGCCGGTTTGGCTCAGCGGTTAGAGCGTCAGCCTGCGGTCCAGAGAGACCCGGGCTCAGTTCCTGCTAAGCGCACGTACCTGGGTTGCAGTTTGTCCCTGGCCCCGGTTGGGGTCATGTGGGTGGCAGCCAGTTGATGTGTCTCTCTCGCATCAATGTTTCTCTCTCTCTCTTCCCCCCTCTCTCCCTCTTGCTCTATCTAAAAGATCAATGCAAATATGTCCTCGGGTGAGGATAAAAAAATAGAAACACACACACACACACAAAGGAGGATGCTGACATTGATGGCCATCCGCTGATCTCATCGCATGACCCCGTGCTACTTCACTCGTGTGTGTGTGTGAGCATGTGAGAGGGTATGTGTGAGTGCGTGTATGAGTGTGTGTGAGCGAGTGTGTGAGTGCGTGTGAGCGAGTGTGTGAGTGCGTGTGAGTGTGTGTGAGAGTGTGTGTGAGTGAGTGTGAGTTCTGCACAACGGAATCACCTGTGTGGGTGCCTGTACCACCTCCCTGGCCGAGATTCTGAGCTTTCCCGTCCCTGGGAAGGGGGTCGCCGATTCGCACCCACACCCAGTCCATCCCTCATCCCGGGCAACCTCTGATCAGTCTCCACCTCCAAAAAGATGTCGTTTCCAAGCTGCACAAAGGAAACCACACAGTGCGGAGCCTCCGGGGGCTGCTTCCCCGCCCCCATGTTTCCCCGAGCGCCTTCCCGGCGGCCCTGCACAGCGGAGCAGAGGGCGAGCCCCGCGTGCTGCAGGTGCCACCGAGGACACCCTGGCGGTTCCGGTTTGGGCCGCCGCGGAGAAAGCAGCTGTGGACAGGTAGCGCAGGGGACTGCGCCCACAGACGGCTCCGTTTCTGCGAGAAGCGCCCGGGAATGTAAATGCCGACTCCTCCGGTAGCTGCATTTTATTTCCAAGAAATCGCCCAGCTGTTCCCCAGAGCGGCTGTGCCCTGCCGGTCCAGCAGGGACCCCCATTCCTCACGCCCTCTATTTTACATGTCGTCACTATTTTACATGTGAGCTGAGCGGGACTGGGGTGGCCTGGATCACCCCACTGCCCCGGGCCGATCCCCTCCTCGGACACCGACCGGTGGGGTGTCCTGAGCTCAGGAGGGTGAACATGCGCACGGAGCCGGGAATGATGCTCAGGGTACAGCAAGTGCTCCAAACACTTCCGTCGTTAGACTGAACTCTGACATTGCCAACCTACGATCACTTTCCACCCAAACAGAGGCTCTCTTG
Organism: Molossus molossus; assembly: GCF_014108415.1. Lineage (NCBI taxonomy): Eukaryota > Metazoa > Chordata > Mammalia > Chiroptera > Molossidae > Molossus > Molossus molossus. The sequence continues at coordinate 4,099,552 of NW_023425362.1, forward strand.
TGTGGTCCACCTAATATTGTTCTTATTATCAGGGAGCGTGTGCCCGCCTGTTCCGTGCAGAGCAGGGCCTCCCCCTTTGTCACCTGAGGGATGGCGTCAATGCCAGGCCGAGCCAGTGGGCTGCCTGCAGGCCAGAGGCTGTCCCCAGGACTCGCGTGGAGACGGAGTGGGCAGGGCTGGTGGGAGAAGACAACGGCCAGCTCATCACAGGGGGTCTCTGATGACCCCGCCCCTGGCCCTGCCTGCACCTGCCGCTCTGTCTACCTGGCCCCTGATCGGAGAGCCCCCGGATCGCCCCACTGGGAAGCCGCATCAGGCCCACGAGCGTCGGGGCGGTGGGCTTGGCGGGCAGAGCCCAGCTGGCCCTCATGAGCCCTGGTTGTCTTGGCTGTGACCCAGTGGGTGGGGGGCGGGGGTGAGTGACTTCCCTCTGAGCCACTGCCCCACTGAAGCCGCTGGGGGGCCGGGACGTGGCAGGGCTGGTGGGCGCCAGAGGTTGTTGCTACATTGTCACCATGTTGACAAGCGTCTGTGGCGCCGAGCCCAGCCGGGTCTTGGGGGACCCACCCAGAGGGCATCTCCCAGTGAAGGGGGCTGGGGACGGGGCAGAGGGCTCCCGGCGAGTGAGCGAGCTGCTTCGAGCCTGCAAGGGGGTGTGGAAACTGCAAGACCCAGGAGGAGAGGACCACGGGGTGTGACCAAGGGGACCTGGCTACCCTCCGCCCAGCCTCTGTGTGTGCCCAGCACCAAGCATGGCCCAGGCAGGGGCTCCTGTCGCTGGCCCCCAAAGGACCCCAGAAAGCTCCATCGGTACAGGCAGCTGCTCCAGAACAGCTGCCCCTTGTCACCGGCAGCTGGGAACAAGCTTGTCAGGGGGCACGTGACCTTCCTTCCTTCACAGCAACTCAGGGAAGGCTCTGGCTGGAGGGGACCGGCTGGGGGGCAGGGGCTGCACCCCATTTCTCCCTCCTGCTTCCCAGGAGGCCTCAAGGGAGAAGCACTGACTGAGGGCAAATCCCGGGGTGAATGATTCAGGCGGGTAAGCGTCTCCTGGCCTCTCCCTGCCTGAGACCTGAGCTCTCCTGTATGTGGGAGTTTCGGGGGCAGGGCAGGTCATCCGTCTTCCCTTGGGCGTTCAGAGAACCCCACCAGTGGCCTCTGGGGAGCCAGGACCTGAGCTGCTTTTGGAAGCCATTCAGGAGAGGGGATTCTTTGCCTCGGATTGTCATGCAAATCACGCTGTGCTGATTACCATACGTGCATATTCATCCTGTCGGCGGCTTATCTGGGCCTCCAAGCTGGAGGCCCTTGGGGCTGGGCTGGGAGTCCTGGAAAGTGCCATTGTCTGGCTCTGCTAGGGCACCCTGCTGGCTGTGAGTGCCCCAGGAGGAGGAGCACAGGAGGGCACACCCGGTGGGCTCCAAAACTGGGCGTAATGGTGTAGAGGGCAGCGTCTGGCCCCCAGGCGCCCGCACAGTGTGGTGACTGGCACACTATGGTGGGGGGGCGAGGGGGTCTCAGCAGAGGTCCAGAGGTTGGACAGATGGGCTGCCGCCAGCTTTGTCACCGGCTGCTCCCCCAGTCTCAGCTGCAGGAGCCCCCCGTGAGCAGCCTCATCCCTGTACTACAGATGAGGAGGCTCAGAGAGGTGCAGGGGCCGCCCCGGGCCACACGGCTGGGGCCCATGGTGGAGCTCAGGCCTGACTTCTGAAGGGGTCCGTCAGCCAGGTTGTCTGTCTGTCTCAGTTGAGAATGTCGGGCTGGGCGCTGTCTTCTGGGCGGTGCTTTGGTTTCCTGGGTAACCGGGCGGGTCCTCAGGCTGCCCAGGCCCCAGGCCCAGAGTTGGCGTTGGGAGGGGCAATCAGGTGGTGCTGGGAAGGCGATTGGCCCTTGCTGTTGTCATCAGCCCAGGTGAGCCCCTGACCAGGTGTTTCAGGACAGGAGAGGTCGCTGCAGCTGGGGGCCAGCATTTTCTCCTGGGGGCACTGAAGAGGCCTTTAGAGTTGGCCTCCTGGACTCGGGCAGGGAAGGGCTTTTCGTTCTCATTTCGCAGACCGAGCACGAGGCCAGGCAGAGGGATGGCGCCTGGCCTTAGGCCACAGAGCAGGTGGGTGTGAGAACCGGGACTTGAACCCAGGACCTCCTGGCTCCACCGAAGCAAAGATCCTCGCTTTCCCGGGACAGCCTTGACTTGCCATCAAGGACAGCGCCCCTTCCCTCCAGGGGTCCCAGAGCCCTGGCTCCGTATCTGCTCAGACGTCCCCATCCTCCCGGACGCCTGCCTGATTCCTGACGGGCTACAGCTTCCACGCTCTCGCCGTGTCAGGAGAGTGGCCAGGCCTGCGGTCTGCACAGCCCGGGCCAGGTGATGAGTGGGGGTCCTGCTGCCGCTGGCTGGGAACCCCCCAGGGTTCCAAGTCCTGCTTTCAGACTCACAGATACAGAGAACTTTTTGTTGCCAGATGGGCGGGGGTTGGGGGGAGGGGTGAAGTGGATGAAGGAATTAAGAAGTACTGGTAGACTGATGAACCTCAAAGGGAAGGGGGAGGAGGGTGGGATGAGATGAACCAAAGAACTTCTGTGCGTATATCATAACCAATGGACACCCACAATAGTGTGGGGAAGGCTGGAGGGGGGCGGGATTGGGGAGGAGGGAGTCAATGGGGAAAAAAGGGGGGAACATCTGTCATACACTCAACAATAAAGATGAATTAAAAGTAAATGAATAAAATAAAAATGGGCGCCCATCAGTAGATGAGTGGATGAAAAAACTGGTACATTTACGCAACGGAATACTATGCAGCTGTAAAAAAGAATGATCTCTTACCCTTTGTGACAGCATGGATGGACCCGGAGAGTATTAGGCTGAGTGAAATAAAGCAGTCAGAGAAAGACAAATATCACATGCTCTCAATCATAAGTGGAATCCAGTGACCATAATAAACCGACAAACAAAATAGGTCTTTGCAAATGTTCTGTCAACCTAAAAGGTCAAAAGACATGTCATAGGGCTCGATCGAAGTTTGTTGACCGGAAGTAGGAGGCAGGGAAGGGAGGGAAGAAAAGCAGTTGGGGAGTTGGTAGCAGGAGTATGGGCAAGCTGAGGTTGGGGGTGTCCTGTGACACTGGGTCCTTTCATGAGTGCCAGCCGCTCCGCCACCAGTACCCGCAGCCACCTGTCCTTACCTGTCCTTGCAGACCCCCAGAGCTTTGCGTTTCTGGCTTCAGGTGCCCCCTAGAAGGTTTCCAGAAGCCAGAATAAAATAAAATAAAAAAGGGCTCAAACACCAAGTGGACGTGACCCAGGCTCCGAGAACCTGGAGACAGAGGCCCGGGCTGCTGGGCTGTCTCAGGGAAGAGGGGCATTTCTCATCCTGACATTTCGTTTTAATATTATTCAAAGTGTTCTAATTAAAGCTGTGCTCGCTTTGAAATAGTGGCAATTACAAAGATGAATAATTGCATAATAAATATTAATTTGCATCATGGTAACGAAGCCCAGAAGGATCCTGCTATTAAGTGAGTTTATCTCTTTCCAATCCTGGGTGGGAGAGGGGCTGGGGGCTGGGGGTCCGCTCTGCTTCCGCAGTGATTTCAGCCCATGAGGAAGGGCTCATGGCTTCCCCTCTCGGGGCCTCGTTTTCCCCAAACTGACAACGGCAAGGTTGGGTGAGATGATCTCCGGGGTCTGCCGGTCCAGGCAGTCCAGAGGTGAGCAGAAGTTTCTGAGTGTGTTATGAGGTCCCTGACGGTCAGCAAAGCTGCCTGCCAACTCTGTGGGTGTGAGGTCCACCCCGTCCAGAGCAGCCCCTCCAAGCCCTCCCGTCCACGTGCAGCCGGCTCCCTTCCTGCGCTCGGCCCTCTTGACACGGGGTGAGTGCTGTCCGCTCCCGCCCTGGGGCCTGAGCTCCCAGGGCAGGGTCGGGACCATTTGCTCACCACGGTATCCCCAACCCCACGGACAGCACCCGCGTTCAGGAGACAATGAGTATGTGTTGAATAAACTGTGACAGCCCTCGGCCCGCACACAGCGCCCTGCGGCTCCCAGGACTGGTTCTTCCTTGACCCTCACGGAAACAAAAGTGACAGCTCTCCTGCCTCCAGCTGGAGGGAGCGTGGCCACCCCGTCCGCAGTCAGAAAAACAGGAGACAGCTCGCCACCGCGACAAAGCACCACCGCGCAACCGCGGAACACGAAGGGCCTCCCGCCCACGTCTAACCTCCCGAGGAGACGCACCACGAGCCTCCCCAAACGTCGCAGCCGCTCCTAATGTCACCCCTGACTCGTGCGGTGCGGAGTGTCGGAGGCCTGGGGCGACTCCACCGACCTGAAAACTAGAATGGAAACCGCTGCCATCCGGGACAGTGAACAAAAGGCTTGGCGAGCCCTGGCCGGCTTGGCTCAGCGGTTGGAGCGTCGGCCTGCGACCAGAGAGACCCGGGTTCGGTTCCCGCTAAGGGCACGTACCTCGGTTGCGGTTTGTCCCCGGCCCTGGTTGGTCGTGCGGGTGGCAGCCACTCGATGTGTCCCTTTCACATCAATGTTTCTCTCTCTCTCTCTGTTCCTCTCTCTCCCTCCCACTCTACCTGAACAAAAAATGGAAGAATGTCCTCGGGTGAGGATAAAAAGAAAGGCTTCGCAAGATCAGGTCCCGGTTTTTCCCTTAACACCTGTCGTGGCTTTTATTTGGGGAGCCTTCCTTCATGTGTCTGGAGGGACTCCCTTGAGTCTGCAAACTTCTTGGGAGGTAAGCGGGCTCTCGAATACGTTTTGTTGTAGGAGGTTCTGCTGAGGTGCCACAAGAACGCTCCTGCTGGGGCCGGCCAGGTGATGGTCTCGGAAGTTCATCTCTCAGTCCTGGCTCAGTGGTTAGAGCATCGGCCCGCGGAACAGAGAGTCTTGGGTCCAATTCTGGTCAAGGGCATGTACCTCGGTTTTGGTTCGGTCCCCGGCCCTGGTCTGGATTGTACGGGAGGAATCAATCAATGTGTCTCTCTCACGTCGATGTTTCTGTCTCTCTCTCTCCCTCCTGCTCTATCTGAAGATAAGTGGAAAAATATCCTCGGGTGAGGATTTAAAAATAAGAAAATCAACTCGTCTCACAGGCTCCGTACGCAGCACCCCTCCCTTCACTCCAGGGGCTCTGGCTGTGTGTGCGTGTGTCTGTCTGACAGTTATGATTGATGCATGGCTACTGAATTGCAATGTTGGGGAGCTGGTCTCAGTGGGCTGTCTCTACGTTGGCAATCTGGTTATCTTTATTTTTGCTTTTAATTTTAAATCCTCACCCGAGGATATTTTTCCATTTATCTTTAGACAGAGTGGGAGGGAGGGAGGGATGGAGGGAGGGAGAGAGAGAGAGAAAGAGAGAGAGAGAGAGAGAGAGAGAGAAACATCGATGTGAGATAGACACATTGATTGGTTGCCTCCCGCACGATCCTGACCAGGGCCAGGACCAAACTGCAACCTGGGTATGTGCCCTTGACCTGAATTGAACCTGTGACTCTTTGGTCCACGGGCCTATGCTCTAACCACTGAGCAAGCAATCTGGTTATCTTTTTATGTGTGTTACTTTTGTTTGTCTTCTTGCCTTGAGGATTCTGCTATCTTCTGGCATGAGTGACGCCTGTCACTCTGTTGCTAGGTCCCACAGCGCTGGTTGGGCTGGGCAGATGGCCCATCATGACGGTGGCCCGGGAGGGCACCCAGCTCTTGCCCTACATCACATGTTTGTACAGCATCCGTCCCGTCGATCGTGGAGAGAGCCCCCGTGTTCACCTGCTTGCCTGCCGCTCCGAGGACACTCCGGAGGAAGCGTCGTGGGGACGGCTGTCCTCCGTCCTCCGCACCGTCTCCCCGACTCCCTGTGTGTGCGGCAGCTGCAGCCGAAACCCGATGTTTTGTGTTGGTACTTCTGACTCACAGCTGAAGTTGTAAAACCAAGCCTGACAGTGCTCTTTGTGTGTAAGTTTGCAAACAGCATTTGCCTCCTCTCTGCGATGGTCTGTTTGCGTTGCAAACCCTCTTCATCTGTGGCCTGCTGAGAGGGGCCCCCCAGCTACTGGAGACGGTCGGTCACAGAATCGGTCCTTTGCACGCACCTCGGGGATCTCCAGCGCAGACCCCTGTAACGGGGCGGAGGGTGGCGTGTGACAGGGCTGCCGCGTGTCTTCCTGCGCAGCCTGGATTAGGGCTGTCGTCTGACTCCCCTGGGACCGGATGGCAGGCAGCTCGCGTCTGTCTTCTCCTGGACTCTGCCCTCCGCACCAGTTCCTCTGGCTGGACGTGGAGGGACCTGGCGGTGGTGGGTCTCAGCTCTGAAACTGTGAGGGCCACTTCGTGTCCCAGAGCCTCCACCTTCCTTACCCGCAACATGGAGATGAACGCCCAGCCGCCCGGCCGTCCAGCCGCCCAGCCGTCCAGCCGTCCGGGCTGAGTGGGAGAGCACTTTGCAGGCGGAGAAGCGTTGGTCCTGAGTGATGGGGCTCCGCGGGGTGATGGCTCGGCCTCCCGCCCCCGCACCCCTCCCGGGCCCTGCCCTCCGGTCCGGTGGGCCCCTCACAGAGCCCGGCTCAGAGCCCACCCGAAGACGTCCTTCCCAAGGCCGCCCACCCTCGTGGCCCTCACCGCGACTGAGCGCGACCGCAAGCTCCTGGGGCCGGGCTGGGCTCAGCTTCACTCACCCCCGTGCCCGGACACTCCTTGGCACATGTGGGCCCTCAGTCAGCATTCGTGGGAACCGCCTGGGTGGGTGGGTGGGCCGACCCCTAGTTCAACTTGAATTGCACTTGAAAGGGCAAAAGCCCTGTCCGGTCCGGCTAGCGGGAGGCGGGGCCTGGGGGACGCTGGCCTCCTGCAGAGGACAGGCCCAGCCCGGGTGACCCGAGGCGTCCCCGGAGCTGGCTCTCTCTCCCTTTCTGCTCCGGGTCACAGACACTTCGGGATTTGCCACCAAAGGCAGACCGAAGCCTCCTGTCTCCAGGGTTGGGTGTGAAGCTACAGAGAGGGTCGTTTCCAGTAATTAAAACTCGACTGCGAACCAGGCCTCAGCCAGGCCAGCGCCTGGGTCCCCTCACCCGGAAATGAGCGTGCAGGCCTGGGGTGGGGGTTTGCTGCTCAGCAGGTCACACCCCAAGCCCTTAGGGGGCCTCAGTGTCCCCAGCTCTGGCAAATCCCAAGGGTCCTGTCTTCTAAACATACCCGCAATGTGGCTACTGATCAGCTTCTCCAAGGTCAGGGAGAGGGTTGAAATATAAGACAGGCCCTGTCCTCAACACTGCCTGGGTGCCCCCAAAGTCCTCACTGTGGCCTGAAGTGGCCTTCATGGGCTGACCCAGCTCCTGGCCTCCGCTCCCAACTCTCCCTTGCTGGCTCCACTCTAGGCAGGCAGAGCGCTGCCCCAGGGCCTTTGCACTGGCTGTGTCAGGGACTTACATTGCACTCTCTCACCAGACTGACATCAAGACAAAGAACGCCCTGGCCTCCCCGGTGGCCAGGGGTGGGGGGAGTGCCCGAGGACGGGGACCACCACACGTTCAGGGAAGTTCCCTCGTGGGCCTTGTATCTTCATCCTCCACTTCGCCCTGGGGAGATGGGTGGGCTGAGGGTCCAAGGATGGTCTCCCATTAGACATCTGGGGGTATGGAGACCACCTTCTTCTTCTCCTTCCTCCTCCTTTTTTTTCTTATTCACTTTTTTGTTGTTGTTTTTCACTCGGTCGTTGGGGCGTCAGAGCGCGGCGGTGGCTCTGATCTTGGACTTGTAGGAAACAGTTGCAGTGTTTGCCTTGCGCGTGTCCTCGGGGTCCCGGCTAGTGAGCACACCAGAGCCGTGTGTCGGGTGGGCATCCTCGGTCTCCCGCAGGCCGGGTGGGTCCCGGGTGCAACAGCAGGCTCAGGCAGGAGCACGGAAAGGCTCGGGCCGTTCTGGAATCTGTCCTGATCGAGTCCACCAGACGGGTGCAGCGATGCCTCCCCAGCCCGGCAGGGCTCACACAGACACGTTCATTTGCTGCCGTTCGCTGAGCACGGGTGGGGTCGGGCTCTGCGCCCGGGCGCCCAGCTCCGTGGACTGTAATGTGTTCTCACCACGCCACAGCCGAGGAAGCTGGAGAGGACGTGGAGAGGACGTGGTGTGGGTGCACACTGCAGGACAGATGCCTCCCTCTTGGGGGTCGGTTACTGCCCACAGACTCAGGACTGGAAGGTGCTGTTGGGAGGGGCCCCAGAGGGCCCGGTATCTGCCCCCCATCCTGTCCATCACAGCCCGACTCCACTGTGGGGTCAGGCTCTCTTCCTGCTCCCCATGGCCCCGAACTCCTTGAGGACTGCAGGGGCTCAGGGGTTCAATCCTGGCCCCAGGACGCTTGGAACATGTGCTGTGGAGACAGAGGGGTGGCTGGGGAGCTGAGTCTGAGTTTAAACTGCTCGGGAAATGGTGGGTTCTGCTTGGGGGGAGGAGCAGAGAACCATTGCCCAGCGAGGGGCTCGGGGCCTGGGAGCCGGGCGCCCCATTGGGCCATGCCCGTCTCGGAGATGTTTGATGAGACAGGACCAGCTGCTCCAGTGGGCTGTGGATATTTACCCACTAAACACAGAGCACCCATCACCATGGCAACCACCCAGGCTCAGGAATGATCCCCACATCTGCCCAGCACCTGGCATTTCTCAACGCGCCGTCTCAGCTGTGACTCATCCATCCCCTCCACGTCCTGGAGTTGATTCTGTAATTGTCCCCTCCTGCCGCCGGGGAAACCGAGGCGGGGGGAGCGGAGGGCCCCCAGCCAGGGTCTTACGATGGGCCGGCGGCGAGTGGTCTCCGGACTCCCAGCATGGGTGGTCCACACAGAGGGGCTTCCCGAGGGCGGCCCGCCGCCCCTCCTCCCCGCCACATCCCGAGGCCCCGGAGAGGGCTGGTGCGGGGCCTGCTGGGCGCAGGGATGAGCCATGGCCACAGCCACGCGCCTGATGGTCAAGAAAGGCCACGTGGGTGCAGGGAAGCCGGGACTGGCACACAGCGGGCCCTGCGCTGGGGTGCGTGGCCCTGCAACCTAGGTCCAGGCTGTGTGACTGGGCAAGAAGCGTGACTTTCCCCTTCAGCGTCTTAAAGGGACACAGCAGGTGCTTCCCTCACCCTGGTCACTTTAGGCTCCTGCGCAGTTACCCGTGTCATTCCCTCGCCCGGTCTCCCTCCCACCTCCCTCCTTCTCCCCTCTTCCCCCCTCCCCAGCTGCTCCTCTGAGCCTGCCCTACACTGGGGTGGCCTGGCTGTGTCCCTGGGGGCCAGGCCTCTCCCTCCCAGGCCTGGGATGTGCCCAAGGTTCCCGAGCATCTGCAGAGGGGCCGCCTTGCTGAGGCTGGTGAGCTCCCTGTGGCCTAAGTCGACCCTTCTAGGTTTGGCCTCCTGGTCAGGGGATCACGGTCCACACCTGCCAATTCCCAGCCCTTGCCTGGGGCCTTCCCATTCATGCCCCCTGCTGTCACTCACCAGACAGGGGTGGTCCCGGGGAGAAGGGAGAAGGGGGGCAGCTGTTACTGGGAGTCTCCTCTGTGATGCCGCTGCAGATGTCGGCACCCCCAAAGCCATAGGTGCGCCGCTGTGGGCCGAGGGAGACGCTGTCCCTGGTGCTGCCCGCTGTCCACCAGGGCTGCCAGAGTCCTGCCGGCCAACACCAACCCGAGCTCCTCCGGGACCGATCACAGGCACCTATCTCAGAGCTTGGGGTTGGGGTCTGATGGGGTGGGGACAGCACACAAGATCTCTGGCCGGATGGGGCCAGGAGTCAGCCCGACTGACTGGTAAGTCTCCAGGTCAGTGTGGGCAGCCGGGCCAAACCAGCTGCCTCCAGGGTGCAGGTCTGAGCACCGCGGGGCTCCCAGTGGGTGCTGGGTGCGCCAGCCTCTGTTCTCACCTGTGACATGGGGATCATGACGTGGGCGCTGAGTCCGTATCTCAGTTGGCACCAACTGGCTCAGCTGTCAGGGTTAATATTTCACCCGACTTGTCCAGCAGCTGCAGTCAGGTTTGGGGGTGAAGGGGACAGTTTGCTTTGAAGGCCAGCAACCCTGGCCACGAGGAAGCCAGGCCGACGGTTGGGCCAGATTAGCTTGGCCTTTTTCCTTCTCCTTTGGGTGAATTGTTGCCCGTGTGTCTTGGGGTCCGCATCTGCATTGAGCCCCTGGCAGGCTCCTCACGAGCCCCCCTAATGGGCCCAGGTGAGACGGAGCCCCAACCACACACTGTCCCTCCTGTGATCATGTCAGAAAACCAAGACAGGAGTGCATTTGAAAACCGTTGCTTCAGTGGGAGAAGTGGGTGGAGTTCTGGTCCTGGCAGGGAACCATGACCATAGGCAGGAGCTCTGTGGCTCTCCCAGACCCCCGCCCGCAGGCCCCTGCACGCCCCCGCCCCCACTCCTCCTCCTGCAGGAGATGCCCGTGTGCTCACGCCGGCAGCGCAGGTCAGCCCAGCGGCTGGGGAAGGGCTGCTCCGCGCGGCGCCGGCCGAGTTACAGCCACAGACGCAAACAGCGACGATTGCTTCCTCCCACCACGTGGCGTGACATTTGCGTCATGATTTGGTGGTCTCCCAGGAGAAGCTGCCGTCCACAGTGTGGGATGGCGACTGAGGATGAAGGTCTAAGTAACAGCCTGGGTCCATGCTGCAAGGGGTGGGCAATGGGGGGCTGGGGCTCTTTGGTCATTTGTCATTCATTCATTCATTCATTCACTCATTCATTCGTTATTCACTAATTCAGCCGACCTTTCAAATCCTTGTCCCCTGCTCCCCACAGCTCACTAGCACCCCTGCTTACTGCTTCTCCCCACCTCCCTGACTTCTGATACTGTCTCCCGTTCTCTCTTGACACCCCCTGCCCGGGAAAGGCCCCCCAGCCTCTCAGTTTCCCCTAAACCCATCTCTCTAGTCTGGACCTCTCCTATTCGGATTCAGGAACACAGGGCCACCTTGTGACAAGGTGACATCTGAGCAAAGATGGAGAGGCGGGGGCGAGCTGCGAAGCTAGCTGGGGGCGCAGGGCGTGAGGAGGCCGGTGGAGCGGGGCCTGGGGCCCGCATGCAGACTCGGTTCGTACGCGGAGTGAGGTGGGAAGCCCACAGGGTCGCACTGCAGAGGGACGAGGTTGGAGTTGGGATGTGATTATGGCCACACTCCGGCCCACGGTGTCACAGAGAGGGGGGCAGGGAGCCGGGACGACCCAGGACGGAGATGGGGCCATGCCGGCGACCACGGACTGGTGACCAGTGGCTGGATTCCAGGCACCTCTCGAAGTGTGTTCTGACCGGTTGGTGTAGGGTACGAAGAACAGGAGGGGAGAAGAAAGCCAGGTGTCGGAGCGGAGTGGCGGGCAAGCAGGTCTGGGGGCAGCTGGACTCTGTCCACACCTGTTGATTTGGAGGTGCCCACGGGCAGGGAGGTTGGCCTGGATTCCTGGGCCTCCTCACCAGACAGAACCCCAGTGGTGGTCCATGCCTGAGACCCTGTGCCTCTGGACACCCCACCGTTGCAACCACGGCCCACCTCCTGAGGGTAGACCCCAGGACCCCGATGCCCATGTGACCCCCCAGCATGAGCACCTGGCACATAGTGGGGACCTGGCAGCTGCTATTATTGCTGCTGTCCTTGTCCAGGTGCCGAGGCCTGGGATCCCGCGAGGAGCCCTGGAGGGTGTGGGGGCTGCAGCGGCCAGGTGCTGGGAGCATGGGGGGAGGGGGACGGCCCGGGCATGGCGAAGCCCGGATCTGAGAGGAGGGCAGGGGCTGCCGCTGGGGGTGAGGGCGAAGATTCAGGAGGGCACCCGAGGACACTGGAGGGGGCGGGGCAAGCACTTCCTGGGCCAGGGGAGGGCACCTGGGCACAAGCTCTGTGCGCGGCAGGTGCCCAGCTCCCAGCAATGGTCATGGTTCCGCGGTTGTTGATCTCACTCAGGGGGCCGGTTCAGGATATAACGAGGCGACCTGGTAATGGCCACCGGGGGTGGTGGTGGTCACCTCCCCTGGCCCCAGGATCAGACCCCTACTGTCCTGCCCACAGCCAGGACGGTCACAGAATGCAAATGAGGGCCCTCTGCTCCGAGTGAAGAATTTCAGGATGGTGACCGCAGAACATGAGACCAGGTAGGGGCCCTTCTGGGTGGTGGCCCTGGGGACTATCCTGCCCAGGGAGGGGCCCCGGGGCCTTCGGCAGGGCGGGGGAGGGGCGAGGGAGAGGGCGAGGTCGCAGAGGTCCGCCTCGCGGTCTCGCGTCACCTCATTTGTGCTGGGCAGAAGTCACGGTCCTTCCTTTCCGGCCTATTTTTGGCTGCCCTGGCATGCATATTTCACTGGGACCATTTTTCTCCATCAATCCTGGGGGTTGAGATCCCCGCTGCTGAGAGGTCTGGGGAGTCTGCCGGGCGTGCTGTGGGGGACAGGGACGGCTGGGGGCTGGGGGCTGGGCCTGGCGCTCCTGGGTCGGAGACCTCCAGGCGGGAGCGGGTCCTGGGGGGATCCAGCCAGCAGGAGGGCCCCTTCCCCACAGGGGCGCAGGCTGGCTCTGGGGATGTGGCCGTGCAGGGAGCACTTGGAGGGGGTCAGGTCTCAGGAGGGCAGGGCGGTAGGGTGGCCACTTCCTACACATGCCCTGTGGCTCCTGCAGCCTCGTTATAAAAAAGCGGCCCCACGAATCACATTCCTCCAGAACGCAGTCCAGGGGCCCCTCCTACTGCAGACACCCCCGTGTCAGCAGGGGTCCCCCCTTCTCTGCATGTGGAGGGGGGCAGGCCCGTGTGTCAGGGACAGAGCCCATCCCGGGCTGGGCCCCCTTCTGCCTCCTGCTCCCGCCGGCGGGCCGGGAAACAGGCACTATCATCCCCCAGTTGGAGACAGAAAAGCGGCCCCGGGGCTGCCGCTCCCGCCCATGGACAGCGTTCTGGTGGTACCTGCCTCACGGGACTGTGCAGATGCCCCCCAAGCCCCACCCCACCCCCCACTGAGCAGAAACCAGGGGCTGGCCTGCAGCCCGGGCATGACCAGCCCTCCAGGGGCCGGGTGCTCTCTGGCCATTAGGACACAGAACCAGTGGTGGAGGGCACAGTGGGCGAAGGTCTGCGTGGACAGTCCAGCTCCATCGCTCCCCCAGGCCGGCGCGGGCTGCGTCTCCGCCGTGCCTCAGCTCCCTCCCCTGTACCACGGACCCGAGGCAGCACCTGCCTGAGTCATCGCGAGGACTGAGTGGCAGACCTGTCGGCTCCTCCCACCCTCCCCCTCGCCCACCGGCTGAATGATGGCCCCGAGGACAGCGCGTCCTAATTCCTGGGTCCCGAGAGTACGTTATCTTTTGTGGTCAAAGGGCTGCAGGCGTGAAGGATTTGGGGGTGGGGGATGAACCTCGGCTATCCAGGGGGGCCCAGCATCATCACAGGGGTCCTCATAAGAGGGAGGCAGGAGGATGAGAACTGGAGCGACCGGGGACACAGCCAGGGGACGCCAGCCTCTCAGGGGCCGGGAAAGCCCAGACCAGCCCGCCCAGAGGGAGCCGGCCTGTCCGCACCCCGCTGAGCCCCGCTGAGCCCCGCGAGCCCTGCCCTCTGGGACTGTGAGAGCATGAGGGTGGCGTGTTGAAGCCGTCACTTGTGCCATTTGTGCCCGTGCCCCAGGACACTCGTCCAGGAGCCCACGGAGGAAAGACGCTCCCCAAACCCTGACACCCTCCCCCCAAACCCAGTGCAGGCTCACATTCTGTCACTGAGCCTGTGCTGTGGGGTGGGGGAAGGCCACCTGTTCCCCTCTGAAAATGGGGTACAGTAGCTTCCTTGCAGTGGCAATTGGGGTACCTGGGCTCAGTGCAGATTGCAGCAGAGCACCTGGGCCGGGCCGCTAAGATGAGCTGCCATTTCCACCGGGGCAGGTGGGCTCAGCCGCTGGGGCCCTGGGCCCCTCCCCCCCTCCTGGGGCAGTGTGGCCGCCAGGGCTGCCTGCTGCCTCCTGTCTGCCGTGGCTGGTTTCACCCCGTCTGGCTCCCCGAGCAGAGGCAAGGCTGCTTGCTGCCAGGCGGGGCTGCCCGGCCTGACGGGGTGGGGGTGGGGGCACCCCTCACACCTGGTTCCCCTACCTGCCTCTGTGTTTAAGCTCTGGAGACTCCCTGCAAAAATGCAGCTCCAAAAAGTTGTAGTAAGGATTTTGGGGCTGTCACCCGGGGAGACTTGGGATCTGCGTCTCTGAGTGGGTGGCAGGGTCGTAGGGGCCCTGCCCGTGCTGAGGGGGCAGGGGCGTGTTGGGGACCTGCTGTGGCCCAGGGTAAACGGACCCCTCAGGATGCTAAGGGGTGAATGTTACCTCCCAGGCCTCAAGGCAGCCGAGGACACCAAGCCTCACGTTGGGGTGAATAGCTCCGGCCTGTGTGTGGTCGGCTCATCCGGTTTTCTAGCAGGTCGGGAGGGAGCTGAGATTGGGGTGTGGTGACTCGGGGGGGGGGTGACCTGCTGGGGACTGGAGGCTGACCTGCTGGGGACTGGGGGGGTGACCTGCTGGCGACTGGGGGCTGACCTGCTGGGGACTGGGGGGGTGACCTGCTGGCGACTGGGGGCTGACCTGCTGGGGACTGGGGGCTGACCTGCTGGCGCCTCGGGGGGGTGACCTGCTGGCGACTGGGGGGGTGACCTGCTGGCGACTCGGGGGGTGACCTGCCGCAAGGCCAGGAGGCATCTCGGCGGCAGGCGGCGTGGGGTGACGGTGGCACGAGGGCCTGGCTGGAGAGGGAATCCCCACTCTGGGTGGGGCCCTGCCCACCTGCCTTGTAATCGAAGAGGAGGAGGGACCTCTGCCCGGGCTGTCTGTCCAAGTCCCACCCTGGGCCCTTCCCACCCACCTCTCTTGGGGACGAAGGCCTCCTGCCTGGGTTGGCCCCCCGATTTGCCCTTTGCAGCTGCACGGCCTCGGAGTAATTATGCTTCCCTCTGAGCCTCAGTTTCCTCATCCGTGCTACGGGCGCACGCTATTCGTTTGCTCACCGTGTTGATATGGAGTGAGACGAGATGGCTGGGACCCGGGGTCCGCTGTCCCCCACTCCTTCCCTTGGGCGTGTGGTGAACCCCACTCTGGTGGTTTTCTGGCATTCCCCTGGTCCCTCACTCAGATGCTGGCTCCCACGGAACCTGTCCGGGCCTCACACCGGTTCCTCGACGTCGCCTCCTGCCCCTCCACCCGCACTGAACCAGATGTGCTGCTCACCTGCGTGTAGTTCTCATCCCCACCGCGCCTCAGGGCCTGGGGGGCGGCTGTGGGGAGCCGGTCTGGCCGTTCCTCCCCCTGGCAAACAGCTTTCTTCCTCCTCCTAAATGCTGGAAAGGTTCTGTTTCTTTGAAATGCATAACTTTGCTAAGAAATACGTGTGCGGCACTCCGGAGCGGATTTTTCTGGCACATGGAGAGCTCTTTTGAGTTTTGGATTCAGCTGTTTCTTCATTCCAAGGACTCTCGAGTCCTCCGTTCACCAGCTGCTCTTTGGCACCGACCGGGGCTCCAGTGATCCCCATTTACGAGCTTCCAATTATTCTTTCCCCTCTTTATCTTTTCAACCGCAGTCACGATTATCTCGAAGTTCTGCTCCAACTACACCATTAATTCCACCTTCGTCAGTGTCTGTTCCCCTCACTCATCCGTTCAGCACCCACTTACCCGTGACTTATACCTGCCGGACGTCTTCCTCGGTACTGGGGGGCGGGGGGGACATCAGGGAGCAAGGCAGGTGAACGGCTCCGTCTTGGAAACCGAGGGGAAGAGAGTTTACTCGAATAATGCATCCCAGAGCACGTGAGAAGTTGATAGAGACACGAGGGAAATAAAGTGGGGGGTGGTCTCGAGAACCTCGGGGGGAGGGACGTGGGGGCAAAGTCCGGAGGGAGGTGAGGGTGGCCGCTGCGTGTCTTGTGTCAGGTCCACAGCTGGTTTGGTCCCGGGTCCCCCCTCGGGTCTGGGAGTTCCCTGCGGCTGCTTTGTCATCGCTCTAGTCGGGCTTTGTGGGACTCACGCTCTCAGGCAGCTCCGGGCGTGAAGCCATGACAACTGGCTCCCGTTTGGGGGGCCGATTCCATTGCTCTGGGCTTCTGGCCTCTCTCCTGCAGACACCGGGCTCCCGCTTGCGCTTTGGGGTGCGTGTGTTTGTGCGGTTGCCATGGTGCCTTTTACTCTTGCTCCTGCCTGGGTGGCTGGGTCCTGGCAGTCTGTCTGTCTTGGAATATTGGCCTCGCTGCCTCCAGTTTCTGTTATTTGTCTCTTCGGTTTTTCTGTGAAAGTCACATCATGGTGTTTGCAAAGCAATGCACTTCAAGCACGGGTGACCCCAGGGTCCCCGGTGAGTGCCCCCTCTTTCTGGAGGCCCGTCTCTTCTCCTCTGGCTCTGGTTCACGGAGGCTGTCTGCAGAGTAGAGGTGATGCCAGCTGCCTGGCTGGAAAACCTGCTGTTCCTCCCCTGGACGGTGGCGATGTCTGCCCTGGGCTCGCCCACCTCGAAGGACCCTCGTGGGCACCCTCACAGCGCGTGTACAGGTCCGGAGCCGTCGTGTGGCTGGGGGAGACTCCGCCCCGCCGTGCACGCCCCTGTCCTCCGTGCCCCCCAGCCACGTCCGCTCTGTGGTCTGGACTCGGGGCACCACCACCTCAGTGTTCGCCGACTCCCTCTGCTCCGGGTGCTCGGAGTGAGCGTCACTCCCAGCCCGCTGAGCCGCCTGTCTTCGCTCTGACTCCTTCTGCCCGGCTTCCTTCCCGGCCACGCCGGCCGACCACACCCAACGCCACCGCCTGCTCTGAGCCCAGGACGACTTCATCCCGACATCCCGACTAAGACACCCGCAAAGACCTTCGTTACATAGGTCACATTCTGGGGTGGCGGGTGGGCAGGAATTTCAGGGGCACGATTCAGCCCCGCAGGGAACGTGGCCGGTGTGAAGGTCCCGGGAGCTGGGCTCGGAGCCCCCAGCCTGGCCCTGGGCTCGGGTCCACCGCGGCTCCGCTCCAAGGCCCCTGGGATGGCACTTCAGCGAGACGGCGTCCTCCGCGCTCCCAGACTCGCGTGCAGCACCGGTAATGAGCTCTGCCACCAACACGACCTCTTTCTGGGCTTGGAGGTGACTTTCTGTCTGGGAACAATTAACTCGAGGACCCGAGCGAAGCAAACGAAACGGCGCAGCAGGGAGGTGACGGTGTGTTTGAAAAGGACGAAGAACAAAGCTGTGTGGACGTGGACGGCCCACCTGGGCGCTCAGGCCGTGTCCGCGTGTGAGGCCCCCACTTACCCTCGCGGTCCCTGGCACCGCCCGCCTGCTGGCCCCGACGGCTGGCCAGCATGGTCCGCTCTCCAAGGCCACCTGTGTGCAGGCAGATAATGTGAGTTCAAATCCTGACGCGGGCACCGGGGGCGGGAGGCCTGGCCAGCCCCAGCCTCAGCTTCCTCCTTGGTAAAAGGTAAGGCGACCCCCATGGGTGTTCAGGCACCAGGGTCATGTGGGGCAACGCGAAGGCCTGGCATGTGGGTGACCCTCCTGGGAACGCAGACGCCGGGACTCAGTGAAGAGAGCAGTTGAGATGAATGGGAAAAGGTCCAAGACCTGGGTTCAAGTCCACGCGGGCTACTTCCCGAGCGAGCCAGGGGCCTCGGACAGGTCGCTGGATGTCCCTGGGTCGGCAGAGCAGGGCGGTCGAGAGGTGATGTGATGTGGGCAAAGGCCTGCAGACTGTGAAGTGCTGTCCACCTGTGTTTAATGCACAACAGTCGGAACCCCGGTCAGCCCCCTGCCTGCCAGGCCAGCACCGCCTTCCCGGGGCTTGAAGTGGGGTTCCTGGCCAGCCAGCACCAGTGGGAACTTGAAGATGCCCATGTTAGGGTTCACCCGACCTGCTGCGTCAGAAACTCGAGGTGGAGCTGCCCAGCTGCGTTGTGGCACGTCCTCTCGGGGGTTCTGATGTGTGCGAAGTTCGGGAACCCGGTGTTCTCACGTGTGCTCGCCTTTCTTGCTCGGAGCGCCCCAGGCACGTGTGACTTCTCTCGCCTGTGCTAACCCCTCACCAGAGCCTCCCGCAGCCCCCCGCAGAGACCGGTCACCCCCTCACGCGGGTCTCCCGGGAAGCCGCTGGCTCTCCCCTCGCTCGGGACCAGGGTTTCGGGGCCTCTCTCCTCTGGGCCCTTTGGAAACTGGTGAGGACTCAGAAGCCAGCACCCGATTTCCTCTGTCACCACCCCAGGAGTGACTCTGGACATGTCTAGTCCTCTGGGCCTCAGTTTCCCCTCTCAGTCTTGGGAACATTGGGCTGGAGGACCCCCAGTCACTGCTGGGACACCTCTGTCTTCCCAGCGCGGGCCTGGAGCCTCCTCCCCGGTTTGGCTTCCGACCCGAGGCAGGAGACCCCTTTGTGTCTGGACTCAGGGGTGGCTGTGTGTGGGGGTCTCCTTTGCTCTTGCTCCTGCTGGAGGTCCCACAGGGAGGCCAGAGCCCGGGAGAGCGCGGTCCTGCCCCTGAGCGCCCCGAGTCCCCGGGAGGAGCTGCCCCTCTCTGTGCCCTGGATTCTCCCCACACCTTCCTTTGAAGCCGGGAGCTGCTTGCCCAGCCGGTCGACCTCCTTTCTCCAGCGCTGAGTGTGGTGGCCGGTGCCGCCGGGGAGTGGCCGTAGGGCTGCTGGACGGCCTGCCCTGAGCTTGGAACGCTTCCGTTTCAGCTCGTCCTGTGCTGGACTGACACCCCTCCGGCTGGCTCCCGGCAGTGGGGAGGCCCCGGAGGGTGCCAGGCGGCTGGGGGTGTGGTTAGGGTGGGCTGCGGTGCAGAGGCAGGACCGCAGGGAGTGGTGGGGTCCGGGGGGACATTTGAGATGCCCGGGCCTGAGGCGATGGGGTCCTCGCCAGGCAGGCTGTGCTGGCGTCTTCCAGTGGAACTGACCACAAGGCTCGGGACGATGCAAACGAGGTGTGGTGGGGATTTTTCAGGGGACCCGGTGGCCCTGACAGCCTCATAAGCAGTTGGGCGGGGCCTCGGGTAACGGAGGCAGGGAGTTGTCTCCTGTGATCAGTCCCCGGAGACAGAAGAGCAGAGCAAGGCAGAGATCGGGAGGGGCGGAGGGAGCGGAGGCCTGGGGTAAGCCCCAGGGGCCCTCAGGCTGCCATCTGTGGGAGTTTAGGGGTGACTGGGGCCCTGGGGGGCAGGAGTTCGGCCCTTGAGGAAGAGTTAGGGTCTTCATTTCTTCACTGACCAGGCCCCACACCCGAAGAACTCCCCTGAGCCCCTGCAGGCAGGTGTTTGGGTGAAAACCTCAGTCGGGGCCTCATCTGCTCCCTAAAGTCAGCCCGATTGCGTAGAGATGCTGAGACCTGGAGACTGGAGGGGCACTGGGGCCCAGAGGGGTCAGTGACTCGCCCGGACCGCCCGGCGGGGCCAAGGTGGAGAGCACAGCACCCTCCCCGGGCGCACGGCGGGAGTCCTGGGCCCTTCTGTCAGCTGCATGATGGGCCCTCCGGGACCAGCTTGTAAATGTGGGGGTTCGTGGTGCCTGGGCCCCACAGAGGGGCCACTGGTGGGAGCCGGGGTTCAGGGTGAGGGGCACCGAGCTGGGGGCTGGGCCAGGACCCGGCCCACACAGGGACTCTGAATGACACTGTCACCCTGGGATCCGCTGCCTGGGCCCGATACCACTTCTCAAAGCTGGCAGATGAGGCACCTGCCACGGATCGAACAATGTGAAGGGGAAGGTGTAGACTCCAGCTTTTCCTGGGGTCTGAGCTGCCGAGGGGGACGGGGGCAGGTGGCCTTGGGTGGAGCTCCAGTTCAGGCCCAGCCCCCTGCTCACCAGCAGTGAGGGGCAGGACAAGGACCCCAGACAGAGAGGCCATGGAGGTGGTGGCCAGTGGGGGCCAAGCAAGGCTCGGTTAAGGAGAAGTCTGGCGAGGGGTGCACATGGCCATTGAGTGCTCGGGGCTGAGCCGAGACCTGCAGGACCGCAGACCCCCGGCCGATGACCCTCAGGTCCACACCCTGCACGGTCGGGCTGGTGGCACGTGGTGTTCCCTGGGCTTCAGACCTTGAGGAGCGGCAACCCCCTCTTCTCTGGGTTGGAAGTGCCTTCGATTCATTTCCTACCTGGTCCCCTGGAGGTCCAGACTGGCTGCGGGTTCGGGGAAGGGCTGTTTCCCTCGGGGCAGGAGGGCTGGAGTGTGTGCCCAGTCCCAATGTGTCTGGATTCAGCTCATGCAGGGGGCCTGCCCCAGCCCTGCTTGTTTGCTCCTGCGATGGAGAGCTCACTCCCACACGGCAGTACAGCTCCTGGGTTCCCTCTGTCCCCGCTGAGCGGAAGTCAGCCTCGCGTAGACTCCTTCTGGGATCGCACCTTCACCTGCCCGCCGCATCCGTAGTTGTGTGTGCTCATAACAGTGGCCTCCATGTACTGAGGCCTCTGGGACGGGCACAGGGCTGGGACCTCTCGTGTGCTAGGTTGTCAGCTCCTCACGACCAATCTGAGTGTCAGGGTTTCCTCTGCATTTCACAGATGAGAACACGGAGGCAGAGAGGTGACGGGCCCACGGACACACAGCCAGTCCACGGGGAGCCGGATCTCAGCCCAGGTCGGGTAGCTCAGCCGGTTAACTCTCCGTGGTGGTGACTGGGTGCCCGGGCTACCCCCTCCCAGCCTCTTGTGAGGACCAGGCTCTGGGCTCCAAGATGCCCTAGTCAGCTCCCACTTCCTCCTCCTCCTCCGCCCCCCTCCCACTCCCAGTCCGCATCTGCCAGCAGAATCTCTGCTCCGTGGGAAGGGTCTTGTGTGCTTTCCGGCCGCTGGAGACCAGCACCTGGTGCTGGCCGGAGGCCTGGACGTCAGCGAGGCGGCAAGGCTGGGTCTGCACCAGACTCGACGAGACGTGTGGCCGACAAATCAGGCGCCTCCTCGAAACTCAGCTTCTGTTCCCGGGGAGTCAGGGAAGCAGCACCAGGCCGATGTGAGAACACCATGCCAGGCGGGCAGTGCCCCGCCCACGCAGCGTGGGGGCCGTGCAGAGGGCACCCTGGCTTCTCAGCCTGGTGGCGGGGGCTCCCTGTCTGCTCCCTTTCAGCCTTTGCCCCCCCTCTGGCATCCACAACACCTTGAACTTGATTTAGGGAGAAAATGGCCTTTATTCTTCTGGTGGTGGTTGCCTGGTGGTCTGTTTTCCGCCCATTGCTCGGGGCCGAGTTGTCATTAACGGAGAACATTAGTATTATCAGGACTGTATCCGGAGACGTCTCCGCACCGGAGTCCCTGACACATTCATTAAACTTGATAAATGCTCTTGTCTAAAGATAACTTTTGAACAATGAACCTATTCATTCACTTCTTAGTTGGGTACATGCTCTTGCAAATTGCTCGGGTGGTGTCCAGGGATCCGCACTGGGACGAGGTGCGGGGGTGAGTGGGCTGGTCCCCTGCATGGCACAGGGCCTGGCACAGCTCCTGCGCTGGGCATGGAGCAGGGAGACCGGAGGCACGTCTAACCCCAGCTCCGAGCAGAACTCTGCCCTCAGCCACTTGCCATTCCTGCTACAGCTCCTTCCTGCTCAGCACCCTGCCCTATCACCATGACAACGCCATCCTGTGATGAGCGCCACTGGGGGACTCTACAGATGTGGCTTTTGCTCCCCATTCGGAGTCACTGTGTTGGGGGCCCATCAAGGTGGCATCGTCTTCCAGCCCACTCTGTCCCCAGCTCTGGGAAAGAGCCTCCCCCAGGACCACACCAAGAAAACACCGCCTTCCCAGAGCGCAGCATCAGGACACACCTGTCGGGGGCAGTAGCCTCCAGATTCTGCCCAGGCACCAACCGAGACCGCTAAGTGCAGAGACCCGAGGGGCCGTGGCGTGTCACGAGGGGCCGTGGCGTGTCACTGGTGAGCCAGCCGAGACCAGAAGAACCACAGGACAGAGCCCAGCCCGAAGGGCTGACCTGTGAGCCAAATACACGCAACTTTGAAGTCTCTGAGTGCTGGGGTGGTTTGTTATGTAGCATGATTGTAGAAATAAAGAGGTTTTTCTTTTGGTTAATCCTCACCTGAGGATATTATTCCATTCATCTTTTAGATAGAGTGGAAGGGAGGGTGAGAGAGAGAGGAACATTGATGTGAGAGAGACACATTGATTGGTTGCCTCCCACACGACCCCAATAGGGGCCAGGGGTCGAACCTGCAACCGAGGTACATGCACTTGACTGGAACTAAATCGAAACCTTGTCCCTTTGGTCCCCAGGCTGATGCTCTAACCTCTGAGCCAAACCGGCCAGAGCACAACAAGTAGTTTTATGTCATATTTTAAAGTTGGGACTGGGCGGGGGTCCTGCTTGGAGGCCCCCGTGCTCTGCCCTGCACCCTGTCCTCAGGAGGTGGCACAGAGCAGGCCGCACGGCTGCTGGCTGGTCCCCGGCCCGATTCCCAGCTCGGAGCCCAGCGGGCCGAGGGCCTTATCTCCCAGGCATGGCCGCTCAGTCCTGGTTTGGTTCGAGGCTCCGGCCCGCACAGAGGAGCTCCCAGATGGGAGGAGGGGCCGTGCTGGCATCGCCTTGCGGTGGCATTTGCGGCGTGGAGATCACCAGGCTCGAAGCGGTGTTCTATGTGTGACTTTGCTTTCCCAGAGCAAGTGGATGGGGCCTCGTCCTCTCTGCCCCAGGAGTGCGCTGGGGCCGGGGGGGAATTGGAGCGCCTCCCGGCTGGCCGCCGGGTCCCACCTCCGCCTCCAGGGGCCCTGGGTGTGAGGAAGGAGGCGCAAGGCAGGTGACATGGGTTCAGGCCCCATCTGCCTTTTACTGGCCTGTGGCTGTGGGTACATAGTTCCCTCTTGGTTTTGGCTTGTCATTTGCCATCCGAGGGGTTTGGTCCCATCTGAGGCTGCGAGGCCAGCAGAGTAGATCCCGAGCTGGGCACTGGGGACGTGGACATGAATCAGGCCTGATTTCGAGGACATCACAGGTGGGTGGCTGCCCGTGTGGACAGTGGTCACACAGTTCCGTCTAGGGCTGGGGCAGGTGTTAGTTCATTGAGGTGCAGGTCATCAGGGAGGGCTTCCCAGAGGAGGCAACAGGCAGGCAGAGAGAGGCATCCAAGAACCCTTCTGGCAAAGGCCTGGAGAAGGGACATGCAGGGGGACTTGGGGCCAGGGGATAAGTGTGGGCATGGAGTGCCACAGACAGGCTGGAGAGGCCAGCCACCCCGGAGCACCCCTGCGCCCCGTGCCCACCACTGCCCGGCTGCCCCTCATTGACCTCTCTCCTGATCACTCAGCGTTCTTTGTGGGTTCATCCTCCAAATAGAAGCCGTCAGATTTGAACATGTCATGTATGTCCTTCAGGGCTCTGGGTTTGCAGGTGCCCCCGTGCCTCACGCTCCTTCACGTGTCTGCTGAAGGACGGGGCAGCCTGGCGGTGGCCTCGCCCCGTCGCGCTCTGCTGACCGCCTGCCCTGGTGCCGTCCAGGGTGCTCCGTCCTCCGCTTCCCGCTCGCACCGGCCGGTATCCGTGGTCCTCCCGTCCGCTCGGCTGACCGCCTGCCCTGGTGCCGTCCAGTGTGCTCCGTCCTCTGCTCCCCGCTCGCACCGGCCGGTATCCGTGGTCCTCCCGTCGCGCTCGGCTGACCGCCTGCCCTGGTGCCGTCCAGCGTGCTCCGTCCTCTGCTCCCCGCTCGCACCGGCCGGTGTCCGTGGTCCTCCCGTCCGCTCGGCTGACCGCCTGCCCTGGTGCCGTCCAGCGTGCTCCGTCCTCCGCTTCCCGCTCGCACCGGCCGGTATCCGTGGTCCTCCCGTCGCGCTCGGCTGACCGCCTGCCCTGGTGCCGTCCAGGGTGCCCCGTCCTCCGCTTCCCGCTCGCACCGGCCGGTATCCGTGGTCCTCCTGTCCGCTCGGCTGACCGCCTGCCCTGGTGCCGTCCAGGGTGCTCCGTCCTCTGCTTTCCGCTCGCACCGGCTGGTACCCGTGGTCCTCCTGTCCGCTCGGCTGACCGCCTGCCCTGGTGCCGTCCAGGGTGCTCCGTCCTCCGCTTCCCGCTCGCACCGGCTGGTACCCGTGGTCCTCCCGTCGCGCTCGGCTGACCGCCTGCCCTGGTGCCGTCCAGGGTGCTCCGTCCTCCGCTTCCCGCTCGCACCGGCCGGTATCCGTGGTCCTCCCGTCGCGCTCGGCTGACCGCCTGCCCTGGTGCCGTCCAGCGTGCTCCGTCCTCCGCTCCCCGCTTGCACCGGCCGGTATCCGTGGTCCTCCAGCAGGAGGCCCATGGCGTCTGGCGTCCCCTTTGAGGTTGGCAGCTTCGTGTTCAGGGCGTGGCTCGCGGGGGCGCCGAATGGCGACAGTCTGGTGCTGCCGCGGCGTTTTCTGTTGTGACCTGGAGTGAGTTCCTCGAGGCTCCTGCTGGCCTTCCTGGGGGGAAGCCGGGGAAACGCTGGACTCTTCCCCTCCGTTTTCAGGGTTGTCAGGGTAACGGGCCCTCTTTCCAGTGGGACCGTCCTAAGGGCAGGGACAGTGTCTGATTCAGCTGTGACCCGAACCTAGCAGAGTGGGTGGACTGCTGGTGGCCCCAGGGCCCTCGCTGCGGAACGTCCAGAAGTCACATACGTGCATTACCTATAAAAGGCATTTGTATAGCACATGCAACATGTAATACACTATGTTACCAATTTTTTTTTTTTTTTTGCTTTTATCATCACTTAGAGGAGGAGGGAGAGAGGGAGGAAGAGAGAGAGAAACATCGATGCAAGAGAGACACATTGAGTGGTCGTCACCCACAGGACCCCAACCAGGGCCAGGGACAAACTGCAACCGAGGAACATGCCCCCAGCAAGATCCGAACCTGGGACTCTCCGGTCCACGGGCCGATGCTCTAACCGCTGAGCCAAGGGCACAATGGTTCCGATTTCTAAGAAACGGGGCTGAAGCAGTGGGCTCAGCTCCCACTGGCCGGGGCTGCTCCCCCAGCGCTGCCCGGACGCGGACACCGGGCCTCAGCCGCCTGCAGGGACCTCACGGCTGCGCGGCCAAAAAGACGTCACTTAGAGACTGGGCCCTGGTCACAGGCCAGGGGCGGTGGCGGCAGCAGCGAGGGGGGGGTTCCCTCAGCTCCGAGCGGACCCTCACCTCCTGTCACCCACCCCCCTGTGGCATTGACCGCTCACTAACCACGTGCTGGCTCCCAGACCTGGCCGTGCTGTACCTGGGACTACAGTGAGGAGTGTGAATGAGGAGGAAATCCTAGTATTCGAGGCCCCAAGTCAGACACGAAGGTTGTGCTGCCAGAGTGGGGAGTACAAGCCCAGCAGGACCTGCACTCTGATGGCTCAGGGGAGATCTGGCCGTGTTTCCTTCAGAAGAAACCTGCCCTGGAAACTGTGGACAGTACACCAGGAATGAGGTTTTTGCAGCAAATACCCTAAGGAATGCCAATTAGAGGTCACGCCAATCATATCCACAGAAAAGGCTCTGCATCAGAAAAAGGACAGTGAGATATTTTTGATTGGAAGTAAGATGTTTAAGGTACCTATGTGTTATTGTCTTAAAAACTGAGGTAAACTTCACAGAACACACTGTTAACCATTCTAAAGTATGCAATGCCGTCTTTCTTGGCCGGCGGGGGGTTGGCGCAAGCAATGAAGCAGATGCTGCTTAGAGTGAGGGGGAGCATCGCAAGAGAGCAAAATGCTCCAGCTCTCTGGATGCAGCCCCATTTATTGGCAAAGTGGTTTCCCCAGGTTACATGTTGATTTAGGTAATTATTTCCTTGAGATGGTGTCTCTGCTGACCATACAGCCAAGCCCTGTCTCGCTTTTTACTGCAAAGAAACATCAAAGGAGATGACAAATAAATCCATTTATGCCTGGGCTTCCTCGCCCGTTATTCTCTCGAGGTGGTCTTCCAACCCATTGTCATGCAAACCTATCGGTTCACATACAAACAAACCATTTAATTCCAAACTGGGATGGTCTTCCTGTGCTCCAGGCAAACCTGTCTGCCCCCACACACACTTTGATCCTAGGCTGGCCAGGTTATGAGAATACATTATCACAAGGTTACATTTTGTCCACCAAACCCCCATCCCTACAGTGCAATTGAGTGGCACTCAGTGCATTCACAGTGTTGTGCAACCAACACTTACTTTCTAGTTTCAGAACACTCAGCACCCCAGAAGATAAAATGATCCTCCACTTTACAGTACCTTTTTGATTGACAGACAAACGATTCAGTTGGGTGCTGGGAAGGAGGCTTGGGCTTCCAGCTGCCCCCTGTCCCTCTTTGAGGCAAGTCTTCTGAAGCATGAAGCCACCAGACACAGGGGTGCCTAGCTGGGAGGCAGAAGGAGAGGCAGACCCTGACAGCATCATGAGGGCATCTGGATCAAACTATGCCTGAAGCTGGTTCAACCCCGGGGCTCCGGTGTTATAGGAGCCAGTAAGGTCTCAGTTTTACTTGTCAGCATGAATTGGGTTTTCCTGCTGGCCCTGAAACGGACATTATCCCATTGAATCCTTGCAGCGACTTGATGGTCAGTCACCTAATCTCTAGTCTAGTGACCTGGACAGTGAGAACCAGAGGAGAGGTTTGGCCTGTCTTCATTCTGGTCCCACCTGTCTCCGTGACCCAGATATGAGGGAATGCCACCTGGGCATGGACCAGGCTCTCACTGTCCTGAGGCCCGGGGCCTCTGAGCACCTCTGCTGCTCTCCTTTCTGTCCAGAAGGCCCTGTGAGGGAGGGCGGGGCCCTCGACCTGGGGCGGGGTGCTTGTCCAGCCCCAGTCCCGGGAGCTCTCCCGCTCAGGTGCTCCTTGCTTTCTGCGTGGACCCTCGATTATCTCTGTAATTCATGAGGCGGCTCATCTCCCAAACTCATGTGCCATGTGTGAGCCTGAGCAAGTTCACGGACCTCTCTGTGCCTCACTTGTACCATCAACAAAATGTAGGGATTGGACGGGATCCTGTCATCCAATAGGAACACAATGTGGCCTGAATACATCCTGTAAAATTTCCTAGTGACCACATTTAAAACTCAAAAAGAAATGGTAGAAGTATTTTAATACTAAATTGTATTCAACTCAATGTATCCGAACTATTGTTACAACATGCAATGGGCAGGAGCTATTGATAAACTGTTTCACAATTGTTTTGTACGGAGCCTGCAGAATCGGGTCATGTGCTTCCCTCACACTGGACGGACCCCTCAGCTTGGAGTAGCCACATTCCGGGTCACCTCATGTGTGTGTGTAGCTGGATTAGACCAGCTGTGTTTTGCTTTTCTTAAAAATCCTCACTCAAGGATATTTTTCTATTTATCTTCAGATCGAGTGGGAGGGAGGAAGAGAGGGGGAGGAAGAGAGAGAAAAGAGGCACATCAACTGGTTGCCTCCCGCATGACCCCGACCAGGGCCAAGGACGAACTGCAACCCAGGTACGTGCCCTTGAGCGGAATCGAACCTGCAACTCATTGGTCCGTAGGCTGATGCTCTAACCACTGAGCATCAGCCAGGACTAGACCAGCTGTGTTTTAAGCAGCAGGACCAGTCTTTCTTTCTTTCTTTCTTTCTTTCTTTCTTTCTTTCTTTCTTTCTTTCTTTCTTTCTTTCTTTCTTTCTTTCTTTTTTTCTTTCTTTTTTAGAGAGAGTGGAAGGGAGGAAGGGAGAAAAAGAGAGAGAGAGACAGCGCGCGGGCGCGATCGGTTGCCTCCCACACAGCCTGGGTCAGGGCAGGGGAAACCTGCAACCCAGGCATGTCCCTGGACAAGAATTGAACCCGCCCTGGCCGGTTTGGCTCAGCGGTTAGAGCGTCAGCCTGCGGTCCGGAGAGACCCGGGTTCGGTTCTCGCTAAGGGCACGTACCTCAGTTGCAGTTTGTCCCCGGCCCTGGTCGGTTGTGCGGGTGGCAGCCACTCGATGTGTCCCTTTCACGTCGATGTTTCTCTCTCTCTCTGTTCCTCTCTCTCCCTCCCACTCTACCTGAACAAAAAATGGAGAAATGTCCTCGGGTGAAGATAAAAAAAAAAAAAAAAGAATTGAACCCTGTGGTCCAAAGGCCGATGCTCTAACCACTGAGCAAACCGGCCAGGGCAGCCGGACCAGTTTTTCAAGTGAGACTTTGCTCAGAGCCCCATCATCTAAATCGGGGGTGGGGCACGGCTGGCCCTCGAAATCCACACCAGTGAACACCACACGCCTCCCCAAATCAGCCTGACCAAGTACAGCTGCCAACTTTCAAGTTGATAATGTTGTACGGCCCGCAAACAATGTTATAAAGACCCAAATGGCCCTCGGCAGGAAACAGGTCCCCGCCCCAGAGTGGACAAGGTGGGGGGCTGTCTCCCTCCAGCACTGAAACCCTTCTGGGAGGTCGCTGTTCTAGGTGACCTCCGGGGACCCTCATTATGGTGATCTTGGCTGACACGCGTAGAGAAAGACTGGGATTTCCCCCCCAAGCTCCACGCCACTGACCACGGGGACCTCTGGACATCCCCTTCATTCACTCCTCCGTGGAACCAGTCAGCCTGGGGCAGGCGAAGTGGCAGTGACCAGTGCGGTCTTCACCTCAGGGGCTTACCAGGGAGCTTAGGTTTCTTATGCCAAGTTTACTGCAAGCTCCTTGCCCCTGGGCAGGCTCCAGGGACGCAGGGACCGAGGTGGGAAGGAGACCTGGGGCGTGGGCCGGGCCAGGACGCAGGACCACGACCCCAAGTTAGCGCAAGGGCAGTGGGCCGGTGCGCTCCGGGGCCCCGCCTCGGGGCTGCCCCGCGGACCCCTGTGTGCACGGTGTCCTCACCCCACCTTTCTCCCAGTCAGAGCCGGTGGCCTCAGTGCACAGGTCTCTCCTGGCAGGACAGGGAGGAGCTGGCGCAGCCGGGGCTCAGTCCTGCCACGACGCTCCGCGACCGCGTGAGGAAGCGGGGCCGGGAGCGATGCGGTTGGCATTTGAGAACGGCCCCTCGGGTGCCTGGTAGGCGCAGTGGATAATGACCCTTCTATTTTTAACAAAGGCCGGCTCCGTGGTGGCGCCGTGAAGAAGGGCAGCCCTGCATGATGCCAACGCTGATGAATAATCTCGACTCCGTGGAAACATTGCCCCCGGCGCTGCAGGTAGGAGGCTTATCAATCACTGGGCCACACAGCTGTCCCCCACTGAGCAGCCTTCATAGCCAAGGGCCGGGGCAGCGGCGGGGAGGGCAGTAGGGAGAGTCAGGGCATCTCTGAGTCTTCTCAGCATCTCACCAAGGGTTTGAGCCACTTCTGAGACCAGAGCCCCCCCATGTCCCGGGCCTTGACGGGTGCAGACGGGCGGCTGGGCCTGCACTGGCCCCTGGAGCCACGGTGGCCAGCTCCGTGCCACGGCGGGCGGAGGGCCAATGCCAGGGTGAGCCGAGCAGAGCCCGCTGTGCCCGCCTCCCCGGCTGCACCGTGGCCCTTCTGGGCGCCGGGCCCGGGGTCCGCCTCGGCGTCTCCCTCCCGCCCAGTGGCGAGGGTTCAGGCTGTGTACACTGTGACGCGTTTGAACCTCTCTCTGTGTTCTTGGGCCACAAAAGATCTGAGGTTAGTGGAGTGTTTTTGTTTCCAGACTGACCTAATTTTTTGTGAAAAATCCCGAGGCTGCTGCTCCGAGGCTGGCATTTCTGGGCTGACTGCAGGACAAGACCCTGGTGGACGGGACCCCTTGGGTCTGGCTGGTGGAGCCACTGCCCAGGGCCACCCGGAACCCTGGCCCCTCCAGGCAAATTGGCCCTCGTGGTGCCCCGTCGGTGGGCACCTAGTGCCTCGGGTGGCCCTTCGGTGGATACCCTAGCCGCCCCTCTGGCCCACGAAATGCCCAGTGCCCCCCCGGGCTGTCCGCCTCCAGGGCCCCACTAGGCACCCCTCCTAGCCCAGGGAGCTCCCGCTCACATCACACTGGCTCACCCGGCGACGGCCCCAGGGCCGAGGGCTTCCCTCGCAGAGAGGAGGGCAGGAGGACCAGGCAGGCCGGACACAGCCTCCAGCATTGTTTGAACCGGGTGGGGCAGAGGATGGCCGTCAGACAGCCGGGGCTCCAGCCTCGCCACAGCCATCCTCTCAGACGGGGTCACTCCCCAGCCAGGTGCCGGGGGGCTTGACTCCCAGCTGTGTGACACCAAGTGAGTGATCAGATCTCTCTGCCTCTATCGTTACGTCTGCAGCATTGTGACAGGGGTTCTGCTCACCTCACGGGGTGACTGCATGTCAGACACACGGGTACGGTGTCTGCACATAGCAAGTGGTTACCATTCTCCAGGGGACAGTCCCGCCTGGTCAGGCGGCGTGGATGGGGTGCTCTGTAGCTGGGGCTGAGGTGGACCCGGCTGATGACCAATGGCTGCTCATCTCTGAAAGCACCAACCTGGGGATGTGCACCTGTCTCTTCCCTTCCTGTGCTTCTGTCTCTCCACAAACATTCTGACGTTCTGCCCTGGAAATGCAGAGATGAGCCCGGCTGGATGGGGCTGGGCCGGGGGGACAGCAAGGCAGACACGGAAGGCTGAGAGGTGGGAGCACCAATCACGGGGGGCCCCAGAAAGCAGCTCAGAAGACACCAGGTTGAACCTGAGTCGTAAGGCTGACAAGGTGGGCAGCGTGGACCAGTGGAGAGAACAAGGGCAGGTGCAAAGGCCCTGGGGCCTGTCCTGGTGGACCTTGGGCTGCAGGGTCTGGTCGCCAGCATTTATATCCTTACTCTGACACTTACTAGATGCGCAGCCTTGGATGTGAGACGTCCCCCCGTGCCTCAGTTTCCTCGTTTGTAGTGGAAAGGGAGCGGGAAGCAAGTGTTCCCCTCCAGCACGCTGGGCTGCTGGGAGAGTTAAGTGACGTGCGCTGTGTGCGCAGTGCTCTGAGCAGGCCCGCATGGGTTCGTGACGGTGAACATCTCGTGCGTTGTCTCAGGACCCGCTCGTGTATCTGCACCCCCCCCCCCCCCGGTGGAGACCAGCTGGAGGAGGTAGCATGAATGCAAACACTTCCCCCGAACACCGGCCTCCAATGTCACCGGTGATTTCCTCCTAATTGGCAGTGAGAAGGAGCCTTTTCAACTGCCTGCTCGGACTCCGGCAGCTTCTGGGTGACAAGACGCCACCAGACGCTTTTAACAAGACGGGGGGTTTACCAGGCCAGGGGACCTCTGGTCTGAGATAACCGGGTCCTTTGCAAAGCTTCCTAAAGGACTCTGATGACCTGCTCCCCTCCCCCCAGCTCGGAGCCCAGTGTCTGGGAGCAAGGGTCCTGGCTGCTGACCCCACAACCTCTGGCATCTGCGGCCCCAGCACACCCATTGTCAGGTGATGCCACTACCAGGCACCCCCGCCCGGGGGCAGGGCGCCCGGAGCTCAGCTGCCTCCCCTCCGGGAAGTCGCAGGCCCGGAGCCAGCGGTGTGAGCTCGGGTGTGGAGCCCTGGCCACATGGCCTCTGGCTGCCGAGCTAATACCCAGCTGCTGCCTCCCGCGTTCCAGATGGATCCCGGTGCTGCGCTCGCCCAGGCTGCTGCTAATTAAAATCAGGTTTTGACAAGTGGGGCTTTTTGCTGAAGACGGGAGATCACAGTGCTGTCAACAGGGAACTGAGGCGTCGGTTCTGCTGAACGCGGGGCCCCGACAGCTGGGCACTGCCGCCGCACACATTCCGGCGCCGTATTTCCTCATCGGACACGCTGGAATGCTCCCCCGCGGGCCGGAGAGGGTCTCAGGTGGCCGTCGGAACAAGCCCACCCTGATACACAAGAGAAGAGGAAAGCCACAGGCAGTCACGTGATTCTCGGAGTCAGAGGGCCTGGGTACGAGTCCTGCGGTCTCTGTCTCGCTGTGTGTCCTCAGGCAAGTCACGTCACCTCTCTGAGCCTCTGTACGATGGGCTCACGCAGTGTCTTCATCGCAAGTCTCCTGTGAAAACGGAATTAGCTCATGAGATAAAACACCTTTGCCGCCCAGTGGGTGTTTCCAAAACAGGCTTATTCAAAAGGGTTCGCTGAATAAGAGCAGAGAAATGAGGGCAGAGGGTGGCAGGGATGGTGGCGACTGTTGCCCAGCGTGGGAACTGTACCTGTCCCTCCCCTACCTGGACGGCACTGTGGGAACCGCCACCGCTGGTCCTGGGCCCACGTGAGTGGTTCAGGGCTGGGACATAGAACGGGAGGGCCAGGGGGACGGAGGCACGGCCCTCTCTGGCCATCTTTTTGCAGGAGAGGGTAGGGGTAGAGAAAGGAGCTCGGCCGAGGCATCCAGCCTCTGCTCCCAGGTGTCCCCAAGGCTCCGACCCCCCTAGCATCCGAATACAAAGTTCCCATTTGGTTGTTGGCAGGATCAGAAGTGTGGGACCGAGGAGAAGTCTGGGCTGCTGGGAGCTGGCCACAGGGCAGCCCGGAGCTCCCACGAGCAGAACCTGCCCAGACCCAGCACCACCTCAGCACCCACCGCTCCACCCCGCTCTGAGCCCCGTCTCTCCTCCCGCAGAGGCCGGCTGGGGCTCCCCACGTCTGTCCTCGATGCTTAGGTCTTCTAGCAGGTGCCAGGGCTGAATCGTACGGGGAAACACCAACCACAATGGCCGGAGGCTGTAGAGACATTTGACTTCACGAGTGCATGACATCTGTTTAAAGAAATACTCTTTCTAAAACATTTCGTCGAAGCGGTCTGCACGTTGAAAAGGGCGCGAACCCAAAGTGTACAGCCGGGTAGGTTTCCATGCGTCGCACATGCACGTGCCCGCACCCAGATCCAGAGATGAAACACCAGCACCTCGAAGCGCCTTCCGGTGCCCGCCCTCCTGCATGGTACCCGCTTCTGCACCAGGTTCGGGCGGGACCGGAACGGCTCGCCGCTGCGCCCGCTGCTCGGCCATATCTGCTAGGCTGGACCTGAGTGTCACGCCTGGGTACGGACTCAGCGGAAAGGTGCACGGAACATGCTGGCGGGTTCGTGATCGCCTCAAACTGGAAAGCACCCTATGCCCATGGCGGGGGATGCATCACTG
Source organism: Molossus molossus (assembly GCF_014108415.1). Classification (NCBI taxonomy): domain Eukaryota; kingdom Metazoa; phylum Chordata; class Mammalia; order Chiroptera; family Molossidae; genus Molossus; species Molossus molossus. The sequence goes on from NW_023425362.1 coordinate 4,132,540, forward strand.
GGCTGTTCACAGTGGATCCTCGTAGAGTGAAGGTCGAGCTGATGTGGCAGGATGGCTCTCACACAGCACCCACCCCGGGTGACGGTGCAGAGGGCACACATGCACACACATGCAAACGCACACGTATGCACACACACGCAGACACACATGCACACACTCTTCCAAACAATGTTCCCACTGTCACGTGCAGGCCTGAAGGGTTTGTACCTCTGGGTGGTCTCGGTGTGGATGCTGCAGAGGGCGCACGACCTTCATACTCTGGTGTGGGTTCCGGGTCAAAACAGACAGGTGTTCCGAGGGGCTGGTCTGGCAGAGACGGAGGCAGCAGATGGCAGCCCCACGTGACAGGAAGTGCCTTCCGCACCCATCGGGCGTGTGCCCGGTGCAGGGAGGCATGGCCATGTGGTCCCGTGGGTGTTCCGGCTGCAGGAAAGGCTCAGGTCCGGTCACTTACACTGTGTCTGCGTCCCTGCAGCGGCTGCCAGCAGTTGGTCACCCGGACTCTGTGTGGCTTTTGTGACCACGTCTTGGTTGCCGGTGTTTAAGGTGGAACACGTGGGCACTGGGCCAAGGAGCACGGGTCAGGACCGGGCTCTGTCCAGTACTAGTGACTGTTCAAGGGCAAGTGGTTTAACCCCTTGGGGCCTCCGTTTTCCCATCTGTGCCTGGAACATGGTAGCATTTGGTAAACGTCCTTGTACTCATGGTGGGTTGTTGCAAAATCTTCCCATGTTACTAGTCAGTGTCGCTGTAATAATGCTGTGTAACAAGCAACCCGACCTCGCAGTGGTTTTCAACAAGGGTCACATTCTCTCCTGGGCTGTGGTTGGGTCAGGTCCGCGCCACCTGTCTCTTGGCCTCTCATTCCAAAGAGGATATTCCCTCTGAGGGCAGAGGGCGGAGGGCGGAGGGCATGAGGGTGGAGGGCAGAGGGCAGAGGGCAGAGGGCAGAGGGCATGAGGGTGGAGGGCAGAGGGCAGAGGGCAGAGGGCAGAGGGCATGAGGGTGGAGGGCAGGAGGGCGGGACCACGTGATGCCTCCGAGAGCTGGGGCGTGTGCTCAGGGTCACTGCGACAGTCTCAGGACCAAGCCTGAGGTCACAGATGGGAGATGCTGACTCCCCCCGGGAGCCATGGCCAAGGGTGGGCGGAGGGAAGGAAGACCGTGGGGGAAAAGCATAGGATTGATTTGCTACCCACTCTCTGACCTGCACATGGCCGTCCTGCGGAAACACCGTGGTTAGATTCCCGAACCGGTGACTCCTGGTGAGCGACATGAGCATTTCCTGCCATTTCATGGGATGTCGCCGAATCGCCCTCCAGAGAGACCCGAGCGAGCCCTTTCCTACTGGACGTGCGTGAGCCTGAGCGGCAGCTCCCGCCGTGCGTGCGGCACGTTCTCTTCCCGTTTCTGCTCAGTCGATAGGTAAGAACATGCCGATGATGGGAACGATGGCGTCGCACTCTGTTACCGGTTCGGATTTTTATGGGGAGGCCGGCTGCACGGGGTCAGAGGGTCTTGGACAGGGGTGGTCGTCGTCACTGCCCGGTCCTCACCCTTCCCACACTGCACGAGCCTTCCCCGTGACTTAGCGCTTGGCCCGTGCCGGCCGAGGGCGCTGTCCTGCCCGGGCAGTAGCTTCAGTGTGCTCCCTGGTTTGCTTTGCCCTCCCCTCTGCCCCCTCCTCCGCGACAGCAGCGTCCCGGGTGGCGGCGGCCCCTCCATTCTGGGCTCCGGAACGAGAAGCCGCGTGGAGTCCGTCAGCTGAGCCGGCTGGGTGGCCAGCAAGCAGTAGTGTCCCTCGGTCCAAGCAGTCAAGCTCTAAGGGAGCTTGTCACTGCAGCAGAGCCTGCCCGAGTCCGCACTCAGCGTGGTCTGATGACACCCCGCTCTCGCTGCGGATGTGAAGACTCGGGTTCACCAAGGGGAGGACCCGGATGGTGACACACAACCTCCTTCTCAGGGTGGGCTCCGCCGTGCGGGATGCGGAGTGCGGCGAGCTCCCTAGGACGGCCTAGCAGGGGTGAAGGAGAGGCTGGCCTGGGCGGAGCTGCAGCGGGGACCTCAGCGGGGGAGCCCCGACCTGGAAGGGCCTGTGGGGGCCACCTGAACGGAGCCAGGGCCAGCCGCCCCCCCGACCCCGGGGAAGGACCTTGGGCACGGTGGCTCCCTTCAGCCACGTCCATTTCTGGGGAGAGGTGCAGCTGGGGGTCAGTGTGTGTGCTGACCAAGCCTCCATCACTGTGCACCCATTGTGGTCACAGCGGCCTTGGGGTGAGTGTCACCTCCCTCGGAGAGGTCCCCAAGGTCATGGTGCTAGACGGAGGCCGGGCTGGACAAGGGGTGCAGTTCTGTCTGAGCCCAGCTCCACACTCGCAGCTGCACAGACTGGGAGGAGGGGGCCCACCTCTCCCAGGAGGGGTGCCCGACGGCGCCATCGTGAGGTGGGTAGTGACATGGGAGGACCGGCCCTCTGCGGGGCGGAGGGGTCTGACTGTAGTGTTGGGACACCGCTGTGTTTGGTGTGGTTTTTGCTGTTCTGAGGGGCGCAGTTCAGAAGATGACTCGGCAGTTTTCCGGGGTCTCCCCGGCGGCTGTCCCTGCTGGCGTGGAGGGCGCCCCTGTCTTCGGAATGCGTCACGTCGGCTCTGCACCCCGCTCTGCCCGGGCGGCAACGGGGCAGTGTGTGGAAAAGGGTGGCAGCCCCTCGCGTCACTGTGGGGACTGAGGGCCGGGTTCCACGCGGCCTAGCGAGAATAAATGGTTGGGGACTCCGGGGGCCACCGTGCCGGCTGACGGCATTCCCACCAGGCGGAGGGAGCGACCTGGCCGCTGCCCCGGCCTGCAGCTGAGACTCGGGAGAGGACTGTGCTGGACCCTTTCTGAGAAGCCTGGAGTCAGGGCTCGAGAGAACACGGGGAGACACTGGGCATCAGACATCCTCAGACCAGATCCCCACAGCTCCTCGAGGAAGGTGAAGCAATCCGGGCCGTCTGCAGCCTGGCAGTCACGAAGCCCAGGACCCAGTGAAGCTACCGGTACAGGGGAATGTCCAAACACACCGTGGTCCTGTCCTCAGGCGGTGTCACTCAGCCCACGAAGAGGAGCTAGGGATCCAAGCAACACGAGTCTCCCCGTCTTACGCTGAGCAAGACCATCCAGACACAAAAGGCCACGTACGCGAAAGACCGCGTCATCCCAGGGTCTCGGGGAGCAAAACTCGCCTCTGGGCATAGAGATCAGGGTGGCGGTGGTCCCTGGAGGGGCATGGCCCCCGGGGCGGGTCACCTAGGGCCGGCCGGCTGCGTGCGGATGCTTGACTGTGAGTGGGAAAGATGTCACAGTGTGAGCCCCGGTGGCTTCTGAGAACATGTTTATCAAAGCTGGAGACAGCGGAGCAAAGGGGGGGCTGAAGGGAAGAGACGCAACAGGAGAGGAAGAGTCAGAGACAAGGGGGCGTGGAGACAGGTCCAGGGGGTGAGCCCGGGTCGAGCTGCCGCTGCCCCGGTTGTTAGTCTCATGGGGTCCCTGAGAGTTTAGGGGAAAGACAGCAGAGGTACAAGGTGTGGTCCCCCCTTGCGAGAGCACATGGTGACTCCTTTGTCTTGAGGTTCATCCCTCACTCTCTGGCCTGCGGGACCTGGGGCAGGTCTCAGGGGAGGGTCTTAGAATATCCATGGGCTTTTCAGCTGCGTCCTGCAATGTGTTGATTCATCAAACTGTGTGTGTAGAGGAGCCAAGGGTGCTTTTCTGGTTAGTTTCGTTTTTAAAGAACGTCCTCAAGAATGTCACTGAGGGGGACCAGGACCAGGCCGTGCTGTCTGTCCCGGGACGGTCTGGAATCCGCAGGCCGTTTGCTCCCAAGTGGCCTTGGTTAGGGAAGAGAACACGGCGGGGGCATCAGCCGGCTGTGAATTGATTGTCTGGCCTCCTTTGACTACGTTGTCCCGGCTTCCCTTATCCCACTGGCCAAGGACTCTCCCTACCTCTCACCCTCCTGCCTCACGGTGACCGCTGGGGCCAGCCGGGCTTGACTGCCAAGGGTCACGAGGGAAGACTCGAGTGGATGGAAATAGTCTGTGTCTTACGCGTGGCGTAACCAGGCGTGTTTATTTAAGTCGCTGGTGCGTAAGGGTTGTGCCTCTTACCGCACGCACAGTGTGCCTCGGTAGTAGACCAAAGTGGACGGTGAAGGCTGCCAGGTGGTCAGGGTTCCCGCAGGCGAGGGTCAGGCACAGCAGGGGCGTCAGGGAGTGCAGGCTCCATGGGAACTGAGTTACTTTGTTGGGTTGGATTATTAGGAAGTTTGATTTAGGGGCAATCTAGTTGGACCCTCCTATTTCATAGATAAGGGGACAGATCAGAAGGGGAGCTGCCTTGTCCACGTTGGTGCAAGGTGTGAGTGGCAGAGCTGGAACTCACATTTAGTGTCTGTGTGCATGTGTGTGTATGCATGTGTGCGTCTGTATGTATATGAGTGCGCATGTGCATGTGTGTCTGTGTATGCGCACATCTATGTATACGTGTGTGCCTGTATGTATGTGAGCATGTGCATATCTGTGTATATGTGTGTATGCATGTCTATGTGTACATGTGTGTGTCTGCATGTGTGTCTGCGTATATGCACGTCTATGTGTACGTGTGTCTGTATGTATATGCGTGCACGTGCATCTGTGTATATGCATGTCTATGTGTACATGTGTGTGCCCGTGTGCCCGTGTGCGTATGTATATGTCTATATGTGCGTGTGTGTGTGGTGCAGGGAGGGAGGGGCAGTGGTTCCACCGGGGTGATATTTGCTGAAAGAAAGAGCCGTTCACTCTGATCTATGTTCACGCCACTCGAACATGCTGCTGTGTTAGAATAGCTCGTAATAAAATAGAATTTTACTCCAACCTGCCAACTGCCCTGTCTCTCCTGAGGAATACCCCAGGCACACCCCGAGGGCTGTGCTAAGCTCCTTACCTAACCTGTCTGCAGCCCTCCAGGAAGTTATGAGGTGGACTTATCTCATCTCACAGACAAGGGCTTGCGCTCTGCCCGGGTCAGGTGGGCAGCAGGTGGCCGCAAGGTGTGGCCGGTGTGCAGAGCGCCGCTGGGATTTGACTTGAACCCTGGTTGTCAGGGCCTCGGCACTCGCTGTTCCTGCCGCTGGGAACACTGCTTCGGATACTTAGGGAGAGCTTCCTGCTTATTCTCGCCTCCAATCACAGGCCAGGACTCGACCTCCCATCTAAAGTGCCCCCCACTTTCGTCCCCAGCACTTCCCAACACACCCCATTTTATTGTTGTGAGAACATGTACTTGATTAGATTATCCTGCCTACCTTATGTATTTATCATCTGCCTTCCCGACTGGAATAGAAGTCCCAAGAAGGGAGGGGCCTCCTGTGTCCACCAGTACACATCAGATGAACAAGTACATGAATGGATGGACGGACGGATGGATGGATGGATGGGTGGGTGGATGGGTAGGTGGGTGGATGGATGGGTGGGTGGACGGATGGATGGACGGACGGACGGATGGATAGATGGGTGGGTGGATGGATGGATGGATGGGTGGATGGATGGATGGGTGGGTGGACGGATGGATGGACGGACGGACGGACGGATGGATGGATGGGTGGGTGGATGGATGGATGGATGGGTGGACGGATGGATGGACGGACGAACGGATGGATGGATGGGTGGATGGATGGATGGATGGATGGGTGGATGGATGGACGGATGGATGGACGGATGGATAGATGAGTGTCACTGAATCCTGTGCTTTCCTGCTAATTTCTGACAGTCCCTAATCTCCTGCTGCTGCCCTGCACCTGGCATCGAAGGGCCCCTTTCACTGCGGTGGGTGCACTGTCGCACTCCATCACCGGGTCACACCTGTGCGTTTCTGTGAACGTATGGACGTGTGTCCAGTGCATAATGTAAACAGTGACTGAGATGGCGGGTCTGTGCTGCTTTTGGTCACGAGAAGCCTGCCATCGGGAACACCTGCTGTGCTGGGCGGCGTGGGCGGCTCGGCCCCCGTTCTGCTGGGTCCTCGCCGTCCCGGGTCTGCGCCCCAGGGAGGCTCTCCCCTCCGCAGCAGCTGGGTTCTGCGGGGGACGCGGAAGGAGCCCCTCGGGCCATGGGCTCTGCTCTCTAAGTTCCTGCTCTGCAGAAGAGCCTGCTCAGCTCAGCTCTTCAGAAACGAGAGTCAAGGAGTCGCTGTCCCTGGAGCTGAAATCATTGTCCCTGGTGGAGATAACCAGGCAGTGCCGCGCCGGGGCACTGGGGCCGCCTTCGAGCGGTGGCTCCACCGCGTATTGGCGCGTGTGGCTGAGTGAGCGGCGTCACCTCCGGCACCTCTGTGTCTGCATCGACAGAATGGGGTGATGCCGGTCACTGCTTTGGAGGGTCAGCGGGGAGGCACTTGGCAGCTGGCACCTCGCCATGTCCTCCCAGCGGCAGCCTGGCTCACGCTCTGAGCTGCCGGGACGGGGAGGCCTCGCACCTGGGCCAAGACGCAGCTCCTGCTTCTCCGCACCCACCCTCCAAATCAGCAGGGTCCCCAGGCCCTTGGGGGTCAACTGGAGGGGCTTAGAAGGGTCACGTGATCATGTCACAGGACTCAGAGGCAGTGCCGGGGCGGCCGTGCCGGTCAGACTCAGCGTGGCCTTCCTCATCCATTCCCTGTGTGCCAACCTTGCTCACGGCCCTGGGGCCATCGGGCATGGACATGACCAAGGCCACAGGCTGCGGCGCTGCTGCTGCTCAGAGCTCGGCAGGGGATGGCCAGCAAGCGACCAGCTGGTCCCTGCCCTGCCCTTTCACATCTCTCCCGCTGCTTGGGTTACTTTGCATTATTATCGCCACAGTGTGCGGTGTCCTGTCCCTGCTCAGAGGTGTGGCAGTGACCCGGGGGTGGCGGGCACTGCCGAGAACGCAGAATGAGCGGGCAAATGCCAACCAGTGGCCAGCCGTGGTTCCTGGGGGGTGCAGCTCCCCGCATGACCATTGTGCCCAAGTAGCCGAAACACCAAAGCACAAAGCACAATGTGCTAAGTTCAGTTGTCTGAACAATGGACTTCATTGTACCCATGAAGTCTTGTCCCCAGGCCATGGGACACTGTCACAGGAAACTTGATCCAATAGCAGCCCGAGGCTGAGGAAGGCGTTCAGGTAAGTGTCCTGGGGGTGGGGTGAGGACAGACCCCAAACAGGACGGCCGGTGCAAAAGTGAGCAATTTTGCTTATTAAGGCCAAAATGAAACTGGAACAACATCCTTCAAAGTCGTCTTCTCTGTAACAACAGCCCAGGAAGCAAAGTTACTGCTTCTTAATGAACCACAAGGTCTGTGCCAAGCATGGAATTTGGGGGGACTAGAGCCCCCATGGGCCAAGCCCGGTGTCGGACGGTGCTTTGGGACAGTGAGGATGGCGAGGACCTGAGATGTGTAGGAACGATGCCTGTGTGCATCCGTCAGCACAAACCTCTCCCCCCAGGAAAACCTCTGCTGGGACGAGATGCCCACTCGGGTCCAGGCGGGCCTGGTGCAACCCCTCCCCGGCGTGCAGGAACCCCAGCAATCGGGCAGCAAGCCCTGAGGCTGAGCACGGCCCGGAAGCTCTCTAGGGACTTTGCAAGACTTAGGCGACCCTTCGTCTTCATTTTTAATCGCCATGGTTGATTTATTTCACAAAAGATGCTCTTATTCTCCACATCTTGCAGCTGGCAGGCCCCAGGCCGGTGGAGGTGAGCCGGCCGGCCCCAGGCGGCCCAGCTGGTCAGCGGCGGAGAGGTGCGTCCACTCCGATCCTCCCCACTGCGTGCAAAAGCCTCCGCCCAGTGTGAGGGACCAGTGGCTTTTCCCTCCTTCACTCCAGAAAGCCCACATTTTAGGAAGAGAGGTTTTCCGTGAAGTGACGTCCTTCTTGTTTTCTGCAGCCGTGATGTGGGCTGGGAAGGTATTACTGTCCCTTCCCCCGGGGTGCCCGCTCGGATCAGCAAGAAAGGACGTCGCTCTGGGAATAAGAGGTCGCCGGCCCTGGCCTGTTTGGCTCAGCGGTTAGAGCATCGACCTGCGGTCCAGAGAGACCCGGGTTCGGTTTGCGCGAGGGGCACGTACCTCGGTTGCAGTTTGTCCCCGGCCCTGGTTGGTCGTGTGGGTGGCAGCCACTTGATGTGTCCCTTTCATGTCGCTGTTTCTCTCTCTCTCTCTCCCCCTTTCACTCTATCTGATAAAAAAAAATGAAAAAATGTCCTCGGGTGAGGGTAAAAAAAAAAAGAGTTCGCCGACGTGCCACCCTTTGATCCTCAGCACCGTTGAAGGAAAAGTCACAAATAATCCGCGTGGCCATGGCCGGCTGTGGGGTGGGCATCTTTTGACCCTCCTCGTGAGTCCCCTGGCGGCAGGCACAAACCCTCCCGTGGGAGAGGGAACACCCTTTTTCTTGACAGGGATAAAGCAAGGAAATGCTATTTCTAGGACTTCAAGCGGCTCACGCACGCAGCTCGAGAATCTACAGAGTGTCGCAAAGACCCCAGATCCTGTCGCTGGAGGACAGAAAAGTCACAGATGTCTTCAAAAGACCAGGCTGGGCACTGCTGGGAAAGGAACTGAGGATTGGACGCATTTAAGAGCTCACACCCACAGGCTTCGTGACATACTTCCAGAACCAGGCCCTGGGAAAAGTGGGTCAGGGTCCACTCCCTGTGCTGGGACACTCCACGCCCGGCCTGTGGGTGCCTGGCCAAGCGGCAAAGTGGTGGGATTCGTCTTCTGCCAGGTTTCCATCAGCTTACAAATACATCGTGATGATCGCATCAGGCCGCTAACCTATCCCGTGTGTACGTGTATGGAATCTCCCCGTAACCAGTCGGCCACTGTGGGTCGGACGATCGGATGCAGCAGAAAACGAGTTAGGGGAGGAGACGAATTAACAATCCCTCCGTTCCGAGAAGGCGACAGCCACCTCCGTCCACCTGGAGAATGATGTCATCGCTCAGACTTACAAGAAATGGTTATTATTGCTTTAATTTTTCAAGTACATATTGCCTTCACTTGAATTGCTTTTAAAAAGTGGGAGATGCGCAGGGGTTCTCAACCTTCCTAATGCGGAGACCCTTGAATCCGGTTCCTCATGTTGTCTGTGGCGTAGCTGCATGTGGGGGGACCCGCCTGGAGATGGACAGAGGGGCCGTGTCTCGGTTCCTAAGACCATGGGGAATACGTGTTTTCTGATGGTCTTAGGCGACCCCTGTGAAAGGGTCATTCGACCCCCAAAGGGGTCGCGACCCACAAGTTGAGAACCGATGCCTAGAGAACACCCTCGAGGTTGTTGGGGTGAGAGATGTGCTCTCCTCTCCCTCCTCAGAGGCTTCCCCTTGGGGGTCACAGCCAGGCTCCCCACTGAGGATGCAGGGGGTCGTGGCCCCAGACTGGCCCCCCCATGACCGTGCCAACACTGAGCTGTTTAGTCTGGAAGTCACACTGGACATTTCCCTCTCCCTCATCTTCTGTTCCCAATTCATAACCAAACCTCGGAGAACTGACCTCTTCACGGTATTCAGTCTGAATCTCCCTCATCCCCACCGCTGCCCCCAATCTGAGCCCCGTCCTTGTCTGGACTGTCCAGACAGCATCCACTCAGGATGTGGCGGAACGGGACTCCTCCAAGGTGGCTTCCCTACACCTGCAGACGGGCTGATGGCCGTTTAAAAGAGCATCAGCTCCGTCTTCTCGCCCTCTGACCTGAACAATTCCAGGCGCTCAGGTCCCGATCTGGGACCAGGCCCCGGGGCAGAAACTTCCGTGCTCACTCTGGGACCAGATCCCGGGGCAGGAAGGTTCTGTGCTCACTCTGGGACCAGGTCCCGGGGCAGGAAGGTTCTGTGCTCACTCTGGGACCAGGTCCCGGGGCAGGAAGGTTCTGTGCTCACTCTGGGACCAGGTCCCGGGGCAGGAAGTTTCCGTGCTCACTCTGGGACCATTCCCGGGCAGTAAGGTTCTGTGTTCACTCCGGGAGCATGCGCTTGGGCAGGACCTTCTCTGCTCCCTCTGAGAACTGGTCCCAGAGCAGGAAGGTTCCGTGCTCACTCTGGGACCGGGTCCCGGGGGCAGGAAGGTTCCGTGCTGACTTTGGAACCATGTTCCGGGCAGGAAGGTTCCGTATTTATCTGGGAGCAGGTGCCTGGGCAGGACCTTCTGTGCTCCCTCTGAGAACTGGGCCCAGGGCAGGAAGGTTCCGTGCTCACTCTGGGACCGGGTCCGGGGGCAGGAAGGTTCGTGTTTACTTTGGAACCATGTTCCGGGCAAAAAGCTTCCGTGTTTACTCTAGGAGCAGGTGCCTGGGCAGGACCTTCCGTGCTAACTCTGAACACAGGTCCCAGGGCAGGAAGGTTCCGTACTCACTCTGGGACCAGGTCCGAGAGCAGGAAGGTTCCGTGCTCACTCTGGGACCTTGTCCCGAGGCAGGAAGATTCCGTGCTCCCTCTGAGAACAGGTCCCAGGGTAGGAAGGTTCCGTGCTCCCTCTGGGACCGGGTCCCCGGGGCAGGAAGGTTCCGTGCTTACGTTGGAACCATGTTCCGGGCAGGAAGGTTCCATATTTACTCTGGGAGCAGGTGCCTGGGCAGGACCTTCCGTGCTCCCTCTGAGAACTGGTCCCTGGGCAGGTCGTTTCCGTACTCACTCTTGAACCAGTTCCGGGGGCAGGAAGGTTCCATGCTCACTCCGGGACCAGGTTCCGAGGCAGAAAGGTTCTGTGCTCACTCTGGGACCAGGTCGCGGGGGCAGGAAGGTTCCATGCTCTCTCTGGGACACGGTGCCTGGGCTGTGCCTTCTGGGTGACTCTGAAACCAGGTCCCAGAGCAGGATGGTTCCGTGCTCACTCCAAGACCAGGTCCCAGGGAAGAAAGGTTCCGTTCTCCCACTGGGACCAGGTCCCAGAGTAGAAAGGTTCCGTTCTCCCTCTGGGACCGGGTCCCGGGGGCAGGAAGGTTCCGTGCTTACTTTGGAACCATGTTCCAGGCAGGAAGGTTTCGTATTTATCTGGGAGCAGGTGCCTGGGCAGGACCTTCTGTGCTCCCTCTGAGAACTGGTCCCAGGGCAGGAAGGTTCCGTGCTCACTCTGGGACCAGGTCCCGGGGCAGGAAGGTTCCGAGCTCACTCTGGGACCAGGTCCCTGAGCAGGAAGGTTACGTGCTCCCTCTGGGACAGGGTTCCGGGGGCAGGAGGGTTCCGTGATCACTCTAGGACCGGGTCCGAAGGCAGGAAGGTTCCGTGCTCACTCCGGGACCAGGTCCCGAGGCAGAAATGTTCCGTGCTCACTCTGGGACCAGGTACAGGGGCAAGAAGGTTCCGTGCTCCCGCTGGGACCAGGTCCCGGGGGCAGGAAGGTTCAGTGCCTACTTTGGAACCATGTTTAGGACAGGAAATTTCCGTATTTATCTGGGAGCAGGTGCCTGGGCAGGACCTTCCGTGCTCCCTCTGAGAACTGGTCCCAGGGCAGGAAGGTTCCGTGCTCCCTCTGGGACCAGTTCCGGGGGCAAGAAGGTTCCGTGCTCACTCCGGGACCAGGTCCCCGAGCAGGAAGGTTCCGTGCTGACTTTGGAACCATGTTCCGGGCAGGAAGCTTCCGTATTTATCTGGGAGCAGGAGCCTGGGCAGGACCTTTTGTGCTCACTCTGAGAACTGGTCCCAGGGCAGGAAGGTTCCGTGCTCCCACTGGGACCAGGTCCCAAAGTAGAAAAGTTCCGTGCTCACTCTCGGACCAGGGCCTGGGGCGGGAAAGTTCCGTGCTCACTCTGGGAATGGGTCCGGGGGCAAGAAGGTTCCGTGCTCACTCTGGGACCAGGTCCCGAGGCAGAAAGGTTCCGTGCTCACTCTGGGACCAGGTCCCAGGGCAGGAAGGTTCCGTGCTCCCACTGGGACCAGGTCCCAGAGTAGAAAGGTTCCGTGGTCCCTCTAGGACCGGTTCCCCGGGGCAGGAATGTTCCGTGCTTACTTTGGAACCATGTTCTGGACAGGAAGGTTCCGTATTTATCTGGGAGCAGGTGCCTGGGCAGGACCTTCCGTGCTCCCTCTGAGAACTGGGCACAGGGCAGGAAGGTTCCGTGCTCCCACTGGGACCAGGTCCCAGGATAGAAAGGTTTTGTGCTCCCTCTGCGACCGGCTCCCGGGGGCAGGAAGGTTCCGTGCTTACATTGAAACCATGTTCCGGGAATAAACGTTCCGTATTTATCTGTGAGCAGGTGCCTTGGCAGGACCTTCCGTGCTCCCTCTGAGAACTGGTCCCAGGGCAGGAAGGTTCCATGCTCACTCTGAGACCAGGTTACCGGCAGGAAGTTTTTGTGCTCACTCTCGTATCAGGTCCCAAGGCAGAAAGGTTGCGTGTTCACACTGGGACCAGGTCCCTGGGCAGGAAGGTTCCATGCTCACTCTGGGACCAGGTCCGGGGTAGGAAGATTCTGTGCTCGCTCTGGGACCATGTCCCGGGGCAAGATGGTTCCATGCTCTCTCTCTGAGAACTGGTCCCAGGGCAGGAAGGTTCCATGCTCACTCTGGGACCAGTTCCGGGGGCAGGAAGGTTCCATGCTCTCTCTGGGACCAGGTGCCTGGGCTGTGCCTTCTGGGTGACTCTGAAACCAGGTCCCAGAGCAGGATGGTTCCGTGCTCACTAAGGAACCAGGTCACGAGGCAGAAAGATTCCGTGCTCCCTCTGGGACAGGGTCTCGGGGGCACGAGGGTTCCGTGCTCACTCTGGGACCAGGTCCTGGGGTAGGAAGGTTCCGTGCTCACTCTGGGACCGGGTCCGGGGGCAGGAAGTTTCCGTGCTCACTCCGGGACAAGGTCCCGAGGCAGAAATGTTCTGTGCTCACTCTGGGTCCAGGTCCGGGGGCAGGAAAGTTTCGTGCTCACTCCGGGACCAGGTCCCTGAGCAGGAAGGTTCCATGCTGACTTTGGAACCATGTTTCGGGCAGGAAGGTTCCGTATTTATCTGGGAGCAGGAGCCTGGGCAGGACCTACCGTGATCCCTCTGAGAACTGGTCCCAGGGCAGGAAGGTTCCATGCTCACTCCGGGACCACGTCCCAGGGCAGAAAGTTTCCGTGATCACTCTGGGACCGGGTGTTGGGGGCAGAATATTTCCGTGATCACTCTGGGACCTGTTCCCGGGGCCAGACCATTCGTGCTCACTCTGGGTCCGGGTCCCGGGGGCAGGAAATTTCCATGCTCACACTGGGACCAGGTCCGGGGTAGGAAGATTCTGTGCTTGCTCTGGGACCATATCTCGGGGCAAGATGGTTCTGTGCTCTCTCTGAGAACTGTTCCCAGGGCAGGACGGTTCCGTGCTCACTCTGAGACCAGGTCCGAGGCTAGAAAATTCTGTGCTCACTCTGGGACCACGCACCGGGCCAGGAAGGTTCCGTGCTCACTCTGGGACCAGGTCCCGAGGCAGAAAGGTTCCGTGCTCCCTCTGAGAACTGGCCCAGGGCTGGAAGGTTCCGTGCTCCCACTGGGACCCGGTCCCAGAGTAGAAAGGTTCCGTGGTCCCTCTGGAACCGGTTCCCCGGGGCAGGAATGTTCCGTGCTTACTTTGGAACCATGTTCTGGACAGGAAGGTTCCGTATTTATCTGAGAGCAGGTGCCTGGGCAGGACGTTCCGTGCTCCCTCTGAGAACTGGGCCCAGGGCAGGAAGGTTCCGTGCTCCCACTGGGATCAGGTCCCAAAGTAGAAAGGTTCTGTGCTCACTCTGGGACCGGGTCCGGGGGCAGGAAGGTTCCGTGCTTACTTTGGGACCAGGTCCCGGGCAGTAAGGTTCTGTGTTCACTCAGGGAGCAGGTGCCTGGGCAGGACCTTCTGTGCTCCCTCTGAGAACTGGTCCCAGGGAAGGAAGGTTCCGTGCTCCCACTGGGACCAGGTCCCAGAGTAGAAAGTTTCCGTGCTCCCTCTGGGACTGGGTCCCGGGGGCAGGAAGGTTCTGTGCTTACTTTGGAACCATATTCCGGGCAAAAGGTTTTGTATTTATCTGGGAGCAGGTGCTGGGCAGGACCTTCCGT